>NC_059107.1:59868594-60168594 GCF_020740685.1 Jaculus jaculus
ACAAGGGAAACTCAAAATCAGTAGATGGGTAGAAATAATAAAGATTAGGGCAGAAATTAATGAAATAGAAACCAAAAAACACAATCCAAAGAATCAATGAAACAAAGAGTTGGTTCTTTGAAAGGATAAACAAGATTGCTAAACCCTTAGCAAACCTGACCAAAAGAAAGAGAGAAAAGACACAAATTAATAAAATTAGAAATGAAAAAGGCAACATCACAACAGATACCAGAGAAATTCAAAAAATCTTAGGGACATACTATAAAAACATATATTCCACTAAGTATGAAATTCTGAAAGAAATACATGATTCCTTTGATTTATATGACATACCTAAATTAAGTCAAGATGAGATTAATCATTTAAATAGACCTATAACAAGTATGGAGATCCAAGCAGTTATCAAAAATCTCCCAACTAAACCGGACATGGTGGTGCATGCCTTTAATCCCAGCACTTGGGAGGCAGAAGTAGAAGGATCACTGTGAGTTCGAGGCCACTCTGAGACTACATAGTGAATTTCAGGTCAGCCTGGGATAGAGGGAGAACCTACCTCAAAAAACAAAAACAAGCAAAAATCTCCCAACTATAAAAAGTCCAGGCCCAGATTGATTCACTGGTGAATTTTGCCAGACCTTCAGAGAAGAACTAACACCATACTTAACTTAAGCTTTTCCATAAAACAGAAAAAGAATGATTCCTACCAAACTCCTTCCATGAAGCCAGCATCACCCTGATACCAAAACCAGACAAACATAGAACAAAAAAAGAAAATTACAGGCCAGACTCCCTCATGAACATAGATACAAAATTTCTCAACAAAATACTGGCAAACAGAATACAAGAATACATCAGAAAGATCATTCACCCTGACCATCTAGGCTTTATCCCAGAGATGCAACAATGGTTCAACATGTGTAAATAGATAAATGTAATACATTATATAAATGGGCTGAAGGACAAAAGTCACATGATCATCTCATTAGATGCAGAGAAAGCATTTGACAAACTCCAACATCCCTTCATGATAAAAGTCCTACAGAGACTGGAAATAGAAGGAACATATCTCAATAATAAAGGCTATTAAAGACAAGTCTACAACCAATGTATTACTAAATGGGGAAAAACTGGAAGCTTTTCCACTAAAATAAGAAACAAGACAAGGATGTCCACTGTCCCCACTTTTATTGAATATAGTATTGGAAGTCTTAGCCATAGAAATAAAGCAAGAGGTGCACATAAAAGAAATACAGCCGGGCGCGGTGGCGCACGCCTTTAATCCCAGCACTTGGGAGGCAGAGGTAGGAGGATCGCCATGAGTTCGAGGCCACCCTGAGACTACAGAGTTAATTCCAGGTCAGCCTGGACCAGAGTGAGACCCTACCTCGAAAAACCAAAAAAAAAAAAAAAAAAAAAAATACAAATTGGAAAGGAAGAGATCAAGTTATCATTATTTGCAGATGACATGATTCTACATACAAAGGACCCTAAAGACCGTACCAGCAAACTGTTAGAGCTGATAAACAACTATAGCCATGTAGCAGGATACAAAAATAAGTACACAGAAATCAGTAGCTTCCCTATATGCTAACAACAAACACACAGAGAATGAAATCATAGAATCACTCCCATTCACAATTGCATCAAAAAAATAAAGAAAGAACCTTGGAATAAACCTAACCAAGGAAGTCAAAGATCTCTACAATGAAAACTTTAAAACACTCATGCAAGAAACTACAGAAGACACTAGGAAATGAAAGAACATCCCTTGTTCCTGGATTGGAAGAATCAATATTGTGAAAATGGCAATCTTAACAAAAGCAATCTACTCATTTAATACAATCCCCATCAAAATTCCAATGACATTCTTCACGGAAATAGAAAGAACAATCCAAAAATTCATTGGGAATCACAAAAAATCTTGAATATCTAAAACAATACTGAGCAACAAAAATAAGGCTGTTGGCATCACCATACCTGATTTTAACCTATATCTCAGAGCCAAAGTAACAAAAGCAGCATGGTATTGGCACAAAAACAGATATGTACATCAATGGAACAGAATAGAGGACCCAGATGTAAGTCCAGGTACCTATAGCCAACTAATATTTGATAAAAATGCCAAAAATACTCATTTGAGAAAAGACAGCCTATTCAGCAAATGGTGCTGGGAAAACTGGATATGTATCTGTAGAAGGATGAAAATAGATTTTTTCTCTCCATGCACAAGAATTAAGTCCAAATGGATTAAAGACCTTAACATCAGACCTGAAACTCTGAAACTGCTAGAGGAAAAAGTAGGGGAAAACTTTCAACATATTGGTCTTGGCAAAAACTTTCTGAATATAACCCGAATTGCTCAGGCAATAAAACCACAGATTAACCACTGGGACCTCATGAAATTACAAAGATTTTGTATGGCAAAGGACACTGTGAATAAAGCAAGGAGGCCTCCTACAGAAATGGAAAAAATCTTTGCCAGCTATACGTCTGATAGAGGATTAATATCTAGGATATGCAAGGAACTCAAAAAATCAAATAATAAGAAATCAAACAAGCTAATTTAAAAATGGGCTATGGAACTAAATAGAGAGTTCTCAAAAGAAGTAATATGGATGGCATAAAAGCATCTAAAAAAATGTTCTACATCCCTAGACATCAGGAAAATGCAGATCAAAACTACATTGAGATTCCATCTCACTCCTGGCAGATTGGCTACCATCTTGAAAACAAATAACCATAAATGCTAGTGAGGGTATGGGGAAAAAAAAAGGACCCTTCTCTACACTGTTGGTGGGAATGCAATGTGTTCTAGGCATTGTGGAAATCAGTGTGGAGGTTCCTAAGACAGCTAAAAATAGATCTACCATATGACCCAGCTATAGTACTTGTAGGCATATATCCTAAGAACTCATCTCATTGCCTTCGGGATACTTGCTCAACCATGTTTATTGCCACTCAATTCACAATAGCTGGGAAATGGAGCCAGCCTAGATGTCCCTCAGCTGATGAGTGGATAATGAAGATATGGCACATTTATACAATAGAGTGTGTTGTTGGGGGTGGGCTTATGGGTGATATAACCAGCTACCCCTTGCTAGTGTTTGGCAAATTCTCCTGTTGCAATAGTCCACCTTGTGTTGGCCAGGGGGTGATATCCACCTGCTGCTCATTCCACCATGTTCCTCTGCCATCGTGAAGCTTCCCACAAGCTGCTCTTGGTTAGGTGATTTCTATCAGCAATGCCAACCTGACTGCAACAGTAAAGTGGTACCAAGGAGTGAGATTGCTGCTAGACACCTGACTATGTGGCTTTGGCCTTTTGCAGCTGATTTTCAAGAGGAATGTGGAAGGATTTGAAATTTTGGCCTAAGAGAGGCCTTGCAGTGCAGTAAGTACAGCTTGATGGACTACTCTGGTCAGAGATGGAAGACTTGGATGCAGTAAGAACTATGGCCTATGAGGGTGAGAAAGAGGTTTGCTTTCACTGGACTAGAGGTAGTTTGCATTATGGCTGTGTCCTGAGAAGTTTTGCAGGGTTGCTTTGCATAGAAATGAACTGGTATGAGCAGAGGGATATGGCTCAGAAAAAAAAAAAAGAAATCTTTGGATGAACTTCTGCCTGTTCAGCTGCAATTGAGAGGTTACAACCATTGAGATTGGGCCAGATGACCTGCACTGGGGCAACAAGAAGAATGTAGACTCTTGAGAAGGGGCCTGAATGCTCAAGGAGTGTCCTGTTCTTCAAAATCTGCTTTATTTCCCCCTGGATTAACAAATTTGCAACTCACCTGGTATTGTGGAGTATAAGAAATGCAAGAGAGAGAGAGTTATTGTGTTTGCAACATGGTCTTGTGTTTTGGAAATGGCATGGGCAGTGTGAAGCAGGTTTGCTGGATGCCTGTATGGAGACCCCATGGGGCCATGAGGATGAACAATAGATTGCAGTGGAGATGCTGGGTCCACAAGATGGCTGCTAAGGAAAGCTGCTGGCCCTGATGAAGTTTTCCAGGACTTTGAGTAGCCTCGGTGGAGGGGCAGAATTGGAATGCTAGAGACTTCTTGCTGGTTAGAATTATCAGACTTGGAGATTTGTCACTGGCTAGAGTTGTTGAACTTGAAGCTACAGAGTTTGATATTTGCCCTGGTTGTTTCAAATTTTGCATTGGTTGAATATTTCTTTGTTATGCCCAATGCCATCTTTTGCAGTGTAGATGTTTATTCTGTGCCATTATGGGCTTTGGGGGGATTTTTTTGGCATTATGGCTCAGTTAAAAGACTTTGAACTATGGGGCTGTTTGAACATTATTGGGATTGATAAAAAGAAATTGTGGGGACTTTTAAAGTTGGACTGAGTACATTGTATTTTACATCATGTATGGCTATCAGTTTATGGGGCTAGGGACAGAATGTGGTGGTTTGATTCAGGTGTACCCAATAAACTTAGGTGTTCTGAATGTTAGGTTCCCAGCTGATGGAGATTTGGGAATTAACCCCTCCTGGAGGGAGTGTATTGTTGGGGGCAGGCTTATGGGCGTCATTGCCAGTTTCCCCTTGCCAGTGTTTGGCACACTCCCCTGTTGCAACAGTCTACCTCGTGTTGGCCAGGGTGTGATGCCCACCTTCTGCTCATTCTGTCATTTTCCCTTGCCATCATGAAGCTTCCCCCTCAAGCCTGTAAGCCAAAATAAGCCTCTTTTTCCCACAAGTTGTTCTTGATTGGGTGATTTCTACCAGCAATGCCAACCTGATTGCAACAACCTCCTTTGGGACAGGGTCTTTCCATTGGCCTGGGGTTCACCAGTTAGGCTATATTGGTTGGCCAGCAAACACCAGAGATAGACTTGTCTGCCTCCCCTGCACTACAGGCAACCATGCCTGGCATTTTACATGGGTACTGGAAGGTGTAGTCAAGCTCCCATGCTTGTAAGGCAAGTACTTTACCAACTAAGTCATCTCACCAGCCATCCAACTAATTTTTTGAGGCTAGTTCTTGCCCTAATACCAAAAACAGACAAAAGTAGTACAAAGAAAAAAGCTAAAAACCAATATCCCTTCTAAGTATATATAAGATAAAACTTAACAAAAGAGAAGCAAATCGAATTTAGTAATATGTAAAAAGAAGTACACACCATGAATAAGTGGGTTTTATTTCAGGGGTACAAAATTGGTTCAGTGTTTGAAAATAGGTCAAAATAGTCCACCTCATTTAAAGTTTAAAAAGAAACTTATATGATTACATCAAATGAAGCAGAATAAGTATATGAAAAAATTCAAAACCCACTTATAAAAACATACAGTTATTGTGGTATCTAATGATGAAAAACAACATTTTCCTTCCAAGCTTAGGAATAAGAAAAAGATGTCAACTTGTCACAATTTTTATTCAGTATGCTTCTGAAAATACTAAGCAGCAAAATAAGGTAAGAAAAGGAAATAAGGGCTGTAGAGATGGCTTAGCAGCCAAGGTACTTGCCTGAGAAGCTTAAGGGCCCAGGTTTGATTTCCCAGATCCTGAGCAAGCCAAATGCACATGGTGGCACATGCATCTGGAGTTAATTTGCACTGACTAGAGGCCCTGGCATGCCCATTCTCTCTCTTTCTCTCCCCTCTTCCCCCACCCCCACATATACAATAAATAAAAATGTTCTTTTTAACAAAAAGCAGAAATAAAAAAGCATAGAGTTTAGAATAAATTAAATTCTCCCAATTTGCAAGATGACATGATGGTCTATTGGGAAAAATCCAAAGGGATGACTCAGAAGGCAGCAAAGTGCTGAGAAGTGACAAAGGAGTGTTTATCACTGAAATATCTCTATCACACCTTCTAAGGCTCAGGGTCCATTGCAGAAGAGGTGGTGGAAAGAATGTAGGAGCCAAAGGAAGGGTAGGACTCCTTACAACATAGTCCTCCAGGCACAAAATGGTCTGTATATCCATGATCTTGCAGTACCTGACACTACCTACACAAGACCTTCATAATAGGAGAAAAAAAATGACTTCAAATAAGAGAGAGACTGATTGAGAGGGGGAGGGGATATGATGGAGAGTGGAGTTACAAAGGGGAAATTGGGGTGGGGGAGAACTACCAGGGTTTATTGTCTATAATTATGGAAGTTGTCAATAAAAAATTTTGTTTTGTTTTTGTTTTTCAAGGTAGGGTCGCATTCTAACCCATGCTGTCCTGGAAGTCACTATGTAATCTCAGGCTGGCCTCGAACTCACTGTGATCCTCCTACCTCTGCCTCCTGAGTGTTGGGATTAAAGGCATACGCCACCATGGCCAGCTTCAAGTAAGGCCTTTTTAAAAAAAAATATTTTTATTTATTTGAGAGAGAGAGAGAAGCAGAGATAGAAAGAATGGGCACACCCAGGCCTCCAGCCACTGCAAAGGAATTCCAGATGCATGCACCAACTTGTGCATCTGGCTTACGTGGGTCCTGGGGAATTGCACCTAGGTCCTTTGGCTTTGCAGGCAAGTACCTTAATACTAAGCCATTTCCCCAACCCCCAAGGACGGCCTTTTTAATTGCTTTGGTTTGGGTCTGAAAAATTCCATGTACATTTTTCAGTAGGAAGCAGACGTCTCTCTGGTTAACTTGGGGAAAATTGCAAGTCAAAATTTCCTTCCAAGTAAATCTTTGCAGCAGGAACGAACAGCAGGGATGAAAGCAGAGCACAGCCAGCAAGCAGCATGCCTGAAGCTGCTCTTGGTTGGGTGATTTCTACCAGCAATATGAACCGGACTGCAACAGTAAAGTGGTACCGAGGAGTGGGATTGCTGCTAGACACCTGACTGTGTGGCTTTGAAAGCCTATTGGAGCTGATTTTCAAGAGGACTGTGGGAGGATTTGAAACCTTGGCCTAAGAGATGCCTTGCAGTGCTGTAAGTACAGCTTGATGGACTATTCTGGTCTGAGCTACAAGACCTGAAAGCAATAAGAACTATGGACTGTGAGGTTTGGCTTATGAGAGTAAGAAAGGGCTTTGCTTGGACTGGGCTAGCAATCTGTGTGAGAAGCTTGCTCTTGTGCCTATGTCCTGAGAAGTTCTACGCAGGGTTCCTTTGCGTAGAAATGAACTGGTGTGAGCAGAGGAATATGGCACAGAAAGAAAAATCTTTGGCTGAACTGCTGCAACTGAGAGATTACAATCTTTGAGACTGGGCTAGCTGACCTGTGCTGGGGCAACAGAAAGAATGTGGTCTCTTTTGAAGGGGCCTGAGTGCTCAAGGAGTGTCCTATTCTTTAAAGTCTGCTTTGTCCCCCCCCCCCCGCCCCGGATTAACAAATTGGCACCCTACCTGGTATCATGGAGTATAAGAAATGCTAGAAAGAGGGTCATTGAGTTTGCAACACGGTCTTGTGTTTTGGAAATGGCCATGGGCAGTGTGAAGCGGGTTTGCTGGTTGCCTGCATGGAGACCCCATGGGGCCATGAGGATGAACCATGGATTACCGATACCCAGTGGAGATGCCGGGACCACGAGATGGCTGCCAAGGAGAGCTGCCAGCCCCGATGAAGTTTCCCAGGACTGTGAGTAGCCTAGCTGGAGGGGCGGATTTGGAACTCTAAAGACTTGTTGCTGGTTAGAATTATCAGACTTGAAGATTTGTCACTGGCGAGAGTTTCTGGACTTGAAACTATAGAGTTTGATGTTTATCCCGGTTGTTTTAAATCTTGTATTGGTTGAACGTTTCTTTGCTATGTCTAATGCCATCTTTTGCAGTGTGAATATTTATTCTGTGCCATTATGGGTTTTTGAGGTTATTTTTTTGGTATTATGGCTCAGTTAAAAGATCTTGGACTATGGGAATGTATGAAAGTCATTGTGATTGATAAAAACTATGGGGACTTTTAAAGTCAGACTGAATGCATTTTATTTTACATCATGTATGGATATCAGTTTATGGGGGCTAGGGGCGGAATGTGGTGGTTTGATTCAGGTGTCCCCCATAAACTTAGGTGTTCTGAATGCTAGGTTCCCAGCTGATGGAGATTTTGGAATTAACGCCTTCTGGAGAGAGTGTATTGTTGGGGGTGGGCTTATGGGTATTATAGCCAGTGTCCCCTTGCCAGTGTTGCTGTGGTCCACCTTATGTTGGCCAGGGGGTGATGTCCACCCTCTGCTCATGCCATCATTTTCCCCTGCCATCGTGGAGCTTCCCCTCGAGCCTGTGAGCCAAAATAAATTTCTTTTTCCCAGAAAAAAAAAAAAAAATCCTTCCTATGGAACAGTAAGTTCAACCCTAGTTAAAAGCTCAAGAAAATGGCCGGAAAATTATATTACTTTATGTATATATCAGTTCAGTCTAGTCTTTAAGGAACACATGACTTTAAATCTATTTTCCCTAACTTATATAGAAATCTAACATTTTCTCTCTGCAGAGGTAGCTCATGGTAAAAATGGAGAAAGATAGCATAAGGGAAATCTTATCCAGGATGAACACCTCAATATATCCCTTCATGTTTAATTTTTTATTATAGCCAAATCATTTGTAACCTTTTATAAGGAATCATGACAGAGGACTCATAATTAAAATATTATAGAATTCCTTTTATATCATTGTGACCTCAGTATAAATCCAACCAAAATGATTAATTTCCCCTCAAAGCTGTTTCCAGAAGAATCTCCATACTATAAAGATCTTTATGATTATTTAAATTTTTCATAATAAAGAAATTATCTAAATCATATATTATCTACAGTAAGATTCAGGATGTGGTTTCTCTATAACACTTATTTCTTCACCTTAGCATCTGGCTTTCAAAAGGAAATCATTTCAAGGTCATGAATAATAGAGATATGTTAAGCAGCAGAAAGCTAACCTCAAAGAAAGATAATATAATTAACTATAATTGAGTGCAGCGGGGGAGGGAGCATAAAATAAGACAAGGAAATATAATAATTTTGTCATGTGATATATTAAATACTGCTACACTATTTGCTCCAATGGCAGCTGGTATTCAAAAGTGAATCTAAAGTAGCATTATACAATATTATGACTAAACATGTGCAAGAAATAACAAGAACAAAAGTATTTTTATGGAAAATTTTTTCATCAGTCATTGCTCAGCTATAAGTGAAAGTATAAAAGTTCTGAATATCATATAGTCTGAGATATAATCCAGTTTTTAAATGTGTAGTATTCTTTGAAAAGAAACTAAATTTCTTCTAAGTCCCAAGTAATGATGATTTGTATCTTGAAGTAATTATTTGCACCAATAAAATTCTGATTCTGTGTGCATGAGAAGGGTCCTTTGGTTATGTGAGGGGAAGCCGTTTAATATGCTGGTTTTACTATTTATTCACAAGCCAGCCAACACTTTTTCTTTGATTTAAAAACAATGCTGTTATGATCAAAGTGTGACCACTGTAAATAGATGAGGAAGTAACACCATGATAGACATTTTTGTAAATTTAATTTCTTTTTAATGAAGTGGAGTATAAAGGCTGGTGATGTGTAATATAATTGTGTAAACAAATCCTGTTAATAGATGTACAGACCTGTTTTGTACTGTGTCTTGAAACTTGTGAAATAAACATCTCACCTCTGGTCATGCTGTAAAAAAAAAAAAAAAAAAAAAAAGAAATAATTTAAAAGAATTTTATAAACATGGAGTTTTAAAGATAAACATTAAAACAGACCCAAATTTTTCTAGTTATGTCAAAAATAAAAATGCAGGAGCTAGAGAGGTGACTTAGTGGTTAAGCACTTGCCTATGAAGCCTAAGGACCCCAGTTCAAGGCTCGATTCCTCAGTATCCATGTAAGCCACATGCACATGGTGGTGCATGCATCTAGAGTTCATTTGCAGTGGCTGAAGGCCCTGATGTACCCATTCTCTCTCCCTCTCTCTCTGTCTGTCTTTTGCTATCAAATAAGTAAATAAGAATAAACCAAAAAAATTTTAATAAGATAAATGAATAAATAAAAATGCATACAGAGGGGCTAGGGCAATGGCACAGCAGTTAAAGGCACTTGATTGGAAAGCCTGGGTTTGACTCCCCAGCCACTCATATAAAGCCAGATGCAAAGAGTGGCACAAGTATCTGGTATTCAGTTACAGCAGCAACAGACCCTGGTGTACCCATACACACACATGCAAATAAATAAAAGTATTTTTAAAAGCATACAGAGAAAAAATAAAAGAAAATATATGGTGTGGTGACTTTATAAAAACTGTAAATACAGTCCCCCTGCCTGGCTGCTAGTGCTGCTTGCTGGAGAGTACCTTCACTTATAAGTGCATCTATCCTTTGTCAGCATTGGAACCAAGTTTACTCAGCCTTCCAGAATGGACTGAAGAACAGTAGCTCTCTGGGAAGCTTCAGGCCTTCACTGCTAGATTGGGACTGTTGAGGCATCCAGCCAAGTGGACTGAGAAGCTACCAGATTCCTTGACTCTCAAGTCTGCAGAGTGCTATTGTTGGACTGCCGTAAGCTAATCCAATAAATTCCCATTTTGAAAATATTTTTTATTTATTTGACAGAGGGATAGAGACAGAGAGGTAGAGAGAATGGGCGCACCAGGGCCTTTAGCTGCTGCAAACAAACTCCAGATTCATGTGCCACCCAGTACATCTGGCTTACATGGGTTCTGGGGAACCGAACCTGGGTCCTTTGGATTTGAAGGCAAGGGCCTAAACCGCTAATCTATCTCTCCAGCCCAAATTCCCTTTTTTTTTTTTTTTTTTTTTTGGTTTTTCGAGGTAGGGTCTCACTCTGGCTCAGGCTGACCTGCAATTCACTATGTAGTCTCAGGGTGGCCTCAAACTCTCAGCGATCCTCCTACCTCTGCCTCCTGAGTGCTGGGATTAAAGGCGTGTGCCACCACACCAGGCCCAAATTCCCTTTTTAATATAAAAAAAACCTGTAAAACAACTTATGCCTTAAAAATAATACAACTAAATGAAGAATCAATAAATTTCTGACATGTCAACAAATGTTAAACTTGCCCACTAAAATGTTTTCACTACATAATCTATTATCATAAGTAAAATCCTATTGTATTCAAGAGACACAGCTACTGCAAAGTGATTCTGAAAATTTAAAAAAATAAGAGGGTAGGTAAGCGGGATGTGGTGGCACACACCTTTAATCCCAGCACTCAGGAGGCAGAGGTAGGAGGATCGCCGAGAGTTTCAGGCCACCCTGAGACTACATAGTGAATTGCAGGTCAGCCTGAGCCAGAGTGAGACCCTACCTCGAAAATAAATAAATAAATATTTTTTTAAAAAATAAGAGGGTAGGAAAGGTATGCTAGACAAATACAACGTTCTTCCCAACAAAAAAGAAGACCATGATCGGTCTAAGACAAGGTTAAAATTGAGGCAACAAGTTTTAAATGAAACTGGGAATAGTACTTCATGACAGGGCACAAAACAGAGTAGAGTACAAAGTGATCAAAAGTCTGAAGGAAGTCTGTTGAAAATATATCAGTTTTCAATTCCTATACACCAAAGAACATAGCATTTTTCTCAGTAGCACATGGAACGCTGTCTAAAATAGGCCATATAGGACTGGAGAGATGGCTTAGCGGTTAAGCGCTTGCCTGTGAAGCCTAAGGACCGCAGTTCGAGGCTCAGTTCCCCAGGTCCCACGTTAGCCAGATGCACAAGGGGGCGCACCCGTCTGGAGTTCGTTTGCAGTGGCTGGAGGCCCTGGCGCGCCCATTCTCTCTCTCTTCCTCTATCTGTCTTTCTCTCTATGTCTGTCGCTCTCAAATAAATAAATAAAAAATGAACAAAAAAAAATTTAAATAGGCCATATATTAGGACACAAAGCAAATTTAACAAATACAGGAAAATTGAAATAATTCCTTGTACTCTATGTGATCACAGTGGGATTAAACTACAAATCAGCGACAAGAAAAACTACAGAGCATACACAAATTCATGGAGACAAAACAGTACACTACTGATGGGTCATTGAAGAAATTAAACAGAAAATCAAAAATTAATCGAAGCAAATGATGAGAACAGCACAACATACCAAAACTTTTGGGACACAATGAAGGCAGTCCTAAGAGGAAAATATATAGCTTTAAGTGCCTATATTAAGAAATTAGAGGGACCCAATCTGTGCGGATCTGCCCACCCACATTTACAGCACAACACAGAAGGATTGAAGTGGGCATTCAGCATTGGTGAGATTTGAAGCCACCCCAAAAGATTAACAAGGCTGACTGACAAAAAGGCAAGTACATAGGCCTGCAGTGGAAGTGCTAATCTCTCTTTCCATGTCAGAGCAGGTTATGGGTTACATATTTGTGGTTGTCTTTACTGTTCTCAATTAAGCTGTATTTGGGGGTTGACTATTGTTGCCTTTAATGCTTTCAGATTCATAGGGCCTTTGTCTTTTTCTTCTGTCATTATTGGGGGCAGGGTCTGATTCAAACCCAAGCTGACCTGGAACACATTTCAGACCAGAAATCTTAACCTCTCAGCTGACAGGATTAAGGGTATAAAGCAACACACATGCATAGGGATTTTGCTTTATAAGGTTGCTTGTTTCAATCCCCACACTTGCATACTCTGTGCTGGTTTTTATTGAATGTGTATATTGCTCAGTTGAAATTTAGAATTTGCCAGTAAATTGCTCCATCCAGCCCACTAGAATACTTGAATAACAGGCAAACTCAACACCTAGGATTACTTCTGCAGCTGGATTGGAGTACAGGAGTTACACTTCACACCTTAAACTCCTACTCTGAAGGTACATAAAGTTGGATTTCCAAATCTAAAAGCACCACAGATTATTAGAAAACCCAAGCATCAAATCAACTCAAGATGCAAAAATTGTTACATTATGATACAAGAAACAGAAAGAATCAAGACAATATAATCACATCAAAAATTATAAATCTATCAGAAATAGCCCCCAATGAGACTATATTACATGAAATGCCTGACAAAGATTTTTTTAAAAAAATTTATTTTATCTGTACTCAAATCAAAGGAACCAAAGAAGAAAACAAGGGAATTAAACAAGAAAACAAACTCCTGAAGGAATTCCAAGAGATCACAGGAAGCCAGTTTAATGAAGTAAGGAGGTTAACTATAAGACATGAGTAAGGAAATAGAAATACTGAAGAAAAGCCAGGCAGAAATTCTAGCACTGAAAAACACAGTCAAATAAAAAAACTGTGGAAAGTTTCACCAGTAGAATGGATGAAGGAGAGAACAGAATATCTAAACTAGACGACCAGGTGGCAGACCTAATACAGTCCAACAAAGAGAAAGACAAGCTAATAGGAAGGTATGAATAGAAATTTCAAGATATCCAGGACACTAAAAGGATCAAACATAAGAATTCAGGGTATAGTAGACAGAGAAGAATTGCAATCCAGAGACTTAGTAGGCACTTTTAACAAAATCATAGAAGAAAAATTTCCCCAAATTGGGAAAGAAATGCCAGTGCAAATATAAGAAGCGTTAAAATAGTGAATTTCAGGGTAGCTTAGGCTAGAGTGAGACTCTACCTAGAACCGCCCCCCCCAAAAAAAAGAGAAAAAGAAAAAAGAAAAGAAAATATAGAGAGTTCACAAGCAAACAATTTACTGCTTTACCTCAAGGCCTTGGAAAAAGAACAAGGCAAACCAAAAATCAGTAGACAGAAAGAAATAATAAAGATTAGGGCAGAAATTAATGAAATAGAAACAAACAAAAAAAAAATCCAAAGAATCAATGAAACTAAGAGTTGGTTCTTTGAAAGGATAAACAAGATTGATAAACCCTTAGTACATCTGACCAGAAGGGAGAAGAGGAAAAAATTAATAAAATTAGAGATGAAAAGGGCACCATTACAACAGATACCAAAGAAATTCAGAAAATCATAATGACATACTATAAGAATATATATGCCTCTAAATTCGAAAATCTGAAAGAAATGGATGATTTCTTTGATTCATAACCTACCAAAATTAAGTCAAGATGAGATATACCATTTAAATAGACCTATAATAAATATGGAGATCCAAGCATTTATAAAAAGCATCCCAACTAAAAAAATGTCAAGGCCCAGATGGATTCACTGGCAAATTTTACCAGACCTTCATGTAAGAACTAACACCACTGCTTCTCAAACTTTTCCATAAAATAAAAAAGGAAGGAATTCTACTGAACTCCTCCCACAAAGCCAGCATCGCCTTCATACCAAAACCAGACAAAGACGGAACAAAAAAGAAAATTACAGACCAATCTCCCTCATGAACTTAGATGCAAAAATTCTCAACAAGAGCTGGGCGTGGTGGCACACACCTTTAATCCCAGCACTTGGGAGGCAGAGGTAGGAGGATCACTGTGAGTTTAAGACCACTCTGAGACTACAGAGGGAATTCCAGGTCAGCCTGAGCTAGAATGACACCCTACCTGGACCAAAAGAAAAATCTCAACAAGGCTGGGCATGGAGGATAGCCTTTAATCCCAGCACTTGGGAGGCAGAGGTATGATGATCACCATGAGTTTGAGGTGACCCTGAGACAACATAGTGAATTCCAGGTCAGCCTGGGCTAGAGTGAGACTCTACCTCAAAAACAAACAAAATTCTCAACAAAATATTGACAAACAGAATATAAGGATATATCAGAAAGATTATTCACCCTGACCAAGAAGGCTTTATCCCAGAGATAGAGGAATGGTTTAACATGCACAAATCAATAAATGTAATACACTGTATAAATGGTCTGAAGGACAAAAATCACATGATAATCTCAATAGATGCAGAAAAGGCACTTGACAAAATCCAACATCCCTTCATGGTAAAAGTATTACAGAAACTGGAAATCAAAAAAACATATCTCAACATAATAAATGCTATTTATGACAAACCTATAGCCTACATAATACTAAATGAGGAAAAACTTGAAACTTTTCCACTAAAATCAGGAACAAGACAAGGATGTCCACTGTTCCCAATTTTATTTAATATAGTACTGGAAAACCTAGCTAAAGCAATAAGGCAAGAGACACTCATAAAAGGGATACAAATTGGAAATGAAGACATCAAATCATCATTATTTGTAGATGATATGATTCTATACATAAAGGACCCTAAAGACTCTACCAGCAAACTGTTAGAACTAATAAACACTATTAGCATGTAAAGGGTACAAAAAAAACACAGAAATCAGTAGCTTTCCTATATACTAACAACAAACATGCAGAGGATAAAATCAGGGAATATTTCCCATTCACAATTGCCTCAAAAAGCAATAATAAAATAAAGTACCTTGGAATAAACCTAACCAAGGATGTGAACTTTAAAACACTCAAGTAAGAAATTGCAGAAGACACTAGGAAATGGAAAGACATCCCATGTTCTTGGATTGGAAGAATCAATATTGTGAAAATGTTAATCTTACCAAAAGCAATCTACACATTTAATGCAATCCCCATTAAAATTCCAATGGAATTCTTCACAGAAATAGAAAAAACAATTCTAAAATTCATTTGGAAGCACAAAAAAACTCAAATAGCCAGAACAATTTTGTACAACAACAAAAAGGCTAGTGTGAGCTGGAGAGACAGCTTAGCAGTTAAGCATTTTCCTATGAAGCCTAAGGACCCCACTTCGAGGCTTGACTTCCCAGGACCCATATTAGCCAGATGCACAAGGTGACACATGTGTATGGAGTTCATTTGCAGTGACTGGAGGCCCTGGTGTGCCTAATCTCTATCTGTTTATCTGCCTCTGTCTCTCTCTGTCTGTCGCTCTCAAACAAATAAGTTAAACAAAAAAAATTTTTAAATAAGGCTTATGGTGTCACCATACTCTATTTTAAGCTATATTACAAAGCCATAGTTTAAAAAACAAAAAAACAGCATGGTACTGGTACAAAGACACATAACATAGATCAGTGGAACAGAATAGAGGACCTAGATATTAATCCAGGCAGCTACAGCTATCCAATTATTGACAAGAATGCCAAAAATATTCATTGGAGAGAAGACTGCCTCTTCAACAAGTGGTGGTGGGAAAATTGAATATATGTACAAGGATGAAAATAGATCCTTGTCTTTCTCCATGCACAAGAATCAAGTCCAAAAGGATGAAGGACTTTATTATCAAACCTGAAACTCTGAAACTGCTATAGGAAAAAGTAGGGGAAACCCTTCAACATATTGGCATATGCAATGACTTTCTGAATGTAACACCAGTTGCTCAAGAAATAAAAACACTAATCAGCCAATAGGCTCTCATGAAATTACAAAGCTTTTATACAGCAAAGGACACTGTGAATAGAGCAAAGAGACAACCTACAGAATGGGAGAAAGTCTTTGCCAGCTATACATCTGACAGAATGTTAATATCCAGAATATACAAGGAGAGCTGGGTGTGGTGGCGCACGCCTTTAATCCCAGCACTTGGGAGGCAGAGGTAGGAGGATCACTGTGAGTTCGAGGCCACCTTGAGACTGCATAGCAGTTCCAGGTCAGCCTGGGCTAGAGTGAGACCCTGCCTTGAAAAAAACAAAACAATAAGAAATAAAACAATCCAGTTAAAAAATGGGCTAGAGCTAGAGAGATGGCTTAGCAGTTAAAGCACTTACCTTCAAAGCTAAAGACCTCGGTTCAATTCCCTAGGACCCTCATAAGCCAGGTGTACAAGGTAGCACATGCATCTGGAGTTTGTTTGCAGTGGCTGGAAGCCCTGGCGCACTCATTCTCTCTCTATCTCAAATAAATAAATAAAATAAAATATTTTTTAAATGGGCTATGAGCTGGGCATGGTGGCATATGCCTTTAATCCCAGCACTTGGAAGGCAGAGGTAGGAGGATTGCCATGAGTTCGAGGCCACCCTGAGACTACATAGTGAATTCCAGGTCACCCTGGACCAATGCAAGACCCTACCTCAAAAAAAAAAAAAAAAAAAAAAGGGGGGTTGTGGAACTGAATATAGAGTTCTCAAAAGAAGACACACAGATGGCATATAAACATCTAAAAAAGTGTTCTACATCCTTACCATCAGGGAAATGCAAATTAAAACTACTTTAAAGCTGGACATAGTAGCACACACCTTTAATCCCAGCACTTGGGAGGCAGAGGTAGGAGGATCACAGTGAATTCAAGGTCACCCTGAGACTACATAGTGAATTCCAGGTCAGCCTGGGCTAGAGGGAAACCCTACCTCGAAATAAAACAAAAACTACTTTGAGATTCCATCTCCTGTCAGAATGGTTATCATCAAGAAAACAAATGAAAATGTTAGTGAGGATGCAGGAAAATGGGAACCCTCCTACACTGTTGGTGGGAATGTAGTCTGGTACAGCCATTGTGGAAGTCAGTGTGGAAGTTCTTGAGACAGTCAAAAATGGATTTACCATATGATCCAGCTATAACACTCCTAGGCATATATCATAATCACTTTTCTCACTACCTTAAAGGTACTTGAACAGCCATGTTTATTGTTGCTCTATCCACAATATCTAGGAAATAGAACCAACCTAGTTGTTTCTCAACAGGTGAATGGATAATAAAGATGTTGTACATTTATACAATGGAGTTCTATTTAGTGGTAAAGAAAAATGAAATTATGAAATTTTCAGGAAAATGGATAGATCCAGAAAGGATTATACTAAGTGAGGTAACCCAGGCCCAGAAAGCCAAATGTTGCATGTTCTCTCTCATATGTGGATCCTAGCTACAAATGTTTAGACTTGTGTGTAAGCTGGAACCAAAAATCTGTAGCAGGGGCCAGTAAGCTAGAAAAAGGCTATAAGGAAGGGAGGAGAGGGAAGGACTTTAGGGGATGATATTTTATATATGTAACTAGAAGAACAGATTACAGGGAGTGGGATGGCCTAACTGAGGCCAGGGGAAGAGATTGAGTAAGAGAAGGGTGGGAGAGGGTCAATCAAAATTCAAGATATTCTAGGCTGGAGAGATGGCTTAGCAGTTAAGCGCTTGCCTGTGAAGCCTAAGGACCCCAGTTCAAGGCTCGATTCCCCAGGAGCCACATTAGCCAGATGCACAAGGGGGTGCACACATCTGGAGTTTGTTTGCAGTGGCTGGAAGCCCTGGTACGCCCATTCTCTCTCTCTCTCTCCACCTCTCTCTTTCTCTTTCTCTCTGTGGCTCTCAAATAAATAAATAAAAACTTTTTTAAAAAATCAAGATATTCTGAATAAAACATATGAAAACCTACTTTTTTGGATACTGGCACATCCAGAAGCTATAGACTGCTAGTAGAAAATTTTCAATGCCAGAAATGGGATACCTTCCAGTGAGTTGTTGGCCAGGGAGGTCCCTGTTGCCTCCAAAACATTACAGGCTATTGCCAAGGCCACTGGTTTCCCAAGAGTAACAGATGGTAAGACTCTGTTGCTGAAGACTTCACATGCCTACATGGCAAAGTCACTGAGAAATCAAGCTGGTGCTGAGCTGAAAACCTCCCTGTAGATCAGCCAACTGAAAGCTGGAAAAAGCCGTACTGCATGGAGCCCTATGGGAGACAGAAGTCATCAGTGGTGGAAACAGTGGACACCAGAAGCCTCGAGTTTAGCCAGACAAACCAAAAGGCCACATGCATGCAACGGTGGCATGTCTGCTCTGGAGGAAACCAACTGCTCTCTAATTGGATTTGAGGCCCACTCTATGGGAGGGGAATACATGCCTAGTACTGAAAAACCTAATCAAAAGCCTTTGGCAGGGGAGGTCATGAGCCTTAGGAGTATAAAGCCTGCTCTTGTCTGCATAAATGTGTATATTACTCTCACCAAACTGCTCTATAATCACTAAACTTAATGTTCATATTCGTATATTAATGCAACTCCCACTTTTGGTTAGAGAAGCTTCTCTTTTCAGATGGCAGTGACCACTGGGGTGACCCAGAAGGCAACATGGTACTGAGAAGTGACCTAGGAGTGTCCAGCACTGAGGCATCTCTATCCCACCCTCCAGGGATCAGGTGCCATTGCAGAAGAGGTGGTGGAAAGAATGTAAGAGCCAAAGGAAGGGTACCATGCCTTACAATGCAACTGTCCAGACAGAAATTATCCTTGGTATCCATGACCTTGCAGTGCCTGGCAATACCTTCACAAGACCCTCATAGTGGGAGAAAGGGAAGATGACATCAAAATAAGAGACTGATGGAGAGAATGGACTCGTGAAGGGAAAGTGGAGGAGGGGAGGGGAGGGAATTTTCATGGTTTTCTCTAAGTATAGCAGTTGTCAATAATTTTTTTTTTGGGGGGGGGGTTCAAGGTAGGGTCTTGCTCTACCCCAGGCTGACCTGGAATTCACTAGGTAGTCTCAAGGTGGCCTCAAACTCACAGCAATCCTCCTACCTCCACCTCCAGAGTGCTGGGATTAAAGGTGTGTGCCATCACACCCAGCCAGTCATTTAAAAGAAAGAAAGAAAGAAAGAAAAATATATTGGAAGAAATAAACAGACCAGGCAAGATGAAACCCAATTAAAAGAAATCATTTATATCAGCAGACGCTGGAGAAGATGAACCATCTGTGAAGTAAACACAGGATGATGTTTGTATTTGCTAAACAAAACAAAGCTCTTGCAAGTCAAAGTTGTGGTAATAGAAATGAAGAGTTCAACATAAGAGATAGCTGAACTAACTGAACCCCAAAAGAGCAAAAATATAGATCATATGAACAAAGCTGACAAGTTAACCCAGATAATGAGAATTATAGTTCCTTTTAGCCAAAAGGGCTGTCTTCTAGCAATTTGCCAAAATGACAAACATAAAGGGAAAGAGGAGAGGCACCCAGTACATGTTCTCTAGGCCTTTTAGAAAACATGGAGCTGTTTCATTGACCACATATATGCATATCTACAGGAAGGGTGATATTGTGGACATCAAGCGAATGGATACTGTCAGACAAAGGAATGTCTCAGAAATGTTACCATGGGAAGAATGGAAAAGTTGACAGTGTTACTCAGCATGTAGTTGGCATTGTTGTGAACAAGCAAGTCAAGGGCAAGATTCTTGCCAAGAGAATTAATGTGCATATTGAGCATATTAAGCACTCTGAGAGCCAAGATAGCTTCCTGAAACAAGTGAAGGAAAATGATCAGAAGAATATTGCTGAAGACTCCACATATGTGAGCTACAAGGTTACTGAGAAATCCTGCTGGAGTTGAGCTGAAAACTTCCCCCATGCAGACCAGCTGGCAGAAAGCTAGAAAAAGCTATGCTGCATACAGTTCAATGGGAGAGAAAGAAATCACCAGTGAAGATACTCAACAGTGGACACTGCAAGCCTTATATTTGGCCAGCCAAGCCAAATGAGCCAACAGGTACAATAGTGGCATGTCTGTCATGGGGGAAACCACCTGCCCTCTAATTTGACTGGAGGCCAGCTCCATGGGAGGGAATATGTCCCTGATACTGAAAACTTACAACAGGAATAGTCATGAGCCCTAGGGGTGTCTGCTGCTGCCTGGCTAAATGTATGTACTATGTTCACCAAACTGCCCAGTAAGTACTCCTCTTAATGTTCATACCCATACATTAATGCTACTCTCACTTTTGGTTAGAGAACCTTCTCTTTTCAGACGGCAGTGACCTTGGGATGACTCAAAAGGCACCCTGTTGCTGAGAAGAAGTGACAGAGGAGTGCTCAGCACTGAAATATCTCTATCATACCTTCCAAGGCTCAGCATCCATTGCAGAAGAGGTGGTGGAAAGAATGTAAGAGCCAAAGGAAGGGTAGGACCCCTTACAATGTACTCCTCCAGTCACAAAATGGCCTGGATATCCATGACCTCACAGTGCCTGACACTACCTACACAAGACGATCATAATAGGAGGAAAAGATCATGACATCAAAATAAAAGAGAGACTGATTCAGAGGGGGAGGGGATATGATGGGGAGAGGAGTTTCTAAAGGGAGTGGAAGGAGGGAGGGAATTACCATGGGATATTGTTTACCATTATGGAAATTGTCATTAAAAAAATAAATAATGCTGGGCATGGTGGCGCATGCATTTAATCCCAGCACTCAGGAGGCATAGGTAGGAAGGTTGTCGTGAATTCGAGGCCACTCTGAGACTACATAGGGAATTCCAGGTCAGCCTGAGCTAGAGTGAAATCCTACCTCAACCCCCCCCCCAAAAAATAATAAATAAATAAATAAATTTTTAAAAAGAAAATGGTCAGAAGAAGGAAGCCAATGAGAAAGGAACCTGGGTGTAGCTGACATGGCAGCCTCCTCTGCCCAGAGAAGCACACTTTGTAAGAACTAATGGAAAAGAACCTGCGCTGCTAGAGCCTATTCCCTAATCATAAATAAATAAAAGACCAGATTGTAAAAAAAAAAAAAAACCAGCTGGGCATGGTGGCACACACCTTTAATTCTAGCACTTAGGAGGCAGAGGTAGGAGGAACTCTGTGAGTTGGAGGCCACTCTGAGACTATATAGTAAATTCCAGGTCAGCCTGGTCTGGAGCAAGATCCTACCTCAAAAAAAAAAAAAAAAAATTACAAAAAGAGCAAATAAAGAAAACAGAAGTATTGAAGAGATAAAGGTTTCCTAAAGCTTACTATATGTTCCTAGATTAAAAAGGCCTTCATGAAAATGTCAAGTGGAGGGCTGGAGAGATGGTTTAGCGGTTAAGCGCTTACCTGTGAAGCCTAAGGACCCCGGTTCCAGGCGTGATTTCCCAGGACCCCCATTAGCCAGATGTACCAGGGGCCGCATGAGTCTAGAGTTCATTTGCAGTGGCTGGAGGCCCCGGTGTGCCCATTCTCTCTCTCTGCCTCTTCCTCTCTCTGTCACTCTCAAATAAATAAAACAAAAAAATATTCAAAAAAAATGTCAAATGGATGAAAATACAGTAACACTAAGATACACTAATGAAATTTCAAAAAATTGAGAACAAAAGAAATATAATATGGAAGTTGTCAATGAAAAAGCTTATTAAAAGAAATAAGGTTTGAGCTGGGCGTGGTGGTGCACGCCTTTAATCCCAGCACTTGGGAGGCAGAGGTAGGAGGATTGCCGAGAGTTTGAGGCCATCCTGAGACTACATAGTGAATTCCAGGTCAGCCTGAGCCAGAGTGAGACCCTACCTCGAAAAACCAAAAAAAGAAAGAAAGAAATAAGGTTTGGACTGGGGAGTTGATTCAGTGGTTAAAGGTACTTGCCTACAAAGCCTAAGGCCTGGGTTTGATTCTCTAGTACCCACATAAAGCCAGATGCACAATATAGCATATGCATCTGGAGTTCATTTGCAGTGGCCAGAGGCCCTGGCGCACCTATACACTCATTCTCATTCTCTCTCCCTTTCTCTTTCTAGCCCAGGTGTGGGTGGCTCATGTCTTTAATTCTAACACTTGGGAGGCAGAGGTAGGAAGATCGCTATGAATTCAATGCCAACTCACAGAGTGAGTTACAGGTTGGCCTGGGATAGAGTGAAACCCTACCTGGGGGCGGGGGAGAATAAATAAGTAATAAATTTAAAAAGAAATATAAGATTCAAGAGAGAAAGAAGCAATTCATTTTCTGAAGAGATGGCTTAGCGGTTAAGGCACTTGCCTGTGAAGCTTAAGGACCCAGGTTCAAGTCCCCAATACCCACATAAGCCAGATGCACATGGTGGTACATGTGTCTGAAGTTTGTTTGCAGTGGCTACAGGCCTTGGTGTACCCATTTTCTCCCCCCCACCACCACCACCAATAAATAAATTGAGATGGGAGAGGAAGTGTCAACATGGTGACTCCAGTTAGGTTCTGCTACTTGCTGCTCGTTTCCTGGAATAAGAGTGAGGGAGGAATGCTTAGTGCATATGTTGAATCTGCATGGTACTCCCACAGAAGAAGCACCAATAAAAGGATCTGCTTTTTGTTCTTTTTTTGAGAGTTTTTAGGTAGCCCAGGCTAGCCTCAAGCTCACTGTGTAAATGAGGCTGACCTTTGACTTCTGATCTTTAGCCCAGGCTAACCTGGAATTCACTACGTAGTTTCAGGGTGACCTTGAACTTATAGTGATTCTCCTACCTCTATCTCCTGCAGCCTGGGATTAAAGGTATGCGCCACCACACCTGGCTTAACTTCTGATTTTCTTGCCTCCAACTCCCACATGTTGAAATTACAGTACATCAATATTATGGAGCTGACTTCACAGAAATATGGAAGTTATGAAAAATTTGAACAAGCCACTGGTTAGTAGCTTATAACCTAAAGCATGAATCTCGAGTCATGTGAGAAAGTACATGATGAAGGAAGGCTGCCTGGAGATGGCTGTTCATCTCACTGAGGACCTGCTTTCCCAGGCATCAGTGACAGTAGTAAGTAGATGCCCAACTCTAACCATCACCATTTCCACTGCTTGTGAGCACTGGCTGGAAGGAATGCTGAGACATGAAACAGGCACACATGGGCTGGAGAGATGGCTTAGCAGTTAAGCCATTTGCCTGCAAAACCAAAGGATCCCAGTTCAATTCTCCAGGACCCACGTAAGCCAGATGCACATGGGGGCATATGCATCTGGAGTTTGTTTGCAGTGGCTAGAGGCCTTGGCGCACTCATTCTCTCTCACTCCTCTCTCTCTCTCTCTCTCTCTCTCTCTCTCTCTCTCTCTCTCTCTCTCTCTTTCTCTTTCTCTCTCTCTCTCTGCCTCTTTCTCTCAAATAAATAAATATTAAAAAAAATAGGCACACATTATTTCTGTGACATTAACAACCTTCAGCAGCCATGGAACAGTTTGACTGGCCGCAAAAAAACATGAGCTAAAGCCAAACAACCCCACAGAGGAGGAACTGGCAAGCATTCATAGTGTCCTGTTCAGATAAACACCCCGTCTTATGAAGGGCTGCCCTCCTCTACTACACTGTGTGCTGAGCCAGTCAAATGTCTTTTTGTGAACGCTTCAAAGATATTAGCAAGTTTGTCAAGGACCCCAATACAAGATGGGATTACTGTGTTGGAGCCAAGAGGGGATTGGCTGATACTTCCCAACCAGAGTGTTTCAATAAAGACAGGTGTACTTGAATGGAATCCTTCAGATATGTTGGCATAGATAGTCTATAGACTTCTATCTACTGACTGCCTGGGGGAAGGTTTCTTATGAAGATGTGGATCACTTAAAAGGACTGGCAATAACTGAAAACATAAGGGTCCCTCACTTCCTGCAGGATCATAGCTGGTACATGGAACACTTGGAGAAGATCATGAAAGTGAATTTGCTGACTGACACAGAACTAAAAGTTCTCATTTCCTAAGAGTGCTCCTGGAAACCAGGCAGTGACACTTCCATGAACATGACCAGTCAGGTGTGGTTAGCACAAGAAATTTAAAAGAATGACTTGAGTTTTCTGAAGAACTGTATTTAGTTCAGCTGAATTTTTGGGTGAAGCCACAACCTAAAAACTTTCCCTAAAATGACTGCAAGTGGAAGTTACTCCTGTTTCCTATGAACCTCCACAGAGCAAGAAAAATTCTGCAACTAGCCGGACGTGGTGGTACATGCCTTTAGTTCCAGCACTCGGGAGGCAGAGGTGGGTGGATTGCTGTGAGTTCAAAGCCACCCTGAGACTACATAGTGAATTCCAGGTCAGGCTGGACTAGAGCAAGACCCTACCTCGAAAAACCAAAAAAAAAAAAAAAAATACACATATACATATATATATGTATGGATGGATGGATGGATGGATGGATGGATGGATGGCAACTGATTGGAGACTTATGGCTTCATTGTAAGCTCTGCCCAAGGAGGCCGGGTTACCAGCTGTACTGGATAAACTCCACGGTTCCATTTATTGTTATCAACAGTGTATTTGTCCTTCTTTGAACCAATAGTTTTGTTCATTTTTTATTTATTTATTTGAGAGCAACAGACACAGAGAGAAAGACAGAGGGAGAGAATGGGCGCGCCAGGGCTTCCAGCCACTACAAACGAACTCGACACGTGCGCCCCCTTGTGCATCTGGCTAATGTGGGACCTGGAGAACTGAGCCTCAAACCGGGGTCCTTAGGCTTCACAGGCAAGCGCTTAACCGCTAAGCCATCTCTTCGGCCCTGAACCACTATTTTTGAGACACCCCAGACAGCTACCTATGTTTAACATTTCATCTCAAGTCATCTTAAAGGTACAAGAGAAAGCATTTTGAAAAGTTTTCATTAAATGCTTTATTTTAGTGCTGTCATTTCACCTTTTCAGCTTATAGAACCTAAGTGAATGTATCTTTTTCTGTGTGGTGCTAGGTTCAAGCCCAGGGCCTCATACATTCTAAACATGCATGTATTCTGCCACTGTTTTCTTTCTTTTTTTTTTTTTAATTTTTATTAACATTTTCCATGATTATAAAATATATCCCATGGTAATTCCCTCCCTTTGCCACTGTTTTCTAAGAACAGTCTCTTTCATGTCCAGTTCACTATCAATCAAACTCAGTTTTCAGTTTTGGATACATGTTTTAAATCTTTTAAAAAAATTTTTGTTTATTTTTATTTATTTATTTGAGAGCAATAGAGAAAGAGGCAGAGAGAGAGAGAGAGAATGGGCATGCCAGGGCCTCCACCCACTGCAAACGAGTTCCAGATGCATGCACTACCTTGTACATCTGGCTTATGTGGGTCCTGGGGAATCAAACCTCAAACCAAGGTCTTTAGGCTTCACAGGCAAGCGCTTAACCACTAAGCCATCTCTCCAGCCCCATGTTTTAGGTCTTTTAGCAAGGTTTTAAAGTTTTTCCCTTTGTGTTTTATATAAATGTTAAGTATGTTTCTGAGTGAAATTTTTTTTTTTCTCAAAATAGTTGGGGAAGGAGGAGACTGCTCAGCTTGTTTGGAAGATGCAGTGAGGAAAGAACACACAGGTTGTCCTAGATGAACCTTACCATTACCTGAAAGAGGAAATTACTGCGTATTTCTCTCAAATAAGTCAGCCCAGTGATGCTGGTCTATGTACTTTATCAAAAATCTCTGACCAAGAACCATATAGCTTGTATTTTAAAAAGAGCCTGTTTTGCTGTGTTCTTCCTGCTCCCAGCAAATCACTTGGCTTACATGGTCTGCTTGGATTTTACATGTGAAATCAAATGACTCTGCATATACCTATTGTGATGATCAGAAACAATGTTGCTGTGAACACTCCATTCAAGATTGTCACTGTGATTTCTACCCAAAGCTATATGAGGGTTTGTCTTTACCTCATCAGACTAACATGTGGTGCTAACACTAGTATATATTGCAAACCCTTATACACATTTGTCTTAGAAAATCTTTTGCAGTTTAGATTCATGTATCTAGAAAGGCTTGCCTCAAATAACATAAGCAAGTTCAAGATATAATCTGACTAGTACATGGAGGTTCTTGCAAAGCTATGCATCTTTGGCAGTAGTAGAGCAAGCCCTTCACAGCATGGAAACCCCCCCCCCCCCATTTGGTGCCATGCTGATTAGCATGTGTCTGAACATTTGTTTGCCAGGTGGGGGCGGAGCGCACCAGGACTTAGGGGACAGGACACCTTAAGCCCTTATCTCCTTGTAGCAGGGTCCTTACATTAGCTTTCTGTTATGTTTTTTTCACTTCATCTTAAAACTTGTAGAAGCTGACACAGACAAAAGTGGCAGCATTTGTGTCCTATAACTTAAGACCAAATATATTTGTAAATTGAATGTTTGCAGGGTAATAACACAGCTAATCTTACCTATGGTTTAAATATAAACCTTAGTTTCCCATTGGTAGGATGAAGGGAAGTTGACCTAGCTCTGGAGTTTAAAGAGGTTGGATTATAAATAAATAAATAAATAAATAAATAAATAAATAAATAAATAAATAGGTTGGATTTTCTCTCTGTGTGGTGGGGAAAAGGAATGATTGACTTTCCCACCTTACTGCTGTGGTATAAGGATAAAACCATTAACACTCTGAAATAAATAAACAAAAAATATTTTTAAAAAAACATTAACACTCTGAAGAGGAAAATGGCCAATGATTAATTATCTTTAAGATGTTTTGAAAGTTAGTAGCAAGCACAAGTGTTTTCAGAATAGCAGAAATGTTTAAAGAGCCAGAGCTTTAAAAGTTAAAATCAATGACTAAATGGATATTAAAAGGGAAAGTTATTGGATTAGCTTATGGTAGCCCAATAGAAGTTGCAGGCCCAAGAATCAAAGAACCCAGTAGCTGCTCAGTCCATGTGGCCAGATGCTTCAGCAGTCCTGATCCGGCACTGAAGGCCTGAAGGCTTCCTGAGGAGCTGCTGGTTTTCGATCCATTTTTCAATCCATAAGGGTCTTCAGTTGAAGCTGGTCTTCAGTCCATGCTGGAAGGCAGCAAACAGCTCCACTAAGTGGAAGGAAGGAAAGGGCTCTTTTCACCCAGAGTTTCCTTATATAAAGTCTCCCTCTGAGAGAGGTCTCCTACTCTGGAGGAAGGACTTCCTCCTTCAGTTAATCCTTCCTGGAAGCAACCTCAGGGACCCATCTGAAGGGGATTTCTGTGGATCACTAAACAGATCAAGTTGACACCTTAACTATCACACCTTGAAAAACCAAGAAAATAGAAAAAAGGCAAATGTGCATAAAGAAAAACACCCAAGAGTGTCCTTTGGCTTCCATATGCACACATATGTGAACACACACAGGCATATACACACTAAAATTTAAAAAAAAAAATCTAGATGTTTGGGCTTGAGGGATGGCTTTGCAGTTAAGGCATTTGCCTGTGAAGACTAAGGACCCAGGTTCCATTCCCTGGAACCTAAGTAAGCCAGATGCACATGGTGGCTCATGTGTCTGAAGTTCATTTGCAAAGACTAGAGGTCCTGGTGTACCCATTCTTCATATTCTCTCTCCCTCTCTCTCTCTCTCTTTTATAAATAAATAAATAAAAATAATTGTTTAAGGGCTGGAGAAGTGGCTTGGTGGTTAAGGTGCTTGCCAGCAAAGCCAAAGGGCCCAGGTTCTATTCCCCAGTACCCATGTAAGCCAGATGCACAAGGTGGCACATGCATCTGGAGTTCACTTATAGTGGCTAGAGGCCCTGGCATGCCCATTCATCATTCATTCTCTCTCTCTCTCTCTCTCTCTTCTACATAAATTTTTAATTTAAAAATAACCTAGATGTTGCCTCAAATTGTATAAAAAAAGTAAATAAATACCTTGCCTTTCAGATACTTTCATAGGATGTATGAGAAAAAAGACTTAAAAGCCCACTTGGCTATACTTATGGTCTGATTTGCCCTCATTTCTTCCTTGAACAGTTTTTTTTTTTCATTTTTTACTCTAGATTTCAAGTTTTCTTTGTGTCATAATTATGTCCAGTTTCTTGTGCCCCCTACCTACCCCTCCAAGACTCAGGAAAGGATCTGTAAGCAAACTAAGCAGCATGAAACTGAGCAAGGCAGGGGTTGCCTTGAGCAATCTTTGTTCCCCTGCAGTACTGTAGTTTGCACACATGCATTTTATATACATTGCAGATATATTGGTTGATTCTTCTGCTTGTTGGTCAAGAAAGTTTCTTCAAAAATTCCTTCCTATCCCCACCTACCATTAATGTATGAAATTTCTTCAAATGCTATCTCATATCTTCAGTACACACTTTTTCAAAATTCTGTATTCTTACAAGTATAATTGACCTAGAATCAGATTTAGATTACTGCCTAAGAACAAGTTGTTACAAAGGACAATGAGGAGGACAAGAGGCCCTTTGTCTGCTCTTTAAGATGACTACAGCCTAAGCCAAGATTCTGTTCTTTGCTGAAATGATCCTGAGACTTTGATTAGGTAGAACCTTATCGATGTGAAATGATCAAAATCGTTTCTGGGGAAACTTTTGTTTGGTTTTGTTTTTTGAGACAGGTTCTCAGCATATAGCCCAAACTGACCTTGAACTTGAAATGTAGCCCAGGCTAGCCTCAAACTCTCAGTCCTATATCAGCCCCTCACGTGCCAGCAAAAAGCTGTCATTCTTAAATAGAGATGCTCTTAGTGACTAACAAGAAACCAAGAGAATTTCTACTGCTAACCATGCTAGATGTCTAGTTTGCAGATGGCTCAAGTAAAACTAAGCAGTCCTAGTTCCAACTTCCATTGAGAAAGTGAATGAGTTCAAACAATTCCTTTCCTATTTCTGACATTTTGATTAATGAAAGCCTTTTTGGCTGCAAACTTCCCATTCTCTGATATAGGGAAAATACTACTGATGTGCTTAGAACATGATTGGCATTCAGTACATGTTGGTCAAATAAACAAAGTTTTAGGAAGGGAAGAAACTCCCAAGGAGTCACTGATGATAAAAGTTAGACTTCTCATGAGCCCTAGATACCTAGGGGTGTAACATCTGCTGATGTCTGGATAAGTGTATATACTATGCTCATCAAACTGCCCAGTAAGCACTTCTCTTAATATTTATACCCTTATATTAATGCTACCCTCACTTGGATAGAGAATCTTCTCTTTTCAGATGGCAGTGACCTTGGGATGACTCAAGGTATCATGGTACTGGAAAGAAGTGACTAGAGTATGGAGTAACATCTTGATCACACTTTCCAAGGCTCAGGGTCTAATGCAGAAGAGGTGGCGGAAAGAATGTAAGAGCCAAAGGAAGGGTAGGATTCCTTACACTGTGTTCCCTCCAGACATAAAATGGCCTGGATATTCATGACCTCACCGTGCCTGACACTACCTACACAAGACCATCATAAGAGGAGGAAAGACCATGACATCAAAATAAAAGAGACTGATTAAGATGGGGAGGGGATATGATGGAGAATGAAATTTCAAAGGGGAAAGTGTGTGGGGGAGAGAGGGAGGGTATTACCATGGGATACTTTTTATAATCATGGAAAATGTTAATAAAAATTGAGGAAAAAAGTTAGACTGCCAATTACTTTAAAACCAAGGTTACTAAAGATCTGTCTCTTTGATTCATTTTTCCCTGCAGCAAGTAAAAGGAAACTTCATTAGACTACAGGCCTGCATCTCAGAGCTCCGCATGTTACCAACAGAAGGTTGTTATGGACCACAGAGCACTTCCCTGCAGCTGGCAGTAGAGGATGGGCTGCAGCAGTTCAAACAATACAGCAGACACATGTGCACAGGCACTGCTGTGCCCTGCACCTCCCTGGAGGTGAGTGATGCTTGTCTTCAGAACCTGAAATAATTTTCCAATTTCAGTCCATATATGTATGCTGTTATTATCATCATTACATTGTTCTCTGCTTCTTGCACATTGACTATAATTTTCAAGGTTACATTTTCAGCACTCTGAAGGCAGGAGACATATTTCTTCTTATCCAGTACCCAATTCAGCTCTTAATGTTCAAGATGGGCATCAAGAGGGACTGGGAAACTGGAACTAAAGCCAATAATAAGGAAAAACTGAAATCAAAGTAAAATCTAAATATATAATCTACCTCCAGGTCATTGAAACTTACATAGCAAACATTGAACTACCTATGTTGATTCTGTTTTTATGTAGATGTGGATATCCTTGAAGCCAGGCAAGGTGGCTCACACATGTAATCCTAGCACTTGGGAGACTGAGGCAAGAGACTGTCAATCCCAGGCCAGCCTAGAATTCTGTGGGATATACAGTAAATTCCAAGCCAGGCTGAGCTACAGAATGAGACCCTATGTGATGGTTAATCTTGATTGTCAACATGATAAGATTTGGAATCACCATAGCAACAAATCCCTGAGTATGCTATGAGAGACTTTCTAGATTAGGTTAATCCACCCTAAATATGAGAAGTTCCATTACATTGGTTGGAGTCTTATACTACATAAAAAGGAAAAAGACAACTGAACATCAGCATTCATCTCTGTTTCCTGACTGCAAATTGAATGCGACTAGTTCCTTCACATTCCTGCCCCAAACTTTCCTTCCATAAGTGGCTTTGTCAGGTATTTTGTCTACAGCATGAGACCAAGAAGTGGGGTCATTGCTGTGACACACCTGACTACATGGCCTGTGAGCTTTTGGGAAGAGGAGAAAATTGGAGGTAGAGAAGCCAGCTTTTCTAAATGCTGTAAGCAGAGCTTACATTTCCATTGTGGTAGGAGTTTGGAAGACTAGAATGTAGAGAGAAATGAATACAGTGGAGTCCCTGCTTATGAGGTTGCAAGGGCAAACAAGAATGAGTGGTAGCTGGGTTAAAGGCAGTTCCTGTTATATTCTGGCAAGAAACCTGGCTGTATCCTGAAAGCTTGAATGGAGCTATATTTAAAAATAATGGATTAGGGCTGGAGAGATGGCTTAGCGGTAAGTGCTTGCCTGTGAAGCCTGAGGGTCCCGGTTCGATGCTGGATTCTCCGGACCCACATTAGCCAGATGCACAAGGGGGCACACACGTCTGGAGTTCGTTTGCAGTGGCTGGAGGCCCTGGCGCGCCCATTTGCTCGCTCTCTCTCTCTCTCTCCATCACTTTCAAATAAATAAATAAAAATTTAAAAAAATTTAAAAAATAATGGATTAGCCAGGCATGGTGGTGCATGTCTTTAATCCCAGCACTCTGGAGGCAGAGGATAGGAGGATCACCATGAGTTCGAGGCTACCCTGAGACTACATAGTGAATTCCAGGTCAGCCTAGGCTGGAGTGAAACCCTACCTCGAAAAGCAAAACAACAACAACAACAACAAAACAAAGGTTAGCCAGGTACAGCAGTGCATGCCTTTAATCCCAGTACTCAGGAGACTGAAATGGGAGGATTATAATGAATTCAAGGCCAGCCTGGAGCTATAGAGTGAATTTCAGGTCAGGTTAACCTGTGCTACAGTGAGACCTGGCCTCGAAAAAGACAAAAAAAAAAAAAAAAAAAAAAAGCAATAATAATGGACACATTTGTCTAACAGAGGAAATCTCAAGACAGATAGCATTCAGGCTGCATCAAGGTTACTGCTTACTAGTCTGATCCAAATCTATAGTGAGAGAGAACAACAAACAGCAAAGAGATGAAATGTGTCATTCAGTGGGGAAAAGAGGGTTTAACATTCCAAAGAACACGAGCACTGAAAAAGCAGCAGTAATTGTTAAAGAGATAAGCACCATTAAAGGAAAACTCAAAAATGAAAAGAAAACTCATTGCAACAGTAGGAAAGGTTCCATGAGGACAAGACTCCCACCTGTCAGAAGTTCCATTTTGTGAAAATCCAAATTAATTTGAAAGAGGGGAGTCTCAACTGAGAATGTTCCTGAAGGAGCTCCCTGCTTGAAAGCAATGACCTAGGGAAATATTTTCCCCAGGGTCATCCTGAAAGCTACACTGCTTTTACAGGCATGAAAGATGTAGGCCATGGAGTCTCACACCAGTTCCAGAGAGCTACTGAGAGTAATGTATGGCAGGGTCAGAGTCCCTGCAAGGAGGCCCACGGAGGCTACTGTGTGAAGGAAGCTATGGAGGTGAAGCATAAGTTTCAATAGAGACTCCAGGATACTAGAGATGCCAGATCCATGGATATCTGGTAAGGAAAGCCACAAGCATGGAATAGAGCTGGTCCAAGAGAGAAGCTGTGTGTGCCATGGGAAGCAGAGCTAAAGGGGTGGGGTTACCAAACCCTTTGGAGCCCAGATGATTTCACCATCAGCCCCAGATACCAGACAAAGCATGCAGGCTTTGGCCTTGCTTTGGTCTAGTCTTTCTTTTTTGCTATGCCTCCATCCCTCCCTTTTAAAATAGTAACATTTACTCTGTGCTATTGTGTGCTGGGAGTATGTAAGGTTTTTTTCTTTAATGTTATGGTGCTCACAGTTTAGAGATTGCCTCAGTCGCAGAAGAAACTCTGCATTTACACTTTTGAACACAGTTGGAACTGGTAAAGACTATGGGGACTTTTGAAGTTGGACAGAATGCACCTTCATGCTCATGAATCTGTGAGGATAAGGAATGAAAAGTTATGGCTTAGAAGTGATGTTTTGACATCACAGTGGTTGACACTACCTACACAAGACCTGCATAATAAGAGAGGTAAAATGATGGCATCAAAATAGAAGAGAGAATAATTGGAAAGAAGAAGGGTGGTTGGGAGGAAGAAAATGGAGAGTGTTAAGACAGGACTATAGTCATGGTATATTGTCTATATTTATGAAAGTTGTCAATAGATAGTTTTTTTAATTATTATTTATTTATTTGTCAGAGAAAGAGGGAGAGAGAGAAAATGGGCATGCCAGGGCATCTTAGCCACTGCAAACAAACTCCAGATGCATGCGCGCCCTTGTGCATCTGGCTAATGTGGGTCCTGGGGAATTGAACCTGGGTCCTTTGGCTTTACAAGCAAACACCTTAACTGCTAAGCCATCCCTCCAGCCCCAATAAATAGTTTTTAAAACTAAAGGAAAAACATATTACTTTTCCTGATAAAAGATTGAGCCGGGTGTGGTAGTGCACACCTTTAATCCCAGGACCCTGGAAGCAGAGGTAGGAGAGTCACTGAGAGTTGAGGCCACCCTGAGACTACATAGTGAACTCCAGGTCAGCCTGGACTAGAGTGAGACCCTACGTCGAAAAAAAAAAAAGAATGAGAAGTTTAAAAAAAGTGATATGCTTGAGTGCCAAGTTGACAAGGGGTAGATCTGTAATGATTAATCTTGCTTGTCAACTTGCATCTTGACAGGATTTAGAATCTCCATAGAAACAAATCTCTGGGCATGTGTATAAAGGTTATTCTAAATTGTATTGAGATAGGGAGACCCACCTAAAACCTGTATAGCACCATTCCATGGAGGAGGTCCTGGACTGCATAAAAAGGAGAAAGCAGGTTGGAGAGATGGCTTAGTGGTTAAGATGCATGCCTGCAAAGCCTAAGGACCCAGATTCGATTCCCTAAGTACCCACATAAGCCAGATGCACAAGTTGTCATTCATTTGGAGTTCATTTGCAGTGGCTAGGGGCCCTAGCATGCCCGTTCTCTCTTTCTCTGCCTCTTCTTATTCCTCTCCCCCATTCTCCCTCAAATAAATAAATAAATAGAATATTTTCTTAAAAGAAGGAGAAAGCTAGAGCACTCATCACTCTCTGCTTCCTCACTGTGATGTATTGTGGCTTCTGCTGCCATGCCTTTTCCACCATGATGCACTATACCCCCTAGAATTGTAAGCTGAAATAAACTCTCCTTTTGTATGTTGCTTTTGTCAGGTATTTTGTTGCAGCAAGAGAAGTAACTAATATACCCTATTTCAGAAAACACAGCAACCAAATAATTGTGATTATCCTTAATACAATCTTGGAATCAAATTGAAAAAATTGTCTTGGGATTAGCAAATGTATAAATGTAAAAATTGATGGTATTCTGATGCCAGACTGACACAACCTTGAAAAATATAAGTTATGGGCGAGGCATGGTGATACAAGGCTTTAATCCCAATACTCCAGAGCCAGAGGATAGGAGAATCACCATGAATTCAAGGTCTACCCTGAGACTACATAGTGAATTCCAGGTCAGCCTAGGCTGGAGTGAAACCCTACCTCGAAAAAAAAAAGTAAGCTATGGACTGGAGTGATAACTTAGCAGTTAAGGCACATGCATGCAAAGCCTAAGGACCCAGGTTTGATTCCCCAGGACCTACGTAAGCCAGATGCATAAGGTGGCACATGTGTCTGGAGTTTGTTTGCAGTGGCTGTAGGCCCCGGCACATCGATTTTCTCTATCTGCCTCTTCATTCCCCACCCCCATCTAATAAATAAATAAAATATTTTGGAGTGTGTGTGCATGGGTGGATACTCCATGGGTGCACTTTCAGCAACAAATGAGTTAAAAATGTGTGGAACTCCTTTCTTCCATTTTCCCATGTAAAGAAGTTAGAAGTTGCCACTTTATGCTAACAACTATTAAAATGCTTAGTAAACTGAAAGTTACATCCCTATCTAGATGACTAAGAGAAGCAAGGTCACAGGGCAAACCACTGCCTGCAAAATTAGAGAGAGATCTGACTGATTCAGAGAATCACAACAGCTTGAAGGAGAACCTGCATAGAGCAAGTGCTTGGGGAGGAAAACCTGAACTTTGATGATTGCTGATAACTAAGTGTGGTTAAGTCTGAAAGTTAAAATCTCCAGTAACCCACACACTACTGTGAGGGTTCACTTCTAGAACTCAACCAAGCTCTCCCGGGAAACAACAAGGAAAAACTCCCTCATGCCTTAGACTGGGGACTGGGAAACAACCATTCTGAAATACACTGTACCACTCTACAAGGTGGTTGGTTGATTGGCTGGCTGCTTGAAATAGTTTCACTTTGTAGCCCTGGATGAACTAGAACTCACTGTGTATAATAGGCTGGCCTCAAACTTGTGGTTATCCTCCCGCCCCTCTCTCCTGAGTGCTGGGATTACAGGTGTAGGCCACCATACCTGGCACCTGACTATAAAATTTAAAACAACCATATTAATGTGCTAACAGATATCCAAGTATGGTGATACATGCCTATAACCCCAGGGCTCTGAAGACTGAGGCAGGAAGTTCGAGGCCAGCCTGGAATACACAGTGAGTATTAGGCCAACTAAAGCTACAGAGTGATGCCTTGCTCATGCCATCATTTTCCTGCCATCAGGGAGCTTCTCCTCTAGCCTGTAAACCAAAATACACCCTTTTTTCCCACAAGCTGATCTTGGTCAGGTGATTTCTGCCAGCAATGTGAACCTGACTGCAACAGTAAAGTTAGTACTGAGGAGTGGTGTCATTTGCTGCTAGAAACCTGACTGTATGACTTTGGCCTTTTGAAGCTGATTTTCAAGAGGAATATGGAAGGAATTGAAACCTTGGCCGAAGAGACACCTTGCAGTGATGTAAGTACAGCTTGATGGACTATTCTGGTCAGAGTTTAAAGACCTGAATGTAGTAAGAACTATGGACTATGAGGTTTGGCTTTTGAGGGTGAAAAAGAGCTTTGCTTAGACTGGGCTAGAAGTTTGTGTGAGAGGCTTGCTATTATGGCTGTGTCCTGAAAAGTTGGAAAGGGTTGTATTGTGTAGAAATGAACTGGTGTGAACAGAGGGATAGGGCACAGAAAAAAAAAAATATGAAATCTTTGGGTGAAACTGCTGCCTGTTCAGCTGCAATTGAGAGATTACAACCATTGAGATTGGGCCATCTGACCTGCATTGGAACCACAGAAAGAATGCAATCTTTTGAAGGGGCCTGAATGCTGAAGGAGTGTCTTGTTTTTCAAAGTCTGCTTTATTCCCCCCTGGATTAACAAATTGGCACTCCACCTGCTATTATGGAGTATAAGAAATGAAGTAAAGAGAGAGTCATTGGATTTGCAACACAGTCTTGTGTTTTGGAAATGGCCTTGGAGTCGGTGTGAAGCAGGTTTCCTGGCTGCCTGCATGGAGACCCGATGGAGCCATGAGGATGGACTGTGGGTTGCAGTAGAGATGCTGGGACCATGAGGTGGTTGCTAAAGAGAACTACCGGCCCTGGATGAAGTTTTCCAGGACTGTGAGTAGCCAAGCTGGAAGAGTGGAATTGGAACTCCAGAGACTTCTTGTTGGTTAGAATTATCAGACTTGGAGATTTGTCACTGACTAGAGTTGTTGGACTTGGAGCTACAGAGTTTGATGTTTACCCTGTTTAAGTCTTGTGTTGGTTGAATATTTCTTTGCTATACCCAGTGCTATCTTATGCAGTGTGAATGTTTATTCTGTGTTATTATGTGTTTTTTGAGATCGTTTTGGAATTATGGCTCAGCTACAGGATCTCAGACTAAGGGGACGTTTGAACATCATTGGGATTGATTAAAAACTATTGGGACTTTGAAAGTTAGACTGAATGCATTACATTCTACATCATGGATGGTTGTAAGTTTGTGGGGGCCAGAATCAGAATGTTTGATTCAGGTGTCCCCCATAAGCTTAAGTGTTCTGCTTGCTAGGTTCACAGCGGATGGAGATTTGAAAATTAATGCCTCCTGGAGACAGTGTATTGTTGGGGGCAGGCTTATGGGTGTTATAGCCAGTGTCCCCTTGCCAGTGTTTGGCACACTGTCCTGTTGTTGTCCACCTGATGTTGGCCAAGAAGTGATATCCACCCTCTGCTCATGCCATCATTTTCCCCTGCCATCATGGAGCTTCCCCTCAAGCCTATAAGCCAAAATAGCCCTTTTATTAGCCACAAGCTGCTCTTGGTGGAATGATTTCTGCCAGTAGTACAAACCTGACTACAACACACAGCAAGGGCTGGAACTGGTGACTGAGCAGAAATTCAACCCCCCAAAATAATTTATTTACATTCCAGTGCTATTCTAATATATGACAGGATAGACTTCAAGCCAGCATTAGGATAAAAAAAGAGAGAAAGAAAGAAAGAAAGAAAGAAAGAAAGAAAGAAAGAAAGAAAGAAAGAGAGAGAAAGTCACTCTGTACTAATTAAGGAGAAAATCCAGCAAAAGAACATTACAATTCTAAACATATACTCACCAAGCATGGGTGAACACAATTTCATTAAACAAACAGTACTAGACATAAAGTCACAGATAACCCCAAGCACAGTGGGTGACCTCAATACCCCACATTCACCAATTGACAGGTCATCTTGGAAAAAAATAAACAGAGAAATATTTGGATTAAATGACATCACAGAACAAATGGACCTGCATCTACAGAACATTCCATCCAAATGCTGCAGAATGCATTTTTAGCAGCACATGGAGCATTCTCTAAAATAGACCAGATATTAGGAAGCAAACCAAATGTAACAAATATATAAAAACTGAAATAATTCTTTGTACTCTATGTGATCACAATGGGATTAAACAGCAAGAAAGGCTAGAGAACATATACAAAATCATGGAAACTAAACAATACACTACTGAATTGTGAATGGGTTATTTAAGAAATCAAGAAGGAAAAAAATTCATAGAATGGGCTGGAGAGATGGCTTAGTGGTTAAGGCACTTGTTAGCAAAGCCTAAGGACCCATTTCCCAGTACCCATGTAAGCCAGATGCACAAAATGGCACATGCATCTGGTTTTTGTTTGCAGTGGCTGGAGGCCCTGGTGCACCTAGTTTTCCTCTCTCTCTCTCTCATTTTCATAATTAAATAATTTTTTAATTCATAGAATCAGACCAGATGTAGTGGCCCATACCTTTAATCCCAGCTCTTGGGAAGCAGACTACATAGTGAATTCCAGATCAGCCTGGACTCTACTTCAGAAAACCAAAAAAAAAAAAAAAAAAATCATCATAGAATCAAATGATAATGTTAACACAACATACCAAACTCTATGGGATACAATGAAGGCTGCTCTAAAAGGAAAGTTTATAGTTTTAAGTGCCTAAGAAACTAGAGAGATCACAAATAATAATGCTACATATACCTTAAGGCCTTAGAAAAAGTAAAACATGCCAAACCAAAAAGCAGTAGATAGATAGAAATAACAAAGATCAGGGCAGAAATTAATCAAATAACCCCCCCCCCCAAAAAAAAGAAAGAAAGAAAGAAAAGAATCAATGAAACAAAGAATTGGTTCTTTGACAGGAGAAACAATATTGATAAACCCTTACCAAAAATGACAAAAAACCAAAAGAGAATAGATGAAAAGGACACCATTACAACAGATTCCAATGAAATTCAGAAAATCATAAGGATATACTTTAAGAACATATACTCTATTAAATTGGAAAATCTAAAAGAAATGGTTGAATTTATAGATTGATATGGCTTACCAAAATTATAGCAAGATGAAATTAACCATTCCGATGACCTATAAGCCAGATATGGTTGTTCACACCTTTAATCCCAGCATTTGGGAGGCAGAGGTAGGAGGATCACCATGAGTTTGAGGCCACCCTGAGCCTACAGAGTAAATTCCAGGTCAGCCTGGGCTAGAGCAAGACCTATCTCAAGTAAAGGGGTGGGGGGCTGGAGAGATGGCTTAGCAGTTAAAAGGCTTGCCTACAAAGCCAAAGGACCCAGGTTCAATCCTCCAGGTTCCACATAAGCCAGAAGCACAAGGTGATACATGTATCTGGAGTTCATTTGCAGTGGCTAGAGGCCCTGGCATGCCCATATTCTCTCTCTCCCTCCTTCTTTTTCTCTCTGTCTCTAATAAATAAGTTTTTAAAAAAAATTTTTTTAACCTATAACAAGCAATGAGATCACAGCAGTTATAAAAAAAAAAAAAAATCTTGGGCTGGAGAGATGGCTTAGCGGTTAAGCGCTTGCCTGTGAAGCCTAAGGACCCCGGTTCGAGGCTCGGTTCCCCAGGTCCCACGTTAGCCAGATGCACAAGGGGGCACACACGTCTGGAGTTCGTTTGCAGAGGCTGGAAGCCCTGGTGCGCCCATTCTCTCTCTCTCCCTCTATCTGTCTTTCTCTCTGTGTCTGTCGCTCTCAAATAAATAAATAAAAAATAGACAAAAAAAAATTAAAAAAAAAAATCTTGCAACTGAAAAAAGTCCAGGCCCAGATGGAATCACTCGTGGATTTTTATCAACTTTCTCAGAATAACTAACACCAATGCTTCTCAAACAATTTCATAAAATAGACAAGGGAACTATACCAAACTCCTTTTACAAAGTCAGCATTACCCTAATACCAAAATCAGATAAAGACAAACAAAAAAAAAAAAAAAGAAAGAAAGAGAAAACTATAGAGCAATCTTCCTCATGAATATAGATGCAAAAATTCTCAGCAAAATACTGGCAAATCAAATACAGGAACACATAAAAAAAGATAATGCATACTGATCAAGTGGATATTATGCCAGAGATGTAGGGATGGTTCAACATATGGACTGAAGGACAAAAATCACATGATCATCTCAAAATTTGGAAAAGGCATTTGACAAAATCCAACATCCCTTCATGATAAAAGTCTTAAAGAAACTGGGAATAGAAGAAACATATCTCAATATAATAAAGGCCTTTTATGACAAACCTACAGCCAACATAATACTAAATGTGGAAAAACTCAAAGCATTTCCACTAAAATCAGGAACAAGACAAGAGTGTCCACTTTCTCTGCTTTTATTTAACATAATACTAGAAGTCTTAGCTCCAGCAATAAGAAAAAAGATACAAAAGGGTCACAGGTCCAGGGAGATGGCTCCACAGTTAAATGTACTTGCTTCCAAAGCTTGATGGCCTGGGTTCAATTCCCCAGTACCCATGTAAAGTCAGATACTCAGAGTGGTCATTGCATCTGGAGTTAATTTATAAGAGATCCTGGTGTACCCATACTCACTCTCTCTGTCTGCCTGGGCCCCCCTAAAATAAAAAATAAACTGTTTTTAAAAAGCAATACAAAAGCTGGGCATGGTGGCACACACCTTTAATCCCAGAATTCAGAAGGCAAAGGTAGGAGATCACTGTGAGTTCAAGGCTACCCTGAGACTACATAGTGAATTCCAGGTCAGCCTGGGCTAGAGTGAGACCCTACCTTGAAAAAAAGGGGGAAAGATACAAATAGGAAAGGAAGAAGTCAAACTATCCTTATTTATAGATGATATGATTCTATATATAAGGGACCCTAAAGACGCTACCAGAAAACTTAAGAGTTGATGAATGTTTTCAACCAAGTAGCAGGATACAAAATTAACACACAGTGATCAGCAGTCTGTCTATATATCAATAACAAATGTGCTGAGAATGAAATCAGAGAAACAGTCCCATTCACAATTGCCTCAAAATATGTATCTATATATAACTGTGAATATATATGTCTGTGAAACCTAAGGACCTAGGTTTGATTCCCCAGTACCCATGTAACCCAGATGCACAAGATAGTACATGCATCTGGAGTTCGTTTGCAGTGGCTGGAGGCCCTGGCATACCCATTCTCATTTATTCTGTCTCAAATAAATTAAAATAAAAACATTCATCCAGTCAGGCATGGTGGCACACACCTCTAATTCTAGGACTCAGGAGGCAGAGGTAAGAGGATTGCTGTGAATTCAAAGTTAGCCTGAAACTACAAGTCAACCTATGCTAGAGTAAGACCTTACCTCAAAAATATATATATATCATTCAAATGCAATAAGAAATTCAAATTACACACAAATACCTCAATATTTCTTCAGGTCCAACATGTTGGTGAAGGATAAGTAAATTTCTTTTTTTGTGTGACTTATTATCTTTATTTTTTTAATGTTTGTCTTATTTATTTTAAAACTTTAAATTTTCAAGGCTTGTTATCTTACTCAACGTGAATTAATAATTATCAAATAATTGTTACATCTAATTATGTTAATTCATGCTTTTTTGCTTTTCTCAATTTTTATTAACATTTTCCATGATTATTAAAAATATCCCATGGTAATACCCTCCCCCCAACATTTTTCCCTTTGAAATTCCATTTCAAAGTCAGAAGAAAACCAGAGAATAGAGCACTTGCTTAGCATATGCAAATCAGCCCTGGGTTCAATCTCCAGTATAAAAACCAACTTTCTTTCCCCTATATCACTTATCCATCAAAAAGTAGAGACCAAAATGGCAGGTATAAGTTTATAACACTGAGATGGGCTGGAGAGATGGCTTAGCAATTAAGGAACATGTCTACAAAGCCAAAGGACTAAGGTTCAACTCCCAGGTCCCACATAAGCCAGATGCATAAGGTGCTGGGGATCTGAACTGAGGACCTCATGCTTGCAGGGCAAGCACTTTACTGACTGAGCTCTCTCCAGTTCTCCCTCACCTTTTTTTGTTTTTTGGTTTTTCAAGGTAGGGTAGGATCTCACTCTAGCCCAGGCTGACCTGGAATCCACTATGGAGTCTCAGGGTGGCCTTGAACTCACGGCAGTCCTACCTCTGCCTCCCGAGTGCTGGGATTAAAGGCGTGCACCACCACGCCTGGCTCCCCTCACCTTTTTTAAGACAAGGTCTCACTGTATCCAGGCTGACCTGCAACTCACTATGTAGCTCAGGATAGCCTTGGACTCTTGTTAACCCTCCTGCCTCACCCTCCCAAATGCTAGGATCATATGTGTGTGCCACCACAGCCAACAATATATGTATTTTAAACAGGTTAAAAGCTGTTTGAAAGCTGGGCATGGTGGCGTACGCCTTTAATCTCAGCACTTGGGAGGCAGAGGTAGGAGGATTGCCTTGAGTTCAAGGCTATCCTGAGACAATATAGTGAATTCCAGGTCAGCCTGATCTAGAATGAAACCCTACCTCAAAAAAACAAAAATAAAATAAAATGAAAAGCTATTTGATTTTCTGTTCTGCTTCTTTATGAAGATGTACTCAGTTGGTCTGTTAAAACATCCAGTATGTCCACCATTTCTCCCAAACAGTACAACTCTCAGGTCCATTTCCTGAGGCATTAAGAAGAGTTTAGGGCTGGAGAGGTGGCTTAGTGATGAAGGCACTTGCCTGCAAAGTCATAGGACCAAAGTTCTATTCTCCAGGACCCACATAAACCACATGCACAAGGTGGTGTGTGCATCTGGAGTTAGTGTGCAGTGGCTGCAGGCCCTAACATGCCCATTCTCTCTCTCTCTCGCAAATAAATAAAAATTTAAAAATAACACTGAGATAATTAAGAGTCTCATGCTCTACCAACAGAGCTAGCCAGGTACAATGAGATAAATAAGAAAAAAGATTAAATATTCCTGTAATCTCAAGAGGCTGAGGCAGGAGAACTGCCTTGAGTTTAAGTGGCCAGCCTGGCCTTGCCTACCAAAGCTACATAAGAAGACCCTATCTCAAAAACACAAAACAGCTGGTGTGGTGGAGCACACCTATAATCCCAGCACTCAGAAAGCTGAGGTAGGAGAATCGCCATGAGTTCAGATCCAGGTCAGCCTAGACTAGAGTGAGACCCTACCTGAAAAACAAACAATAACCAGACATGTTGGTGCACGCCATTAATCCCAGCACTTGGGAGACAGAGGTAGGAGGGAGAATGGCTGTAAATTCAAAGCCACCCTGAGACTACATAGTGAACTCCAGGTCAGCCTGCGCTAGAGTGGGATCCTACCTCAGAAAACAAACAAAAACACAAAACAAAATGAAGAAAAAAGCAACAAAAATACCTTAACTGGACCTAGGCTAAGCAGAGAATCTATGTGAGACTATTACTTAGAAGCACCATGAGAGAGAGGAGCAATGGAGTCTCTAATATATGCTGCTCATTTAGTGAATGAGACCTCGGGGCCTTATTTCTTCTATTCCCTTGTGAAATCAAAGGATTTTGAGCAGGTGAGATGCTACCAGTACCTCAGCTAATCTTAAAAAGGTAATCACTTGTATGGCTTCCTCTAGAGTCAGCTCAGACTGACTGGTAAGGAAGGACCTGTGATTATTTGCACCACCAGAATCGACCAATGAAAATTGATGTATAAGTTAAGTTTAAATCTCTCTTCATATAAAATAGCAGCTACTAACAGACTTCTGAGTCTTTCAGAATAAGCTGTCTGTTCCTCATTCTGGATACCAAGGACAACAGACACATTAATTCTTGGACTTATTTTCAGATTACTGTACTGACTTCCCAGCCTGGAAAAGAAGTGGCTAAACAATTGGAGGAAGGGTTGAAAGACATTGATCTACTTAGGGTCAGGAGACTTCAGGTTGTTCAAGTCACAAAAGGAATCCTAGAACAAACGGACTCCTCATCACCTGTGGAAGAGCCTAGCAATGATGGTAAGAATTTGTGCTTTTGTTTTTGTTTGATGCAGGATCTCCTTATGTCACAATCACTGGTCTTTACCTCACAATGATACTTACCTCAAGAATTTTGTTGTTACTGTTGTTGTTCTTTTGAGGTAGGGTCTCGCTGTAGCCAAGGCTAACCTGGCCTCAAACTCACAGCGATCCTCCTACCTCTGCCTCCTGAGTGCTGGAACTAAAGGCCGTGCACCACCACGCCTGGCTAAAATTTTTTTTTAAGTAAAAAGAACTGTAATAATATGAATAAGTAAGTAATCTTTTATAGGCCAAGATTATTTTCCATGGTCTTTCTGTGTCCTAAAGTAATATTAAGCTAGCAAAACACATATACAAACACACATACAAATTAAGACACATATTAAAGCTAAGGGTTTGTCTTACCCAATATAAAGTGTTTATAAAGGTATTCCAATTAAGACAGTATTGAGACCAAGGATATAGCTCAGTAGCAGAGCACTTACCCAGCATGCATGATGCACATAGCACTGGAAAAAATAATAGACAACATCATACTGACGAGAACAGGCAAATAGGCCAGTGTAGAATAGATTAGTAGAAACACAGGAAAGCTTGATGTGTGGCTTAGCTGTCATGGAAAAACAGTGGGAGCTGGGTGTGGTGGTGCATGATCCCAGCACTTGGGAGGCAGAGATAGGAGGACTGCTGTGAATTTGAGGCCACCGTGAGACTACATAGTGAATTCCAGATCAGCTTTGGCTAGAGACATACACTACCTCAAAAAAGAAAAAAAAAAAAAAAAAAAGAATAGGCAGAAGATCAGTTGAGCAGGACATCTGACATCTTCTCAGGCCAGTACAGGTGAGGGGGCACACCATGCTACAGATAAACACATGGAGCACTGCAAGGGCACATACATGTGCATGCACCACACAGAGAGAGAGTGAGAGAGAGACCATGCCACACACAACACATACATACACTCAAGAAACAAAATTAAAAAGATGTTAAGAAAGTGAGTAGAAAATCACAACCACATTTCTGACTCTTTTTTTCTAATTAAAAAAAATTTTTTTTTATTTGAGAGAAAGAAAAAGGCAGATAAAATGGACACAGCCTCTAGCCATTGCAAATGACGCATGCACTACCATGTGCATCTGGCTTATGTGGGTACTGGGGAGTTGAACCTGGGTCTGTAGGCTTTGCAGGCAAAGCATCTTAACCACTAAGCCATCTCTCTAGCCCCCATATTTCCAACTCTTTATTGATCAGTCGGTTTTTGACTAAAAGAGTTAGTCTCTGGAATAAAAAATGTGAGATATATTCATGAAGTAGAATACTATACAGCTCTAAGGTTAAATGAACCACAGCAACATAAAACAATGGGGTGCATCTTCAATGTTGAGTAAAAAAGCAAGTAACGAAAGGTACGAAAGATAGGATCTTGCTTTTAGGCTGACCTGGAATTAGTCTCAGGCAGGCAGTGATCCACCTATCTCAGCCTCCCAAGTGCTTGGATTAAAGGCATACACCACCATGCCCAGCTGATAATTCTTTATATTATAAAGCTCAAGTAAGTTAAAATAACAAACAATGTTACTTAAAGCACTAAAACTACTTTTACAAGGAAAAAACTTGATTGTGAAATTCAGTGTAGTAAGATTTCCTCTGGAGGAGATCAGAAAAGGATTTATAGATATATGAGTGGTATTGAAGATATTCTACATTTTGAATTGAATAAAAGAATTCATGCCTGTCCAACTTGTGAGCTTTCATATATTTTATGTCTTTATTTGCTTTCTGAAGAATGGCTAAGTGATAAATATGCCAAAACTACAAAGGCCTGTATGACCAGTATAGTTGGGCATCCAGAGAGCATCTGTCCAGGTTGACAAGCATCTGCACTGGTTAGGGCCTGAACCAGTTACAAATCAACTTAATGAGGCTGTCAATTAGCCTACATTTCTCAACCATGTATACAAGGATATCGGGTTCCTTTGCTAAGTGCTCACAAACCATCTGTTTAATATTTCCTCCTGGAATCTTTCAAAGAGATCATGTCCATCTCCCTTGGATCTACATTTGATCCCAGGAAACATCAAATGTTAACAATGCAACCAAGAAGATAAAGATTCAGTGCTTTTTAAAGGATTCTGAAGGGAACAAGGGTTGTGGTATTGGGGGAGGAGAAGTCCCTTCTTAGACAATCGTCAAACTCTAGTGTCTGAGATAGCAGGCCAGAAAAGGAGTTGCTTGTTTGTCTCTGATAACTACATTAAAGTCATGTTTCTATGACATTTAGACTAAATAATGTGCTGTGCTCATTACCTAAATGGTTTTGTTTTGTTTTCATTTTGTTTTGTTTTGAGGCAGGGTCTCACTCCAGCACAGACTGACCTAGAACTCACTCTATAGCTCCAAGCTGACCTTCCTAAGCAATCCTCTTCCCTTGGCCCTCCAAATGCTGGAAATAAAGGCATGTGCCACCATGCTGAGCCAAATTACCTAAAGAGTGTTAACACAGGGCTGAACGTGTTGGGACACACCTTTCATCCCAGCACTTTGGAGACAGAGGTAGGAGGATTGCCATTTATTTGAGGCCACTCTGAGACTACATAGTGAATTCCAGTTCAGCCTGGATTAGAGTGAGACCCTATTTAAAAAAAAAAAAAAGGATTTTTTTTTTTTATTTATTTATTTGAGAGCGACAGACACAGAGAGAAAGACAGATAGAGGGAGAGAGAGAGAATGGGCACGCCAGGGCTTCCAGCCTCTGCATCTGGCTAACATGGGACCTGGGGAACCGAGCCTCGAACCGGGGTCCTTAGGCTTCACAGGCAAGCGCTTAACCGCTAAGCCATCTCTCCAGCCCAAAAAAAGGATTTTTAACACAGAGATATTTAATTACAGAAGCCATGGTCTCAGAAAAATAGCAACTTTAATTAATTTAAATACTATTTTAGAATTTAGCAGAAAAATCTGAAGTTATATGAAAAGTATAATCTAAAAGAAAAGAAAATTTGTCCTTACCAGCTGAGGAAAAAGTTATATACCATAAGTTGCATTCTTCTAAATATACAGACCAATGCACCCTGATAGTAGAGTGTGCCCACAAATCATCACTGTAGCCAAATACAAGATGCTTCTATCATCCACAAAAGATTCCTTTTGCCAGGCATGGGGGTACATGCCTTAAATCCCAGCATTCAGGAGGCAGAGGTAAGATCACTATGAGTTCAAGGCTAGCCGAAGCTAAATAATGAATTATAGGTCAGCCTAGACCTTGGGCTAGAGCAAGACCCTACCTCAAAAAACCAAAAAGTAAAAATTAAAAAACAAGATTCCTCTTGCCCTATGCTTCATCCTATGCCCTATCCCGAGCATAAAACTTACATCTACTTCCATCTGTAAATTAGTTTCCATGTATTATAAGGAGAATCATGCAGTACATCTTTTGTGATTGGCCTTTTTCAATCAGATTTTGAGATTCATTGTTTCTAGCAGTAGTTAATTACCATTGAGAGGTAATATTTTACATAAATATGTCATATTTTGTCTAACAAATGGCCTGTTAATGGATATTTGATTTCAACTTTTGATTGTTGTGAATAAAGCTGCTATGAATGTCTACACACAGATTTCTGTGTGAGCATATATTTTCATGACTCCTGGCTTCTACTTTGCCATTTGTTCACTCACCCATTTGGTATCCTCATAATTAAAATGTATTTATTATAGACAGTATATTATAAAGTTGGGTCTTATTTATTGCTCATTCTGATAATCTCTGGAAATCCAGGTAGGGTGGTGCATGCCTTTAATCACAGCCCTTGGGAGGCAGAGGTAGGAGGATCACCATGAGTTTGAGGCTAGCCTGAGATTACAGAATGAATTCCAAGTCAGCATGGGCTAGAGAGAAGACACTACCTCCATAAAAAAATTTTTTAAAAAAAGGCATGCACCACCACAACTGATAATCTCTGGCTTTTATTTGTAATGTGTAGTCCATTAACCTTTACCAAAAAAAATTAAATTAAAAAGTTACTTAAGTATTGACATGGTTGGATTTAGGTCTGCCATTTTATTTTTTGTTTGTTAATTGTTTTTTAAGATTTTCAAGATAGGGTCTCACTCTAGCCCAGGCTGACCAGGAACACACTCTGTTGTCTCAGGCTGGCCTCGAAATCACAATAATCCTGCCTCTCTCTGCTTCCCAAGTGCTAGGATTGAAGGCGTGTGACACCACATTGCTTGTTAAGTATTTTGAGGTTGTTCACCTTTTTACTCTGCATTCCTGCATTTTGATGAATATTTAAATATCTTTAAAATTCTGGTTTCTGTATTATCATTTGGCTATTCACTGTTGTATTGTTAGTGGTTTCTCTAGGGATCACATTATAGCCTTAATTTTTCATAGTCTAGTTAGAGTCAATATAGTGTCACTTAATATAAAAATGTAGAAACCTTAATGAGATTAAAATATAACTATAAACTTTTTTACAGCCTTTGTAAAACTATTATAATACCATTTCATGTAAAATATAGAAACTTTGCAACTATGTAGGTCCATTGATCCTACCTATACACATACACTGGTTTTTGTTGTTGCTGTTGTTTTTGAGATAGTGTTATATCAGTCAGGGTTCTACAGACAAACAGAACTGATAGAATTAATGTGTAAAAAGAGAAATTTATTGGATTAACTAGTAGTCTTTTTGTTTGTTTTTGCTTTTGTTTTTCGAAGTAGGGTTTCACTGTAGCTCAGTCTGACCTAGAATTCACTATGTAGTCTCAAGGTGGCCTCAAACTCATGGCAATTCTCCTACCTCTGCCTACCAAGTGCTGGGATTAAAGGCATGTGCCACCACACCCAGCTAATAGTCTTGTGAAGTTTATAATATAGATGTAATACTCATAACAAGTATAGCATAAAAGACAGTATATGTATGGTGCATACCTGTAATTCCACAACAGAATAATAACAGCTGTCCACAGGCAGGAAAGTTGAAGAATCTGGAAGCTGCTTAGATCTTGAGGCTAGATGGAAGCTGAAGAGTTACAGGATTGGGCAGCTGCTTAGTCCACAAGACTGGACACAAGTTAGGAAGTCGAAGAGCCAGACAGTGGCTCAATCCATGAGACTAGATGCGGGCTGTAGCTGCTCAGGCCATGAGGCCAATCCAATGGCAGAAGCACAAGTGAGTAGCATGACCAGCCAGGTAAGAGTACCTATTAGTGAGTAGCATGGGTAGCTGGACAAAAGAAAAGCACTGGTGTTCCCCTGGAGCTTCCTCAAACACAGTCCACCAGTAGAAGGGACACCCCATCCTAGAAGGACTTCCTCATTCAGTTACTGTAGCCTGGAATACCTCACAGACACATCCAAAAAGCAGATCTCTTTGCATTCTTTTTTTTTTTTTTTTTTTTTTTTTTTTTTTCGAGGTAGGGTCTCACTCTGGTCCAGGCTGACCTGGAATTAACTCTGTAGTCTCAGGGTGACCTTGAACTCATGGCGATCCTCCTACCTCTGCCTCCCGAGTTCTGGGATTAAAGGCATGCGCCACCACGCCTGGCTTCTTACTGCATTCTTAATCTGGTCAAGATAACAGAGTTTAACCATCACAGGTCTCATGTAACCAAGGATGACCTTGAGCTTCTGATACTCCTGCCTCTACTTCCCAAATTATGGAATTACAGGTATGTACCACACATATACTGTCTTTTTTTGTTGCTGTTTTTGAGGTAAGATCTCACTCTACCCCTGACTGATCTAGAACTCACTTGGTAGTCCCAATCTGGCCTCAAACTCACTGTAATCTTCCTGCCTCTGCCTCTGCCTCTGCCTCTGCCTCTGCCTCTGCCTCTGCCTCTGCCTCTGCCTCTGCCTCCCAAGTGCTGGGATTAAAGGTGTGTGCCACCTTGCCCAGCCATATACAATCTTTTATGCTGTATTTGTCATGAATATTACATCTATATTATAAACTTCACAAACTGTTATAAATTTAGCTTTAAGTAAACATTTTTTTTCTATTATATATTATATTTTCACCTCAGAGAAGATCTTCTTCTTGACTCCCTTGGGCATTAAGGTAACAAAATTCCTTACTGTGGCTGTCCAGGCCATGCCAACAGATTTTTTTTTGTTGTTGCTATTTTTTGAGGTAGGGTCTTGCCCTAGCCCAAGCTGACCTGGAATGTACTATGTAGTCTCAGAGTGGCCTCAAACGCACACAGTCCTCCTACCTGTGCCTCCAAGTGCTGGGATTAAAGAGGCATGTGCCATCATGCCCGGCTCCATGCCAACAGATTTAATGCTTCTCTATCCCACTTCCTTCTTTACTCAGTCTTCTAAAAGAAAATCCATTTCCAATTTCCTCCTCGGCCACAGCAGCACTTATGAAAACACTATTTTCCAGTCAGCTTTTAGATTGTGTATTGCAATATACATTGAGCACTTTTGATATAATATACATATTAATCTCTACAGAACAGAAAGATCTTTTGAAACAGAGTTCTACTATTTAGCCCTGATTCTCCTGGTACTTGTTATGTAGCCCATAGCCAAACTCACAGCAATCCTGCCTCTGTCTCCCCAGATGCATCCTAAGTCTAGCGTTTCTCAAGTCAGAAATACCTTAGACTTGGTCATATCTCAGTCACAAGTGATCAGCTCCTTTACCTATGAATTCTATTTTTTTTTTCAATAAAGTAAAAATAGAAGACTGGAGAGATGGCTCAGTAGTTAAAGGCATTTTCTTGCAAAGCCTGACAGTCTGAGTTCAGTTCCCCAGTACCAATGTAAAGCCAGATGTACAAGGTGGTACATGTATATAGAGTTTGTTTGCAGTGGCAGGAGGCCTGGTGCACCCATACACACAAACTCTCTCTTTCTCTATCCCTCTCTCTCTGTCTGTCTCACGAATAAATAAATAAAAACATTTTTAAATGAAAATAGAAACTGGGTGTGGTGGCATATGTCTTTATTCCCAGTACTCAGAAAGTAGAGGTAGGAGGAACACTGTGAGTTTGAGGTCATCCTGAGACTACAGAGTGTGTTCCAGGTCAGCCTAGGCTACAGTAAAATCCTACACCAAAAAATCAAAAAAGCAAATGGGGCTGGAGAGATGGCTTAGCAGTTAAGGGGCTTGCAGGCAAAGCCTAACAACCCAGGTTCAATTCCCCAGTACCTATGTAAGGCCAGATGCACAAAATGGCACATGCATCTGGAATTCATTTGCAGAGGCTGGAAGTTTTGATGCATCTATTCTCTTTTCTTTCTTTCTCACTCTCTCTCTCTCTCTCTCTACTTGCAAATAAATAAATCAATTTTTAAAATTGAAAATAGAGCTGTTGATAACTATAGTTAAAATATACTTGCTAGGCTGGAGAGATGATTTAGTGGCTAAGGCGCTTGCCTGTGAAGTGTAAGGACTCATGTTCAACTCTCCAGGTCCCACATAAGCCAGGTGCAGCAATACAAGTGTGCAAAGTCACACATACACACAAGGGGGCACATGCCTCTGAAGTTCAGTTAGAGTGGCTGGAGGTCCTTGCATGCCAATTCTCTCACACTCACTCTTGCATAAAAAAGGACTATTGGGCTTGCTCCCCTCCCTCCTCCTCCCCCCTCTCTATCTATCTATCTATCTATACACACACATACATATGTGCACAGACACACACACACACATATATATACATATACATATAATTTGTTTTTAATATGGTTGACACAATTTATTGAAAAGAAACTCTTCAGAACAAAAAAAGGAAAATAAATAGCTTTTAGTGTCTAAAATTGTTCATATATGTATAGACAACTAAGAAGAAGCTTTATAAACTTTATCCCTGAGGTTTGCATGGTACTCTAGGGTCTATAAGGCTTTCAGGTGTCACCGTGTGATGCTTTAGTCTAGATGGCACTATCATTACGACTTTACAGATGGAAGAATTTAACTGAGAGAGATGAAGTGACTGGTGAGAGGTCACAAAGAAAGTCAACAACAGACTGTCTATAGTTTGTTTCTTCACTCAGTGCAACATTTACTGAGCTCTTCTTGTATGCCAGACACTGTGCTAGTGCTGGGGCCCAGAAGTGGGTAAGGTGCTATGGCTAACATATTTGACATATATGCACCTACAGTGTCTCTTCTCAGCTGGCCAGGGAAGAACCAGTCATGCAACCTAAGCAGGCCTAGCTGTCAGGGAATACTCTGTAGATGTATGCATGCAGAGCAGCCCCTTCCACAGGACAGACCCCACTGTGTCTCCTTAGAAGAACACACAAACTAAAGAAAAAGAGATTCAAAAAACCCAGTCTCCTAGCAAAATAGTTGCTCAGAAACTTTTTATTCATTAACTTCAAGAGGCTGAGAATAGGGCTGGAGAGATAGCTTAGCAATTAAGGTGCTTCCTTGCAAAGCTAAAGGACCAAGATTTGATTCCCCAGGACCACGTAAGCCAGATGCACAAGGTGGTGCATGTATCTGGAAGTTCATTTGCAGCAGCTATAGGGCCTGGTGTACCCATTCTCTCTTTCTACCTGCCTCTAACCCTCCTCTTTCTCAAATAAATAAATTAATTAAATATTTTTTTTAAAAAAGAAATTAAATTGAAACTTGTCTCAGAGCTAGGGAAGATCTGCTATGGTCTCAATGTTTTGTGTCCTTCCAAATTTCATATGTTGAAACCTGATTACCAATGTGATGGGGTTCTGAGACAGTTAGGTCATGAAGGAGGTGTAACCCTTGTGAAAGAGTGCTGAGAAAGTTTGTTAGCCTTCTCCATCAGAGAAGGACACTGCAAGAATATGGCCATCTAGGAACCAAGAAATGGGCCCTCACTAAACATTGAGTATGCTGGTGTCTTGATCTTGATCTTGAACTTCTCAACCTCCAAAATTGTGAAATAAATCCCTGTTCTTTATAAACCACCCAGCCTATGGTATTTTATTATAGTAACTCCAGTAGGTCCTAGGGGAGGTAGCTCAATTAGTAAAGCGTTTACTTCATGAGCATGAGGACCTGAGTTTGAGCCTCAGAACCCATGTAAAAATGTCAGGTGTTAAAGGTCTAGCCTGTAATACTGCAGTGGGGAAATCAATCCCAGAAGAGTTTACAAAGAGATGATCAAAAGATTTACATATATGAAAATGACAAAAAAAAAATCCGTAAAGGATGTCACTACTTGTGGCCACAGGGGGGCAGGGTAAGTCCACACACACAATATGAATGCATGTGCCTCTGCAGCTACTAGCGGACACAGCTGTCCAGATACTCCCCAACTGTATTTTCACTCCCCTCACCCTACTGGTTTACAATGTTGGGAACTTTCCCAACAGATACACAGTGTCCTGCCTTCTGGCCAACATGGGAACTGTTCCTCAGCATCTAAGAAGTCCCCTTCCAAGCCTCAGGTTTAGCACATCAGTTGTAATTATGAGTAATACAGTAATAGGTGTTGGAGTTCTTATGTATGATAAGTGGTAGGGAAAAAAAGAGGCCAAGGAAAGCGACCAAGGAAAAGGGAATTAAGAAAAGTGTGGGCTCGGGCTGTAGCTTAGCTGGTAGCATGCTTGCTAGCATGTACGAAACCCCAACACCACAAAGAACTGGGTGTGGTCATGCACACCTGTAAACCCAACATTCAGGAGGTAGAGACCAGAGGGTCAGAAGTTCAAGATCATTTTCAGTTACATAGCCAGTTTGAGGCCAAGATGGACTACACGAGACCCTTTCTCAAAAAAAAAAAAAAAATTATAATCATGGAAAATGTTAATAAAAATTGAGAAAAACAAACAGAAAACAAAAATAACTAGTAGAACATGGCTGTCATCTCAGCACTTTGAATGCTGAGGCAGGAAGCCTGCTGAAGTTCAAGGCCAACCAAGTCTACATAGTGCCTCAAAATAAGAACAAAATAAATTAAAAACAAAAAAAAAAAAAAAAAGAGGGAGAAAGGAAGAGAAGAAAAAAATAAAAAAAAAATAAATAAATAAAGCAAGCCCAAAGTGGTGACTCATGCTTGTAAATTCCTTATTTAGGAGACTGAAACAAAAATTGTATGGGTCCAGTCCCCAGCACTACATACACTGTTTATGATGGTACTCACCTGTAATCCCAGCACTTACGAAGTACAGGCAGGAAGATTAGAAGTTCAAGGTCATCCTCAGGTATGCAGTGATTTCATTGAGAGAAATAAAGAGACACACATATGGGCTGGAGAGATGGCTTAGCAGTTAAGGCACTTGCCTACAAAGCCTAAGGACTCAGGTTCAACTCTTCAGGTCCCATATAAGCCAGATGCACAGTGACACAAGTGCACAAGGTCGCATAGGCGTGCAAGGGGGCACACCCATTTAGAGTTTGATTGCAGTGGCTGGAGGCCCTGGCATACCAATTCTATCTCATTTAAAAAAAAAAAAAGGCCACTCTGTTGGGCTTGCCTCAAAAAAATGGAGGGGGGGAGAGACATACACAGATAAACAGTGGGTGGACCTACTGCTGCTATTCTTAATTGTCTTACTTTGTAAGGCTTCGTGATTACTAGGAAACAGGTTGTAGTATCCCCATCCTATTCAAAACCTCACAGCTAACAACTTTCAAGGAAAAATTCACATCCACTGCCTTTCATAAACTCAGAAAATTAGAAGAAAACCTTTCATAAGAAACAAATTAAGGATCTGGAGAAATGACTCAGCAGCAAAGGCTTTTGCCTACAAAGCCTAATGACTAGGATTTAATTCCCCAATGCCTACTTAAAGAAGGTGCACCAAGTGATGCATGCATCTGGAGTTCATTTGCGGACTGGAGCCCTGGCACCATTCTCTCCGTCTCTATTCTATCTCTCTTTGCTTGCAAATAATTAATAAAACAATTTTTAAAGAAACAAATATGATTAATAGTGCATAAATGAAGCCCACAGACATCCAGTGGGTAGTAATTAAAGCCAGACAAGGGAGGATAATGTTTTTTAAATTTAATTTATTAGTTTTCTTTTCAGCAAATACAGGCAGTTTGGTACCATTGTTTAGGCTCATCCAAGATCTACCCCCTCCCAAGGGAGGATAAATTTAAACATAACTTCTGAACGAAGTTCTGAGCTAAATGCTACAGCTGGTACAGGTCATGAATTAACAGAGTAATAAAAGCTCTAAGGAAGGAAGGAAGTCATGTGACAGACTACACTGAAGCAGGAGAGTTACAGGAAAAAGTAATGAGAGCAATTGTTTGGCTCAATAGACCTTTGCTAAAATCAGCAGGGCCAAAGGTGGGACATGGAGAGAATGTAAGTAAAAACAAATAATAACAATAATTCCTACCCTTGAAGAGTCTATTTAAATGATGAAAAAGTCCCAAATTACAATTGTACCAACAAAAATATATCTGGTATGTCCAGTGAATGTAAACCAAAAGCTGTGAGATAGAGGATGGATCAAGACACATTTGGTGTCATTTGAGTTAGGTCTTGAAGAATGGCAAAATAAAATCTCAACAGGTAGGAATGAGGGTTAGTCTGGACCATCACAGAAGAAAGAAAGGGTAGGATACTTGGAGAAGAATGAGTCCTCCCAAATGGTCTGAAATGAGGAAGTGACAGCAGGAAGTCATATTCTCTATAGCGAAGGAGGGATATGATAAAACCATATTGATTTTATAGGTTTTGTTGTTGTTGGGTTTTTTTGTTTTTTGTTGTTTTGTATTTTGGTTTTTTGAGGTAGGGTCTCACTCTAGTCCAGGCTGACCTAGAATTTACTATGAAGTCTCAGGTTGGCCTCAAACTCACAGCAATCCTCCTATCTCTGCCTCTCGAGTGCTGGGATTAAAGGCGTGCGCCACCACACCTGGCTTGATTTTATAATTTTATTTAAGGAAACTTTTTTCTTATATCTAGATTCTTCTTTTCAATTCTTATTTATTTATTTTTGGTTTTTTGAGGTAGGGTCTCACTCTAGCCCAGGCTGACCTGGAATTCACTCTGTATTCTCAGGGTGGCCTTGAACTCATGGCAATCCTCCTACCTGTGCCTCCCAAATGCTGGGATTAAAGGCATGCACCACCATGCCCAGTTCCTTTTCAATTAGTTTAATTTTTTTTTATTTATTTATTTGAGAGAGAGAGAGGGAGAGGGAGTGAATGGGCACACCAGGGCCTCCAGCCACTGCAAACAAACTCCGGATGCATGTGCCCCCCACTAAGCCATCCCTGCAGCCCCCTTCAATGACTTTTGTGTGTGTACACGTGCAGACTGTGTGGACTTTCCAGGTCCTCTTGTTGCTGCAAATGAACACCAAATGCTTGCACCATTTTTAATGTCTGGCTTAATGGGTGGCATGGGGATTGAACCCTGGCTGGCAGGCTTTGTAAACAAGCACCTTTAACTTCTAAGCCATGTTCCCAGCCCCTGTCTAGAGTCCTTTTTTTTTTTTTTTTTTTTTTTTTTTTGTGGTTTTTTGAGGAATGGTTTTGCTCTAGCCTAGGCTGACCTGGAATTCACTATGTAATCTCAGGGTAGCCTTGAGCTCACAGTGATCCTTCTACTTCTGCCTCCTGAATCTGGGATTAAAGGTATACGCCACCACACCCAGCTTGTCCAGATTCTTTTTTTTTTTTTTTTTCTTGGTTTTTCAAAGTAGGGTTTCACTCTAGCCCAGGCTAACCTAGAATTCCCTATGTCGTCTCAGGGTGGCCTCAAACTCATGGTGATCCTCCTACCTCTACCTCCCAAGTGCTGGGATTAAAGGTATGTGCCACCACGTCCAGCTCCTGTCCAGATTCTTAATAAGGATAACTATTCTTTGTCCCTTTCCATTGGCTATGGTAAGAATTTCTAATCTTCTGCCCTTTTTACTTATTTCTCTCCTCCAAGCTTCTGTTATTTGAACTCTAAGCAATGTATCTCCTCTTCTTTCTGAGCTCTTGAGTTTCATTTAGTTCTGTACTAACCCTTTATGCTTTAGTAACTATTTTGCCTCACTGAAGAGATGGCTCAGTGGTCAGAGATACTTGCTTATAAAACCTGTTGGCCAGGGTTCAGTTCTCCACTACCTACATAAAATCATATGCACAAAGTGGCACATGCATCTAGAGTTCATTTGCAGTGACTGCAGATCCTGGAGTGCCTGTTATCTCTCTGCTGTCTCCCTTCTCATTTCTCTCTCTCTCCTTGCAAATAACTAAATAGAATTTTTTAAAGTATTCTAAATAGAGCCAGACATGGTGGTACACACCTTTAATGCCCAGCATTCAGGAAGCAGGGGTAGGAGGATTGCCATGAGTTCAAGGCCAGCCTGAGAATACATAGTGAATATTAGGCTCACTTGGGCTAGAGTAAGACTATCTAAAAAAATAAAATTATATATATATATATATTTATTTTATTTATTTTTTTTATGGGGGAGGCTCTTGTTACTGAAGTCAAAGTCCAGGCCACAGGCTTAGAAAAAGGTTAAGTTTACTTATTGTTCTGCCTGTGATGACATAAGAGCCATATGATTTTTTTTTCTTGGTTTTTCAAGGTAGGGTCTCACTCTAGCCTAGGCTGACATGGAATTCACTATATAGTCTCAGAGTGGCCTTGAACTCATGGTGATCCTCCTACCTCTGCCTCCTGAGTACTGAGACTAAAGGCGTGCACCACCACACCCAGCCTGTCACATGATTTTTAAAAGGATGTTTCTCTTAAACAGATTGGGTGTCTTTTTTTTTTTTTTTTTTTTGGTAATAAAGTATCATAATGCTGTGATACTATAAAACATAATGGAACAGATGAGAATTTGAGGGGGAATGGTCAAGAATAATATTGCCTTTAAAGTTACTAAAAGGGGGGCTGGAGAGATGGCTTAGAGGTTAAGGCACTTGCCTGCAAAGCCTGCTGACCCAGGTTTGATTCCCCAGTACCCGCATAAAGCCAGATACACAAAGTAAGTAGCACATGCATCTGGCATTTGTTTGCAGCAGGAGGAGACCATGGTGCACCCATTCTCTGTTTCTCTTCTATCTCTCTCTGTTTGCAAATGAATAAATTATTCTTAAAAGTCAGGGGTCAGGGAGACTGCTCAGCAGTTGAAGGTACATGCTTTCAAAGCCTGATGGCCTGGGTTCAATTCCTCAGTATCCATATAAAGCAGATGCACAAAGTAGCACATTAATCTGTAGTTCATTTGCAACAGCAAGAGACCCTGGTACACCCATATTCATATTCTTCCCCTACCTCTCTCTCAAACATATAATTTTTAAAAATTCCCAAAGGGCAGAGTGTCATGTACATCTGATGGCATGAATAACTTGTCGTAACTCTGCAGGAAAAATGGCAGACTTTTAACCACTCTCATCTGAAAAAAAAAGTGCAGTTGGTACCTCCTTTCAGCTGCAAGATAAGATGTGAAGTCATCTAATTCTCCCTGCACCTCCCTTGAGTTACAGCCAGCATCTCAAACTGAACCTTCTTTGTTCCTGTGGAGAGTTTGCCACCTTTACCAACTTGTCCTCAAGAATGTTGTTCTAGAAATAAACTAGCCTGGGGTTCATGAGTCATACACAGAAGTTAATTCATCCAAGCAACTGGTTTTTCTTAGGCTCTTTGTAAAAGTATTTCAGAGACTCCCTCATCGTGAAGTGAAAAATGTTGAGATCCTCCTCAATTTCTTCCCACCTCTTGCCTCATTTATTTAACCACTTTATGTTTGACTTTCCCTGACAACCTTTATCTGAAGACCCAGTGCTAGAAATAGAGCTGCCTCAATTCAGAATTCCACCAGAAACCCATTACCCCATCTAACCAGTGCCACCCACTCAACTGAAACTGAATCACACTCTACCAGGCCGTCCTGGCCTCATTGCTACCAACCACACTTACAAGACAGTATGCCAATAGTAACTTTGTAATATGTATCACAAGACAGAGCCAAATAATTCATCTTCTTTCTTTTTAATTTCTTAGGTTCATTTTTATACTGGAGGTAATAATATATGTTTTACTGTGAATAATAACATAAAGCTTAAGTGCCCCCTTACCTTTGCTAACTAAGGACTTAACCCACATTGCTCATAATTTTGGTGGATTTATATTATAAATATTTTTTAAACAAAAATACACAATTAATTGGCTGGGTGTGGTAGCTCACGCCTTTAATCTCAGCACTTGGAAGGCAGAGGTAGAAGAAATGATGTGAGTTCAGGGCCACCCTGAGACTGAACTACAGGTCAGCCTGAGCTAGAGCAAGACCTTATCTTGAAAAACCAAAAAGAAAAAAAAAATACAATTAAAATAAAATTCAAACAATATAAGAGTATGAGTAGTAAAAAGGGAACATATCTTAGAACTCTGCTCCATTTCTACCCCCTATCCACTGCTGTTTGATGACAGCATTCCAGACCTTTATAAAGTACACTCACAAACATTCGCATGTCCTTATGCAGGTAGTTTTGTGTTCATACATATAGAACCATACATAACTGTCCTACAACTTCATTCGTTACTGTCTCTAATTTTCCATATCAGTACATTTAGCTTTACTTTGTTAACAGATGCGTAATACTCCTGACTTTGAGTAGATCATATTTAATTTAAACATTACTTTATTGGTGGATACTAGAATTGCTTCTGTTTGGACTTTTTGGGGAGACTTTCTAAGGTAGGGTCTCATTATAGCCCAGGCTGACCTGGAATTCACTACATAGTCTTAGGATGGCCTCAATCTCACCACAATCCTCCTTCCTCTGCCTACTGAGTGCTGGAATTAAAGGTGTGTGCCACCACGCCCAGCTCTGTTTGGAGTTTTTTTTGTTTGTTTGTTTGTTTGTTTGTTTGTTTGTTTTTCAAGGTATGGTTTCACTCTGGTCCAGGCTGACCTGGAATTAACTATGTATCTCAGGGTGGCCTTGAACTCATGGCGCTCCTCCTACCTCTGCCTCCTGAGTGCTGGGATTAAAGGCATGTGTCACCACACCTAACTCTGTTTGAATTTTTTAATATTTGTTATTACAACAATGCTATCCTAATCATCTTTGCATGTCTCTTGTATATTCTTTATTTTATTTTATTTATTTGCAAACAGAGAGAGAAATAGAGACAGACACAGAGAGAATGGGCACACCAGGGCCTCTAGCCACGGCGTACAAACTCCAGATGTATGTGCCCCTTGTGCATCTGGCTTATGTGGGTCCTGGGGAATCAAGGACCATGTTTGACTCTCCAGATCCCACATAAGCTAGACACACAAAGGCGAGGCGAGCACAAGGTCCCACATGCCCACTAGGTGATGCAAGCATCTGGAGTTTAATTTCGGTGGCTGAGGCCCTGGCATGCCAATTCTCTATGTCTCCATCTCTCTTTCTCTAAAATAAAATTTTAAAAAATCTATTTATTTGTTTATGTATTTATTTATTACTGAAAGGGGAGATAGAGGAAGAGGCAAATATATAGAGACAGAGAATGGGTGTGCCAGGTCCTCCAGCCACTGTAAACAAACTCCAGACCCATGCACCAACCTTGTATATCTGGCTTACATGGGTCCTAGGGAATTGAACCTGGTTACTTTGACTTTACAGGCAGGTGCCTTAACTGCTAAACTATCTCTCCAGCCCCTCTTGTATATTCTTTAAGAATATCTTTAGGACAGTATCTAGAGGTACAGTTGATAGGTCACAACATAAGAATATTTAAAATTTATATTTTTGTGCTGGAGGGGGCTAAGTGGTTAAGACAGTTGCTGAAAAGCCAAAGGACCCAGGTTCAATTCCCCAGGACCCATGCAAGCCAGCTGCACAAAGGGATGCATATGTCTGAAGTTCATTTGCGGTGGCTGAAGGCCCTAGCAGACCCATTCTCTCTCTCTCTCTCTCTCTCTCTAATAAATAAAAATATTTCTTAATTTATATTTTTTCAAAAGTAGTAACTAAAAATTAGCTGGGTGTTGGTAGTTCATGCTTAAAAGTCCAGTACTTGGGAGGCAGAGGCCATCATCAAGTTCAAGACTTGGTCTACATAGTGAGTTCCAAGCCAATCAGATATATGTTGCAAGATCCTATCTCAAAATAAATAAATAGTGGGAAAAGTAAACACTTTAGCTCCATTTCTCTTTCTTCTGCAGAGAGTTATATCCTAGGAACTGACATTGACCTCCAGACTATAGACAACGATACTGTCGACATGGAGATGTTCTTCAAAGGCTGGCTACATAACAATGAAACAGACCAAGAGCACATTCATCTTCTTCTTCCTTCAAAGAGGCTTCCTCCACCTTCCAGAGCCAGAGATATTCCAAGTATACAACCCTCAAAAGATATATTGTATATGCTAAGAATATCCTTGTCTAGGATTAGGACTTTTCATAAAACAGAGCCTTTCAGGCCTATGGGTTGGATAAGGATTGGATGAAACTCTCTGTGATAGCATAATGAGGAAGCAGAGAAATTCTAAAAAGTGAGCCAAGTATGGTGGCACACACCTTTAATCCCAGCACTTGGGAAGCAGAGGTAGGAGGATCACTCTGAGTTCAAGGCCACCCTGAGACTATATTCTAGGTCAGCCTGGGTTACAGTGAGAAGCTACCTCAAAAAAAAAAAAAAAAAACAGGAAGAAAGTAAGAAAGAAGGGAAGGAGGGAGGGAAGGAAGGACAAAAGGAAGGAAAGAAGGGGAAGGGAAGGAAGGAAAAAAGGAAAGAAGGAAGAGGGAGGGAGGGAAGGAAGAAGGAAGAGGGAGGGAAGAAAGGAAGGAAGGATGGAGGGAGGGAGGGAGGAGGGAGGGAGGGAAGGAAGAAAGGAAAGAAGGAAGATGGAGGGAGGGAAGGAAGAAGGAAAGAAGGAAGAGGGAGGAAAGAAGGAAAGGAAGGGAGGAAGGGAGGGAGGGAGGGAGGGAGGGAGGGAGGGAGGGAGGGAGGGAGGGAGGGAGGGAGGGAGGAAGGAGAAATTCTAAAAAGTGACTTAGCCCAGCCAGCCAGCCAGGTGCAATTACTTTAAGAGGCAAACTTGTTCAACAACAGGGCTTCTTCTATACTACGTAAGAAAACAATGATTCATATTAATCTCAATATTCTCTTTTTTGTTGTTTTTGATTTTGTTTTCTGAGGGAAGGTCTCACTGTAGCCCAGGTTGACCTGGAATTCGCTATGTAATCTCAGAGTAACCTCAAACTCATGGCAGTCTTCCTACTTCTGTCTCCAGAGTGCTGGGATTAAAGGCGTGCACCACCATGCCCAGTTTAATATTCTCTTTTTTAATGTGGTAGATACAATTGGTCCTATAATTGGAAGAATTCTAATACCTCAACAATATCAACACTGATGGTGGCAAGAGGAAGATAACTGATAGTGAATAAAGATCTCACTAGGAAGGCCTCAAGTTGAGGGAATCAACTATGGGGGTGAGCCTTAGAGACCTAAGATCATGTTCACAAAGTAATTAAGGCAATTAAACCAAGAAATCAGTCCAGTGTTCCAGGCATGCCACCAAAGTCCTGAGAGTTGTTCTGGATGGTAATGATACTTCTTGAATGGCAGGGAGAATGCAATTTATATTCCTCCATCCCTCTTTCAAGCTGGCTCAGAACCTGGGTGGCAGGGCTGGCAGATGGACCTATCAGCACAGCCAGCCATATTGTGCTTGGAAAAGTTAATTCTTTAAGACCCATCTTCTCAGGGAAAGGCTCAAAGTAGGCCTTCTCCTTTAGGGCTGGGAGTTTGAACTTATTTTTTTCATTTGTAGTAACAACAAAGATCATTGAGGGCTTGGGAACTGAACTGATATGATGCTTCCCAGAGCCCTTCACACAGGCTCTGACATGACATGTGATTTGTGCCACTTCCAGGGTGGCACAAGCTTCCACTCTTTCTTGGACTTTAGCAGTATATTTGAATTCTGTTTTCTTCAACTGTAATACATCTCTGCTATGACTAGAAAAGCACAGGGAAGGGCCCTTTGAAGGGTTAGGGTTTCCTTTCTAAGACTCCCTTCTACATTTAAACCTGGGGCCTGGCATGCCTTTGACACCTTCATTTGCCTGTTATCTCTCTTTCCTTTGTGCATAAAATAACTTCCCAGGACTTTCTTTCTATCCATCCCAAGCTAGTCATATCACTATCCCAGCCTCTATAAATCTACCCATCCATTTTCCTCTGTTAAAGGCAGCTGACAACTTTATATAGAAGCTACTTCATAGTTAGCATTATTACGTTCCCTGTGCCAAACCACTCTGTTAACTCCTTTCTTCACATCATCCCATTTCAACTTTACACAACACCATGAAGCAGAGACATCAAATAAATCATCAAATTTAAGAGACTGTCAATTATAAGATAGAGCATTGTTTTGTGTAACAGTAAGAATACAAATGCTGCCAATGAAACATGACATCATGCTTTCTTGTCTGTTAGAAGTATTATTTCAGCCTTACTAAGAGAGTTCTTATAAGTTAGGGTAGTAAATATAAAGACTGCCTCCTTGGCCAATAGTAATTATAAGATATCTGGAGATTTTGGAATGTGAAAATTAATCTTCAAAACAAATATAGTAGCCAGGTATAGTGGTTCATGCCTTTAATCCCAGCATTTGGGAGACAGAGGTAGGAGAATTGTTGTGAGTTTGAGGCCACCCTGAGACTATATAGTGAATTCCAGGTCAGCCTGAGCTAGAGCAAGACCCTTCCTTGAAAAAAAAAAAAATACACACACACATACATCATCATCATCCCTATTTTGCATATGAGAAAACTGGGACAAACATAATAAACACTTTCCCAGGGCATCACAGAGAATTAATAGCAGAGCCAGAATTTGAGGCTAGGCAGTTTCAGGGCCCATTTTTCATTCCAGCATCAGAAACCTGTATTGCATATTTGACCAGTCATAGCCCAGAGGGTATTTATCAAACACAGGTCTATCTTCCAGACCTTGGGCCTTTATCCACACTAACCTGCCTAGTGCTGAGCCACTCTAGACAAAAGGGTTAGAGAGTCACTTCACTTACTAGAAAGGCTGGGACCCTGAAAGGCTAGGAACTCTTGCAGGTAGCCTTGTCTCAACTGTTACATGATATCTACCCCGATCAGAATTTCTCTGGTTTTCACCTACACCCTCTCATCAAGGCTTTCAGCACTAGGGTCAGGGATAGAATGGTCATCACCTATAACCATGTTTTTGATGCCTGCAAGTCTTCAGCAGCATGCATGTAGAATTTGGATCCACCCTCCAATTTGCTCCTCTGCTGGGGAGGCTCTCACTAGAATCCAGATGTCAGGCTCAGCTGGAATGTGATCTGGAGATCTGGGGTGATGCAGCCCAAGATTCTAAAGAACTACAGTAAAGACCATACTGTAGTTATCTATTTGTTGTAGAACTGATGCATTGTCACATGTGGATTTCTAGACATGTAGCTTTCTACACAAAAACAAAATAAAACTCCTGAGCTAGCTGTCTTCCACAGGCTCTTTGGTGTGGTGCACCTCAGATGATCACTTTAACCCCTCCCTTAAAAGCCTCTCCACCTGCATCCATGGCTGCCTGGGGCTCAGCATGCCATCTCTAGGTGCTTCCTAAGAGGCAGATGGGTGTGCAGCAGCAACACATGAATGTCTTTTCTTGTTGTCTGGCATGGACTCTGCCACCTCTGCACCTGGACTATGCATGTGAGAAGCACATATGGGTTTAGATTTGAGCCCTGACAAACATATCTCACAGCTGCAACTACAGGTAGTACTTTGGGCCCTAGCTTAAATAGGGAGCACATAAGGAGTTTTTAAAAAATACATCTAAAAAAAAAAAATACATCTACCTGTGCTCTACTCTCAAAGTTCCCAACTTAATTGACCTGGGGTAAGACCCGGACATCCATATTTTTCAAAATTCTCCGGGTGATCTTTTCAAAACAGGATCTTGCTACATAGCCCAAGCTGGCTTGAACTTGTTATATGGCTCAGGCTAGCTTTGAACTCACTCTATGTCTGCCTCAGTCTCCCAAAGGCTCAGATTATAGATAGGTACCACCACACCTGGCCTCTCAGGGTATTACTGAAAACAGCACTGAGAACCTCAGCCAGGTGAACACAGCTGCCCAGTTCTAAAACCCGGAACCAGAAATGGAGACATCAGGTACAGAAGAATTGAGGAAATCTGCAGTCCTATGCAGAGTCCCTCCTGTCAACTTCCTGGGCTCATGGACCTGCCAGCCAAGAGCCATCTCACCCAGAATTAATATCTATGTCTTATTAACTAGGCCCAAGAGACCCAAGTCAATCTGATATCTGCCACCTATTTTTTTCATGTTATTTCCCCTTTTTCATTTTTTAACTTTTTAGTTAGTGGAAAAAATAACAAGTTTCATTATGACACTTCCATACATGTATAATATGCTCTGCTTTTACTTTCATTTTTACTTCACATAGCAGTCCAATCATTCCCACCAACTGCTATCTTCTCATAAGTACTTAACATTTGTATATTTGCCATCAGTATTCAAGCCAGGCACTAAATTGTAATATCAGGCTGGAGTGATTGCTTAGTGGTTAAGGCTTTGCCTGTGAAGCCAAAGGACCCAGGTTTGATTCCTCAGGACCCACATAAGCCAGATGCACAAGGAGTACATGCATCTGGAGTTCGTTTGCAGTGGCTACAGGCCCTGGCATGCCCATTCTCTCTGTGTCTGTCTTCTCTTGCTCTACTTGAAAATAAATAAATAAGATAAAAACAGCTGGGTGTGGTGCTCACTCCTTTAATCCCAACACTTGGGAGGCAGAGGTAGGAGAATTGCTGTGAGTTCAAGGCCACTCTGAGACTCCATAGTGAATTCTAGATCAGCCTGGGCTACAGTGAAACCCTACCTCGAAAAAAACAAAAATAAATTTAAAAAATAAAATAAAAATGAATAAAAGAATAAAAAATAAAATAAAAATATATTTATAAACTGTAATATCAATAATTCATACCTTGGGGACTGGAGAAATGGCTGAACAATTAAGGCACTTGCCTGCAAAGCCAAAGGACCCAGGTTTGATTCCCCAGGAGCCACATAAGCCATATGCATAAGTGTCACATGTGTCTGGAGTTCATTTGTAGTGGCCGAAGGCCCCAGTGTGTCCATTCTCTTCTCTCTCATATCAAATAAATTTTAAGTTTTTTAAAAAAGAATTCAGACATAGGTAAAGAACATCGTGGCTTTTGGCATGTGTGAGAACTGCTATAGTAGAAGCTTAATACAAAGCCAGGCATGGTGGCACATACCTGTAATGCCAATAATGTCAGGAGGTAAAGGTAGGAAGATTAAGAGTTCAAGGCTAGCCTTGGCTACATAGTGAATTTGAGGCCAGCCCTGTGTACATGAGACCCTGTCTACAAAAAGAACACCACCAATAAAAAGTATTATACCATGATAAATAATAGCTCACTACCAATCTAGGTACCCCTCAGAATTGACTCATGCTACACTTACGCCTTGAAGGTCCTGTACTTAAGTTTATTTGGGGAATTAAAAATAAGCAGTTTCATGCTGGAGAGATGGCTTAGCAGTTAAAGTGCTTGCCTGCAAAGACAAAGGACCTTGGTTCGATTCCCAAGGACCCATGTTAGCCAGATGCACAAGGTGGTGCATGCTTCTGGAGTTCATTTGCAGTGCCAGGAGGTCCTGGCATGCCCATTTTGTCTTGTGTGTCTCTCTGTCTCTCTCTCTCTCTCAAATTAATAAATAAAATATTTTAAAAATATATTAGAAAAACTAAGCCATTTCAGGAATCTATTCTTCCCTTTCCCTGAATGTCCTTAGAAGAGCCCACGGAAAGCCTTAGCTGTCAGCTGACTGCCTGACTTCTGCTTTTCTGCTGTTCCTTCATCATGCAGTCTTGTCAAAACTTAGACACAGGGAAGCAGCAGAAGCAAGATTTCCTTCTATGATTGCCCAAGGGCCTCTGCATAATGCCTGCTCCACAGAGGAAACATGCTTCTCTGAAACTGGATGATCAACCAGTTTTCTCACTATGAGACAACTGCTCAGCCAGCCTAGAAGTCAAACAAATAGAAATCATGTCAGACCCTGAAAAGTAGTTAGCTGTTGTATAGAACGATAGGTGTTCTGTAGATTGCAGACCTGCTTTACCTTCTCAAAGTAATCATGTTTTCCTCTGCCCACTCCCCTGCCTCATCCTACCCTTTGTTGTCTGGTGGAGGTGAAGTGCATGGCAGATGTTGTCTCTTAATGGCATAGCCTGAGGTAACTTGTCACTCACAATCTCTCCTCCAATGCCACTTTTATGTAGTGTGCCTGAAATGTGATCTCCAAGAGCGATTTCTCAGCCCATCCCTGCTTCCTGGTACAGCTGACGGCAAGCTGAGAACGGATGACCCCAAAGGAGATGTCAGCACACTCTACCAGATGGCTTCCCAGTCATCAGCCTCTCATTACAAGCTCCATGTGATAAAGTATGGTCAAAGTAAACCTCCCCAGTCCACACAGATGGCTAGGAATCTGGCATTTAGATGTCTAAGTGTCCACCAGGAAAAAGTCAGTGCTAGGTAGCAGTTACAAGCGTGGTTGTTGCAGTCAGGTTTGCATTTCTGGTAGAAATCACCCAACCAAGAGCAACTTGTGGGAAAAAAGGAGGTTTATTTTGGCTGACAGGCTCGAGGGGGGAAGCTCCATGATGGCAGGGGAAAATGATGGTATGAGCAGAGGAGGGACATCTCCCCCTGGCCAACATCAGGTGGACAACAGGAATATGAGAGTGTTCCAAACACTGGCATGGGGGAACTGGCTATAACACCCATAAACCCACCCTCAATAATAAACTGCCTCTAGAAGGCTTTAATTTCCAGATGCTATCAACTGGGGAGACTAGCATTCAGAATACCTAAGGTTATGTGGAACACCTGAATCAAACCTCCACATTGTGCCCCTGGTCCCCATAAACTCCATGATGTAAAATGTAGTGCATTCAATCTATCTTTAAAAGTCTCCATAGTTTTTACCAATTCCAATGATGGTCATACATCCCCATAATCCAAGATCTTCTAACTGAGCCATAATACCAAAAAAATCCCCCAAAAAACCATAATGGCACAGAATAAACATTCACACTACAAAAGATGGCATTGGGCATGACAAAGAAATATTCAGCCAATACAAGATTTGAAACAACCAGGGCAAACATTAAACTCTGTAGCTTCAAGTCCAACAACTCTAGCCAGTGACAAATCTTCAAGTCCAATAATTCTAACCAACAACAAGTCTCTAGCATTCCAATTCTGTCCCTCCACCTATGCTACTCACACTCCTGGAAAAATTCACTGGGGCCAGCAGCTTTCCTTAGCAGCCATCTCATGGTCCTGGCATGTAGACTGGGTCTCCACTGCAATCCACAGTTCATCCTCAAGGATCCATGGGGTCTCCATGCATGCATCCAGCAAACTTGCTTCACACTGCCCATGGCCATTTCCAAAACACAAGACCGTGTTGCAAACTCAGTGACCCTCTCTTTCCTGCATTTCTTATACTGCACAATAGCAGGTGGGATGCCAATTTGTAAATCCAGGGAGAATAAAGCAGACTTTGAAGAGCAGGACACTCCTTGAGCACTCAGGCCCCTTCAAAAGAGTCTACATTCTCCCTGATGCCCCACTGTAGGTTAGCTGGCCCAATCTCAAAGGTTGTAATCTCTCAAACAATTTGCAGGTGAATGGGCAGCAGTTTAGGCCCAAGGATTCCTTTTTTTTTTTTTCTTTCTGTGCCATATCCCTCTGTTTACACCACTTCATTTCTATGCAAAGCAACCCTGCACAACTTCTCAAGACACAGGCATAACAGCAAGCTTCCCCCACAAACTGCTAGCCCAGTCCAAGCAAAACTTTTTCTCATCCTCATAAGCCAAACCTCACAGTCCATAGTTCTTACTGCATTCAGGTCTTTCAACTCTGACCAGAATAGTCCATCAAGCTTACAGCATTGCAAGGCATCGTTTAGGCCAAGGTTTCAAATCCTTCCACATTCTTCTTGAAAAATCACCTCCAAAAGGCCAAAACCACACAGTCAGGTGTCTAGCAGCAATCCTGTTTCAGGTTTGCATTTCTGGTAGAAATCACCCAACCAAGAGCAGCTTGTGGGAAAAGAGGTTTATTTTGGCTTACAGGCTTCATGATAGCAGGGGAAAATGACAGAATGAGCAGAGGGTTAACATCACCCCGTGGCCAACATCAGGTGGACAGCAGGAGAGTGTGCCAAACACTGGCAAGGGGAAACTGAATATAACATCCATAAGCCCACCCCCAACAACACACTGTCTCCAAGAGGCTTTAATTTCCAATTGCCATCAGCTGGGGAGACTAGCATTCAGAGTACCTAAGTTTATGGAGGACACCTGAATCAAACCACCACACATGGCATGAATAAAAGTAAGCTTGGACTACTCAGCATGTGGAGGCCAGAGGAGGCACAAGGGTTATAGCATAATACTCAGATTTGGGTGGAAGTTGGAAAACCAGAAAGTCTCTGAATACAGGGAAAAGTAAGATCTGTGGAAAAGTGTTCAAACACCCAGTGAATGTTTATTGAAGGTATTTAGGCATCAATATAGAGATCCTTCCCTCAAGGATTGAGTGGTACACTCTCCTCCCACCTCACTTAAGTACTAGAATTCCTGCTTCCAGGTGAGCCCATTCTTGGGGAGAAGCAACAATGGTGACAAAAACCACTCTTGCTGCTCTCTAGTTCCTGCCATAGGCCCATACAGATTGCTAAGCTTTAAGAATTTTTCATGTGCCAGATACCATGCTTGATGCTAGTCATACAAAGACATAATTTACACATCCTCACCTATGAGCTTTCACAGTCAGGACCCTAGATCTGAGCTGAACTGAAGTCGCTCTGGTTAGAGGTTCTAGAGTCACTGAAGAGCCTTCTTTCACTTTCTCTTTTAGGGCTCTGAAATCTAGTGGGCTCTGTGAGTCACTGACATATGGACTTCCCTTCATCCTCAGGCCCACAAGCTGTTGGCAGCTGGACTGGGATGAGCTGGAAACAAATCAGCAGCATTTTCATGCTCTGTGCCACAGTCTGCTGGTGAGTACCACAGCCTCAGGTAAGAGTGTTCAAGTAGCAAGTAGAAAAAAGTGGCAACCAGCTCATCCTAATCCTAGATCTGCCTCAACCTTCAAGAGGACAGACAAAAGCTAGAAGTACTCTGAAACTTGCAATAAATGTGGCCTGCCCTTGTTGAATGACCCCCAAGGGAGACTAGCACATCTACCAGATGGTGTCCCACTCCAGAAATTTAAACAGTATCATTAAGTGTCAGTCAGGCAAAAGTCAATTCCCAGGTAACATTTTGCAAGCATGGCAAGAAAAACTGAGGAGCTACTCAGCATGTGTAAAGAATAGGTCCTGAGTCAGTTGTGGTGGCACATGCCTTTAATCCCAGCACTCGGAAGGCAGAAGTAGGAGGATTGCTGCAAGTTCAAGGCCATCCTGAAATGACAGAGTGAATTCCAGGTCAGCCTGGGCTAGAGTGAGACCCTACCTAGGAAAAAAACAACACTAAGGCATTTGTGTGCAAAGCAAAAGGACCCAGGTTCAATTCCCCAGGACCCACGTTAACCAGATGCACAAGGGGGTGCATGTGTCTGGAGTTTGCTTGCAGTGGCTGGAGGCCCTGGTGCGCCCATTCTCTCTCTCTCCCTCTTTCTCTGTCAAAAATAAATAAATAAAAATAAAGTATTAAAAACACACACACCAAAAAAAAAAAAAAAAAAAAAAAGAATAGGTCCTGAAATCAGTCATTGCTGTAGTTAACTTGGGACAAAACTCCTGACAAAAGCAATTAATAGAGGAAAGGATTTATTTTGGCTTAGTCTTAAGCAGAAACTTCATGATGGCAGGGGAAAACACGGCATGAGCAGAGGCTAGACATTACCTCTGCTGTAGCAAGTGGGAAACAGTAGCAAGAGACTGAGCAGGGCTCAGGCATGAGTAGCTGGCGACAAGATCCATAAGCCCACCCCAACACACTCCCTCTAGCAAACCTACATGTTCCAAACTGCCAGCAAGCTGGAGACCAAGCATTAGTTTCTGGGGAACATATGATTCAAACCACCACAGTCATACAGCACTAAACTTGAAAATTCTTGATAAGCTTAACATTTAAACAGTAAGAAGGAATTTTCCATAAGAAAGAGCATTTTAAAATCAACTTTCTACCATTCTGCTGGGTAGTAGGATTCATTTAAATGAAGAGCCCTAGCTATGGTTTGTGCCAGACATTGCATTAAGCCTTTGTATATATTCAGTGATGATATTATCTTGAGGCCATTATCCGTGGCCTCAAGGAACTTCCCACAAACTGGGCATGATGGTGCATGCTTTAATCCCAGAACTGGGGAGGCTGAGGTAGGAGGACTACTGTAAGCTCAAGGCCAGCCTGAACTAGCGTGAGACCCTGCTTCAAAAAAATAAAATAAAAAATAAAAAAGGAAGGAAGGAAAGAAACATAAACTAGAAATGCATCCATATATTCTTTTTTTTTATTTTAAGGTAGTCTCACTCTAGCCCAGGCTGACCTGGAATTCACTATGTAGTCTCATAGTGGCCTCGAACTCATGGCAATCCTCCTACCTCTGCCTCCTGAGTGCTGGGATTAAAGATGTGTGCCACCACACCCAGCTATATCCATATGTGAGAAATTTATGAAGAGGCTGAGCCAGACATGGTGGTACATACCTTTAGTCCCAGCACTCAGGAAGCAGAGGTAGGAGGACTGCTGAGTACAAGGCCACCCTGAGACTACATAGTGACTGCACTGTGAGGGCAGGGCAAGACAGATATGCAAAGCCTAAATTAGGGGAAAAGCTTAGAAAAGAATCAGGAACAGGAAAGCACTGTGACTGAATGGAAAGTAGAGGAGAAAAAGCAAAAGCAAGGTTGAGAAATGAGCAGGAGTCAAATCATAGGAAACTTTGTGGGCCAGATCAGAGGATTTAGGACTTATTATGGATAGGGAAATATCATGAGAACTTTTCTATTTAAATAAAATATTTATTTAATTAATTTATTTATATATATAAAAAATATAAAAATATATATATATATTGGTTTTTCGAGGTAGGGTTTCACTCTAGTCCAGGCTAGCCTGGAATTCACTATGTAGTCTCAGGGTGATCTCCTACCTCTGCCTCCCAAGTGCTGAGATGAAAGGCATGTGCCACCACACCCGGCTTAAAATATTTTATTTAAAAAGAAAATATTTTGGTTTTTTTTTTTTTTTTGAGATAAGGTCTTGCTCTAGCACAGGCTGACCTGGAATTTACTATGTAATCTCAGGCTGGCCTTGAATTCACAGCAATCCTCCTACCTCTGCCTCCTGAGTGCTGGGATTAAACGCATGCACCACCACGCCTGGCAGAGAGAGAAAGAGAAAATGGACATGCCACAGTCTCCAGCCACTGAAAACAGACTCCAGATGCATGTGCCACTGTGCATCTGACTTTACGTGAGTACTAAGGAATCAAACTCAGGTTGTTAGGCTTTGCAGGCAAGCCCCTTAACTGCTGACCCATCTCTCCAGCCCTCTATCAAATATTTTTGAAGTGTGAGTTGTGAGTTGAAGTGCAGTCAGATTTGCATTACTGGCAGAAATCACCCGACCAAGATCAACTTGTGGGGGGAAAAAAAGTTTTATTTTGGCTTACAGACTCAAGGGGGAAGCTTCACGATGGCAGGGGAAACTGATGACATGAGCAGAGGATGGACATCACCTCCTAGCCAACATCAGGTAGACAACAGCAATAAGAGTATGCCAAACACTGGCAAGGGGAAACTGGCTATAATTCCCATAAGCTCACCCCCCAACAATACACCACCTGCAGGAGGCTTTAATTTCCAATTACCTTCAGCTGGAGAGACTAGCATTCAGAACACCTAAGTTTGTAGGGGACACCTGAATCAAACCACCACAAGATAGCAACAGAACTAAGCAAAAGAAGAATGGAAATAAGAAAAGCAGGTTATAGGACATTACAGTAATCTAGTTGGGAGATTATGGCTAATTAGACTAGAGTATTGGAAGTCAAGATGAGAAAAATACACCAACAGAGAAATATCTTAGACTTGAAATTGTTAGAACTTGGTGAAGGATTGCATGTGGGCAGGGTGGGATGAGCTAGAGAAGTATCCAATACCTTGTTTGGTTTCTGACTTAACAGGCTAGATATCATTCCTGAAGAGGAAACAAATAGAAAAGCACAAAGAAAATGAATTATACATCAAAATAAAGGAAATCCAGGCTGGAGAAATGGCTTAGCAGTTAAGGTGCTTGCCTGTGAAGCCTAAGGACTCAGGTTCAATTATCCAGGTCCCATGTAAGCCAGATGCACTAGGTGATGCATGTGTCTGGAGTTTGTTTGCAGTGGCTAGAGACCTGGTGCACCCATTCTAAATCTCTCTTTCATAAATAAGTAAAAATGAATCTTTAAAAAAAGAAAAGGAATTTCAAAGAGAATCCAAGGAAAGATACCAAATAAAAACTTATAGTGGGAAATGAGTGAGCAGGTCACCACAGCATTGTGTCTCTTTCACTATCAGAAGCAGACTTCTTTTCCTGTTTCAAAGCCCATACTCCCTTTAAGGATCCGCCCACTGAGTTCCTGTTTCCTATCTGACTGAAGAACACCTACCTCCTGTCTTTGCAGAGCCCAAACAAGAGACCAGTCTTGGTAGTACCCAACAGCACAGTTTATGACTTGCTCCACCCAATCCTCAGAATCTCAGAGATATATCACTAGGGAGAAATTTCTCCCCAGTGACTTCAGTGCATCTTCCACCCATACTGAGGATTGAACCCAGGGCCTCACTCATGGTGGGCAACTACTATGCCACTAAGCTGTATCTACAGCCTTCTTTTTACTATATTTTGTTTGAGGGGATTGTTTTGTTTTGGGGGGGGGTTGTTTGCTTGTTTTGGTTTTTGTTTTTTTTGAGGTAGGGTCTCAGTCTAGCCCAGGCTGACCTGGAATTCACTATGTAGTCTCAGGGTGGCCTCAAACTCACAGCGATCCTCCTACCTCTGCCTCCCAAGTGCTGAGATAAAAGGTGTGCCCTGCTATGCCCAGCTTACTTTATTTTGTTTTGAGACAGAGTCTCAAGGCAACTGAACTCACTCTGAAGTCCAAACAGGCTTTAAAGTTGAGAGCCTCCTGCATCAGTCTCCCCAGTAGGTAGAGTTACCTGCTTGCATCACCAGGTCCAGCTTTCAGTACAATACCTTTTTTTCTTATGCAGCCCAGGCTTCATTTGAACTTGCTGTATAACCAAGAGTAGCCTTGAATCCCTGATCCTTGATCTTCCTGTGCTAGAATTCCAAGTGCTAGAATTATAGGCAGGTGCTACTACACTTGGTTCAATGTATTCTTATGGTATATGATATTTTAAACATGCATTGACATTTTAACACACTGCCTGGGAAACTCTAAATTTTATTTGGGCAGTATGTATGTGTATGTGTGTTGATATGTGTGACATGATATTTGATGTGATGGGTGTAGTGTATGCACATGCCCCTGTGCATATGTGTGTGTAGGCCTGAGGAAAATATCAAGTGTCCTCATCTTTTCACTCATCCACCTGTTTCCTTGAAACAGAGTCTCTTACTCAACCCAGAGCTGCCATTTTAGCCATTTTTTAATTTTTTTATTAATTTATTTATTTGGCAGATAAAGAGAGGGAGAGAGTGAGGGTGGGCACACCAGGGCCTCCAGCCACTGCAAACAAACTCCAGCTGTATGTGCCCCCTTGTGCATCTGGCTAACGTGGGTCCTGGGGAATCAAACATGGGTCCTTTGGCTTTGCAGGCAAATGCCTTAACTGCTAGGCCATCCCTCCAGCCCCATTTTAGCCATTTTTTTAAGTCACCAAGAACCAGCAATTCTCTGGTCTCTGCCCCACAGGAATGGGGTTGAAGACATGCATGATCACACCCATTTACATGGGTGTTAAGGAATCAGGCTCTCAGGCCCTCATGCTTATGCAACAAGTACTCTTAACCTCTGAGCCATCACCCCATTCCTCCTTCAACACTTGCTAGGAATGTAGCCCAAGAAAAGAAGGCAGAGATATATGTACAGGATGTTCATCTCAGCATTATTGACAATGGCATGAAAATTGGAAACAATTTAAAATACCACAAATAGATGAATAAATAAATCTAAATAAGAGAAAGGTTGGAAGAACTGTAATTTACTTAAACAGTGAAATACTATATAACTACTAAAAGTAAGATAGGTAGCCAGGCATGGTGGCACACGCCTTTAATCCCATCACTTCGGAGTCAGAGGTAGGAGGATTGCTGTGACTTTGAGGCCACCCTGAGTTTACATAGTGAATTCCAGGTCTGCCTGGGCTAAACCAAGACCCTACCTCAAAAAAAACATGGAAAAAAAAGTAAGATAGGAAAGCCTATTCCCTTCTGTCATGCCTCACATATACAAACTCTCCCTGCCACTGAACATGAAAGTCTGTATTTTTATATGTACTTAACAAATATTTGCTGATCACTATGTATCAGACACTGTTCTAAGGATGAAGGTACCTCATCTTTATCATTCCTCTCTAATGGACACTCACAGAATATGGTTGACCCATTACCAAAAGATAATCATTTTTTAGAGCACTTAAACATTGAATGAAATTCCTTGTAGTCTGAGGTGGGGATCATGGTACCTATTCTCACAGATGGAAAAAGCTAAGGACTAAAGAGACCAAGGGACTTACCGAAAGTCACACACATAAGTACAAAATAGCCAGGCCAGAATTTTTTGTTTTATTTTTGAGTTTTTGGTTTTTCAAGATAGGTCAGCCCAGGCTGACCTGGAATGCACTATGTAGTCTCAGAGTGGCATTGAGCTCACAGTGGTCCTTCTACCTCTGCCTCCTGAGTGCTGGGATTAAAGGTGTGCACCACCACACCCAGCTTCCAGGTCAGAATTTAACCTAATTTTTTTACCTAGAAATCTCACTTCGTTGCTGAATTCCCTACTCTGGATATATCCAGATAAGTACAACACTGAGATTTCACCCTTCCTTCATCTTCATTTCACTGGGATATAACTCAGTTAGGTGTCTGAGTACTCATCATTGCTCCTCTCCTTCATGTACTACTGTTTTCTCAGCTCTGCTTGTGTCACTACCAAATTAAAAACCACTTTCTGGGCTTTAAGCAAGATGCACAAGGTGGTGCATATATCTGGAGTTCATTTGCACTCGTTGGAGGCCCTGCTACTCTCCCATTCTCAATCTCTCTCTCTCTCTCTCTCTCTCTTAAATAAATAAATAAAGTGAGACCACAGCCAGATGGGATGGTGCACACCTTTAATCCCAGCACTTGGAAGGAAAGGTGGGTGGATTGCCATGAGTTCAAGGCCACCCTGAGACTACATAGTGAATTCCAGGTCAGCCTGGGGCTAGAGTGAGATCCTACCTTGAAAAAAAAAGACCATTTCCCTAGATGGGAAGAGAGAAACAAAATAGTGTTCAAATGGCTCCAAGCACTATAAATCCTCAAAGGCAACATGATATAGAGGGAATATTTGTGGGGGGAGAGGGTTGAGGTAGGGTCTCTCACTGTAGGCCAGGCTGGCCTGGAACTCACCGTGTAGTCCCAGGTATGCACCATCACATCTGGCCAAAGGGAAGAATCTTTGATGAGCTTTTATCCATTGATTCAATGATATATGTGTTTTTTACACAAAGGAGACGGCAGCAGAGACATATATTTTCATTTATTTATTTGAGAAAGAGAAAGAGGCAGAGAGAGAGAGAATGGGCATGCCAGGGATTCTAGCCACTGCAAACAAACTCCAGACCCATGTGCTACTTTGTGCATCTGGCTTACATGGATACTGGAGAACTGAGTCTGGGTCCTTAGGCTTTGCAGGCAAGCACCTTAACCACTAAGCTATCTCTCCAGCTCAAATGACTATATTTATAGCTCAAGCTGGCCTCAAATTCCTGATCCTCCTGCCTCTGCCTCCTCAGCAATATCCTACCACAGTGTACCACCACAACTGGCTAACATATATTTTTATACTATGTGTGAAGACTTATTTAATTAGAGTTTTAATCTATTTTTACAAGTTTTCTGAACTTTACCTCCATACTTGGTTTTGTATTATAATTTTCTTAATTTGTTCTTTGAAAATCTGATATCAAGTCAGCATCCTGTTTAACTGTAGCCTCCTTTTTCTCACTGTGATGTTTCCCTCCAGCCAACTTCTCCTTCTGACTTCTGTCTTTCTGTTAATAGCAGTGCCACCATTGTTTTAGTCACTCAAGCTTGAAACCTCAGCCATTTTCAGCTATCACATCCTTTGCACTTGCCTTACCACCAGGTCACATTAATTTTGCTCTCATGAGTTGGAACTCTCCTTTGTTTCCTATTCGTGCTGTTTGTTCTCACAAAAATGTCTTCAGTAAACTCCCGACTTCCTGAGCCCAATTTCTCCATCTTCTAATTTGCCCTGCACACTGGCACTATATCTATCTTAAAGTGTTTCCCTGTTGAATTTTCTTATCTGCCAGTACCCGCTCACTTAAAAGCTTTGCTTGTTCTGTCCTGCAGCACCTGTTGCATTGGTCTCTTACTCAAGCCTTTTTATACTTATCCTTTAACATTGCAGCAATTTCTTCACTCTGTCTCTCAACACCTTCAGTGTTCCCCTTTCTCAACCCATCTTACAATGCTGTTCATCAACTCATCATGAAATATGGCACACAGGGTTTAGCAGTTAAGGCACTGGCTTGCAAAGCCAAAGAACCCAGGTTCACTTCCCCAAGATCCACATAAACCAGATGCACAAGGTGGCACATGCTTCTGGAATTCATTTGCAGTAGCTGAAGGCCCTGGCATGCCCATTCTCTATCTACCTCTCTCTCTCTCTCTCTCTCTCTCTCTCTCTAATAAATTAAATAAATGATTTTAAAAAAAAGAAATACAGCACACAACTTTAATCCCAGCACTTGGGAGGCTAAAATAGAAGGATCACAGTGAACTCAAAGCCAGCCTGGGGCTACAAAGTGAGTTCCAGATCAGACTAGGATAGAGCGAGCCCCTGCCTCAACAAAAAGTAAAAGAAAATATAGCACTGAGTCTACCACTTTGCAGCCTAAAAATATTTTGTGGCTTAGATGGGGTTGTAGGACAATTATAGCAGATTTGCTTAGTATTCATGAGGCCCTGGGGTTGCTCCCCAGATATATGTATTATATATACATATGTAATCTTACTATTGTCTATACCATAAATCTATATGTCATAGCTTAGTATTCAAGGACCAGCCTTATCACCCATTATTCTCCTTCATGTGTAATGCATTCCATCTAAATCATTATAAGAGCATCAAATCTCCCTGATTATTCTTGTTGTGTCTTCTCCTATCTATGTGTGTTCAAATCCTACCCCACCATGACAGACCTGGCTCAAATGGTGCTTCTTTAATAAAACCTTTCCAAATTTCTCCTGTATTAGACCTTGTGCCTTCTGTTTCTTTTTAGACAAAAGCATATTTCAAGTCATTTTTAAGATTATGAGCCTATGGTTTGGGGTTAAAGTTTGAGATACAATTTGTTTTTCAATGTAGGGTTTCACTCTAGCCCAGGCTGACCTGGAATTCACTATGTAGTCTCAGGGTGGCCTCAAACTCATGACAGTCCTCTTACTTCTGCCTCCTGAGTGCTGGGATTAAAGGTGTATGCCACCACGCCCAGTTTGAAATACAAATTTTATTAGCTGTCTTTTTCTGACATACCTAACACTTCCCACTTCACCAACCAATTTTTCAGTGGGGCCCAAAGCAGAAATGTCCCTTTTGTTACCTGTTTTTTGAGAGATTGGAGGCATCTTTTAGTAAAATGTAATGAATTTTTTTCTCAATTTTTATTAACTTTTTCCATGATTATAAAAAATATCCCATGGTAATATCCTCCCTCCCCCCCGCCCCGCCACTTTCCCCTTTGAAATTCCATTCTCCATCATATCCCCTCCCCATCTCAATCAGTCTCTTTATTATTTTGATGTCATAATCTTTTCCTCCTCTTATGATGGTCTTGTATAGGTAGTGTCAGGCACAGTGAGGTCATGGATATGCAGGCCATTTTGTGTCTATGATGAATATTTTCTGTGAAAAGCCTGAGCTTTGGAATCTGATGGCCCTAAATTCCTGATCACTTCATTATTTCTCAAACTGTGTGAACTTAAGCAGCATACCTCTCTAACTTTGGTGTATTTACCTGTTTGTAACCCAGACAAACTGAGTAGCTCTATGTCATTTAGTCTCTGCACAGATGGCATATAAAAATATTATCCAGAGGCCCAACTGTATTTTTTTTTTTTTTGAGGTAGGGTCTCACTGTAGCTCAGGCTGACCTGGAATTCACTAAGGAGTCTCAGGGTGGCCTCAAACTCATGGCAATCCTCCTACCTCTGCCTCCCGAGTGCTGGGATTAAAGGCATATGCCACCATGCCCAGCCCAACTGTATTTTTTAATATTTTTATTCATTTAAGAAAGAGAGAGTACAGGTATGCCAGGCCTTGTGCCTCTGCAAACAAACTGCAGTACATGAACCACTTCGTGCATCTCACTTAATGTGGATACTGAAGAATTGAAACAGGGCCAGCAGGCTTTGCAAGCAAGTGCCTTTTAGCCACTGAGCAATCTTCCTAGCCCCAAAAGTAATTATTAAATTATTTGATTTATGTTTTCAAAGAACATCAAAGGAGATTCAGCTCATAAATATCTCATAAATATAATGACATTGGAGCTGGGCGTGGTGGCGCACGCCTTTAATCCCAGCACTTGGGAGGCAGAGGTAGGAGGATCGATGTGAGTTCGAGGCCACCCTGAGATTACATAGTGAATTCCAGGTCAGCCTGGGCTAGAGTGAGACCCTACCTCAAAAAACAAAAACAAACAAACAAACAAACAATATATATATATATATATATATATATATATGTGTGTGTGTGTGTGTGTGTGTGTGTGTGTGTGTGTGTATATATAATGACATTGGGCTGGAGAGATGGCTTAGCAGTTAAGGCGCTTGCCTGCAAAGCCAAAGGACCCATGTAAGCCAGATACATAAGGTGTTGCATGCACCTGGAGTTTGTTTGCAGTAGCTAGAGGCCCTGGCGGGCCCATTCTCTTTCTCTCTCTGCCTCTTCTTCGCTCTCTCTTTCTCTCTCAAATAATAAGTAAAATGCCATATATATATCATGACATTGCTCAAATTTTCCTCCTTCACTCCTCATTTATCTCTAACCTGGTGCTGCTCCTAGGACCTTTTACATACATGACACATACCCACAAACATACTCTCCTTGTTCAGTCCCTGTTCCTCTCAGTTTTCCTCCTCCAACTCAATCATATATTATAAACTGACCTAGCCTCTCTGATGTAATTCTGCTCACTGCCAAGTCCTGTCTCTTGCTACCTATTTGAAATATCCAGAAATAGTGTTGACAAGGCTTCTGTTTTTGTGAGAGGTACAGTGGCAGAGAAAAAAGAAGAGAGGTACATGCCAGATACACAGTAGTAACTCTTGTTTCTGCAAATGTAAAATAGAGACTAAAAAATATACCATACATATATATGGTATGTATGCATGTGTGTATGTGTAGCATGTGTGGATATTCATGTCTGTGGGTGTGCATGCTTGCAAATGCCAACAGACTACCTCAGGTGTCATTCCTTAGGTAAAAAACACCTTACCAATAAGCTATCTCTCCAGCCCTGAAAATTCATGTTAAAAAGAGTAGTACATATCTGTAATTTGAGCTAGAGAAATGGCTCATTGGTTAAAGGTGCTTAGAGGTTGTCCACCTCTTTTTGAGACAGGTTCTCTCATTGGCCTGGAGCTCTCCAAATAGGCTAGGCTAGCTGACCAGGTGAGCCCCAGGGATCTACCTATCTCGACCTCCCAAATGCTGGGATTACAGACACATACTGCCACACCCTGCATTTTGGTTCTAGGTATTAAACTCAGGCCTTGATGCTTTCAAGGCAAGCACTTTACCTACTGAGATATCTCCCCAACTCCTACAATATGTATTTTTGGAGGTAAATAAATAAAATTATGTATGTAAAGCACCTAGCACATCCTAGCATATCACTTGTACACAGTTGTTGGTTAGTAGGTCTAGAATTTCCACTTGTTCCTTCTTTTAGGAGATACTAATTCTCTAGAGAAATCCTCCGTATTTTCAGGTATTTCTTTAACATAGAATCTCAATTATTCTAGGAATCTTCCCAGCTAATGCTAATTATTACATGGGTCAGCCAGATACGTTTCTATTGTCTCTTTTTTCTTTCTATTTTCAAACAGGTTGTTCAGACTTTTGGCATAGCAGGAAGCATTTTAGTGAAAGATGCAATTTGTATATAAACAAATTGCAGTGGCTCCAGTTGGTGCTGGCTTCCTGTAGAGAGTGTGCACCCTTCCCTGCAGCAGGCAGATAGAGTGGCTGCCGATAGTCCTAATCCTCTTGGGCACTGCTGAGTCAAGGCTGGGCTACCACTCTGCTAAGGTTCAATCCACCTTTGAGTTCTTAGTTGAAAGCTGGTATACTGAGTATGTCCCCATAGAAGGTCTAAACTCTAATCACCATCTCTTAAGTAAACTAAAGCATTCTTTTTTTTTGGAGAGTTTTTTTTTGTTGTTGTTGTTTTTCCTGACCTACAACCCCTCTAGTACTTGACAAATATTCTGAGTGGAAAGCTGGCTTGGGTCCCACCTGACCCTATCCCCAGGTATCCACTGCAAGATCGGCTGGTTCTCTGTTCCCTTGCATGTGACGTGGCAAGTGGAAATCCTAGCTGCTGAGCTCCACTACCTGTGGCCATTCTAACCCAGAATAAACAGAGCTGCAGAAATTCCCACTTCTGTCTGGATCCCTCCCCTCTCCAGAGACTGCATGACCTCTAGTACTTATTGCCGTAGCTGATTCTCCGAAGCCTTCAAACACATGGTCTCTACATTATCCAGCTTTCCTGATTGTTCTAGGTGGAAGGAGCAGTCTGCACTGATCCTTCCAGATGCAGAGCTAGATGCTCATCAAATGCTCTTTTTATTCTCCCTTTGCCGTTTGATTAGACACATGGAACGTTTTCTAATTTACTGCTAGTCAGCTGGCTCTCTGTTTTAATTTTCAGGTTCCTGAAATTCCACACAAGTAAAAGTATAGCTTATTCACTTCTGTCTCTTCTGTACCCCTTCTTTTGGAGCTCTTCTGAACAAAGCCCATGATGTAATAATTGAATCTTAGTGATTTTTGCCAACCTACCAGGCTCATAAGCTATAAATGTCTAACTTTTCAAAGTATGTTTTGCACGTGCTTTAACTATTAGTATGCTGCTGTCTGAAGTTTCCACTCCCAAAAGTCTTTCTGTCTTCCTCCAAGATATTTTTTTTTGTTTTATTTGGGTCTTTTACTTAGTTTTCATCAAAAAATGAGTTTTATCCAGTCTTTCTGGAAGATAGGTGCTGTCCACTATAAATTTCACTCTTAGATTAATTCAGATTTTTTTTGTTTTGTTTTGTTTTGTTTTAGTTTTTTTGAGGTAGGGTTTCACTCTACCTCAGGCTGACCTGGAATTCACTATGCAGTCTCAGGGTAGCCTTGAACTCATGGCGATCCTCCTACCTCTGCCTCCGGAGTGCTGGGATTAAAGGTGTGCACCACCATGCCCAGCTTTGATTCAGATCTTAAGAGAGCTATGTATTCTCATTGCATTCTTTGGTGCTTTTATAGCTCTATCTCTTAAAATTATTCAATTTAGTTAATTTTTCAATTAGCAAAATAATAAGCATGAGCTAATAATCATTAAATGTATTTTAACTTCAGGGTATTTACATAATATTAAATACTTTATAACTACTAATTTATTCTATAACCATCCTATATACATTTAATCCTAGTACTTGGGAGGCTGAGGTAGGAGGATCACTGTGAATTTGATCCTGGTACTACAGAGTGAGTTCCAGGTCAGCTGAGCTGGAATGGACCCTTCCTTGAACAGAAAAAGGCTCCAGGTCCCAAATTTTAATCTGTTCTACAGCATGTGAGATTTGTTGTCATGCTACTTACAAGGGGTCTCTGAAATATATTCACTACTCAATATTATCCTTGAGATAGCTTCTCCCAGATTTCATTTCAGCAAAAGCTATAGCGCTCTTTTCTAGCAAAAGTGATGTTCTGTTTTCTGACAGTTTGTCTAATCCTAGCCTCTATTTTTGCTCCACCCTTAGTTTTCCTCGACCTCCTTATTGGCTGGCTATTTTATGTTTATGTACAATTGCATTTTTTCTTTTCATTTTTAAAATTTACCTATTTATTTTTTAAATAGTCTCATGTAGCCCAGGCTGGCCCCCACTCATTATGTAACTGAAAATGACCTTATATTTCTAATCCTCCTGCGTATTGGAATAATAAGCTTGTGCCACACCACCACCTCCAAGTTTATGTGGTGCTGAGTACTAAACCCATGGCTTTGTGCATGCTAGGCAAGGACTCTACCAACTAAGCCACATGCCCAGCCTGATGTTGCCTTTTCTAAATTGACTTAGTTTCATGAAGTATGGTAGAGAATAAATAAGTAAAATTAATTTTTTCCAAGCTTTTATGAGATGAATCTATCCATTGCCAGGAAAATATCGCCTCAGTTACCAAAGCCTACTGTGTAGTTCCAGTTATGTAGGCAGTGACTCACTTTCCACATCCTCATTTCACTTACAAAGTCAGGTCTGTGTGAACTAGAAAAAGAAATGAAAATACCACATAAGTCTTTCAGTTTCCTACTTAAAATGCCAGAGTCCCTAGAGATTCATTCCAGAGATTTCAAGCCATGTCTGTCCTAATTGGCCAGAGAAGTGACAGAATTGCAGCCAGGATGTGAGAAGCAGGAGTCGAGGTACACAGGCAGTGCGTTAGACTGTAAATGGGCGGAGCAGGGACAGAGTCCTTGGCTGTATAGGCAAAGAATCAAGACCCAGGTCCAAGCTGACGGTGGGGTGATGGCAGGTCACTGTTTGAAAGATGAATAAACTGAGCATGATGGTACACACCTTTAATCCCAGCTCTCAGGAGGCTGAGGTAGGAGGATCACCAGGAGTTCAAGGCCAACCTGAGACTACATAGAAAATTCCAGGTCAGCCTGAGCTAGGGCAAGACTCTACCTTGCAAACAAACAACAAAAAAGATGAATAAAATGAGGGTAGAGGCTAGAATCTGAGGGTAGAGAAAGGAAGGTAGGACAGCAGGCTAGCATGGGATCACTGGGCTTCCTATAACCCAGCCTTGTCTTTTTCTTGCATAATATTTTACCACTCCTTTTCTGTTCTCTGCTCCAGCCACTCTAAGAAATTATGAAATGTTCCTCAAATACACTAAAGTCTTTCATACTTCCACACCTTTTTCTACACTGTACTTTTCCCCTTGTCTCTATCCAACTGCCAAAGATCTATTCATTTTTTTTTCCGAGTTTTGCTTAATTACCTTCACTATGAAGCCCTTTCTGCCCCAACCAAGTCCTGTTGCCACTCATGTATCTGTTGACACATCTTACATAACCTTCATAGCACTGATAACAGGATGAATTTGCACCATAGCTCTCTGATGCGAAAAGTGTCACATTGCTGGGTTTGTGGGTTTTTGTTTTGTTTTGTTTTGTTTTTTTGTGGTTTTTCGAGGTAGGGTCTCACTCTATCTAGCTCAGGCTGACCTGGAATTCATTATGTAGTCTCAGGGTGGCCTTGAACTTGTGGTGATCCTCCTACCTCTGCCTGTGAGTGCTGGGATTAAAGACGTGTACCACCACACCCAGCTTGTGGGTTTTTTTATGAAATTCAGAAAATATTAGTTTCCAGGTGCCAGGCTGTTGACATACTTGATATCTTCATTGCCTGTCTCTCCCACTAGGGTCAAACCCAGAATCCTAGGAACCTAACAAAGTTCAAAAAGTATATGTTGATCTAGGCATGGTGGAGCACACCTTTAATCCCAGCACTCAGGAGGCAGAGGTAGGAAGATCACAGTGAGCTTGAGGCCACCCTGAGACTACAAAGTAAATTCCAGGTCAGCCTGAGCTAGAGTGAGACCCTACCTCAAAAATACAAAACAAAACAAAAAAAGTATGTCTAATGGAGCCAGGCATGGTAGTACATTGCCTTTAATCCCAGCACTCAAGAGGCAGAGGTAGGAGGATTGCCATGAGTTCAAGGCCACCCTGAGATCCTGAGATGACATAGTGAGTTCCAGGTCAGCCTGGGCTAGAATAAAACTCTACATTGAGAAACTCAAAACCAAAAGTATAAGTAATGGGCCTCTGGTCTTAAAAAAAAAAAAAAAAAAAAAAAAGACCTCCAATAGTGTTGTATAAAAGTGGAAATGGAAAGAGAGCTGAAGTTATAGCTTAGCTGTTAAGGTACTTTCCTGCAAAGCCAAAATCCCAGGTTCAATTCCCTAGGACCCATATAAGCCAGATACACAAGGTGTTATATGCTTCTGGAGTTCAGTTGCAGCAGCTGAAGTCCCTGGTGTGCCCATTCTCTCTCTCTTTAAAAAAAAAAAAAAAGTGGAAAGAGCAGACACCTTTATTTTGTTCCTGTTTTTGGTGGCAAAGTATGCAGCCTTTTACCACTATGTATGAGATTAACTGTAAGGAGGGTTTTTGTAATTTTTTTTTTAATTTGTAAGCAGAGAGAGAATAAGAGAAAGAGGGTTGGGTGACAGGGCCTCCTGTCACTGCAAATAAACTCCAGATTCCTGTGCTACTTTTTTTTTTTAAGCATCTGGCTTTACATGGGTACTGGAAATTGAAACTGAGCTATTCGGCTTTGCAAGCAAGCACCTTTAACCAATGAACCATTTCTCCAGCTCAAATTACAGATATGTACCACTCTTTTTTAACATGAATTTTCAGGGCTGGAGAGATAGCTTATCAGTTAAGGCGTTTGCCTGCAAAGCCAAAGGATCCCAGTTTGACTCTCCAGGATGCATGTAAGGCATATGCACAAGAGGGCGCATGCATCTCGAGTTTGTTTGCAGTGGCTAGAGGCCCTGGTGTGCCCATTCTCTCTCTCTCTCTCTCTCTCTCTTTCTCTCTCTCTCTCTCTCTCTCTCTTTCTCTCCCCCTCCCTCTCTTAAATAAATTAATAGCATGAATTTTCAGCTGTAGATTTCCCTATAAGTCCTGCTTTAGCTGTTTGTCATAAGTTTTGGTATGTCATGTTTTAATTTTCATTTATCTTAAATTATTTTCTAATGTTTCTAGTCCATTGATTATGTAGAAATATGTTGTTTCTGTTTCATGTATTTTTGAATCTCACAAATTAATTATTGATTTAAATTTTATTCCACTGTGGTTGAAGAAAATATTTCAGATGATTTTACTTTTTTCAAGTTTATTAGAATTTAGGGGTTGGGGAGAGTGTGTCGGTTGAGTGCTTGCAACACACGCTTGAGAGCCTGAGTTCAGATCCCAGAACCCATATAAAATCCCAGCACAGCCATGCATGCCTATAATCCCAGTGCTGGGGAAGTGGACACAGCATGTTCTTTGGAGTCCTGCTGGCTAGCTCATCTAGCTGAATTAGTGAGCTCTTCGTTCAATGAGAGACCCTATCTCAAATAATAGGGTAGACTCCCCCCCACCTATGGAGACTGAATAATGTGTTCATGACCCTATGGTGAATACCAGTAACCCCACTGAGGAGGGTCTTTAATGGAATGGGAACAGGGATATAAGAGGATAACCCACAGGGAATATGACCAACACACGATTTGCTCATAGTGTAAAATTCATAGTTAATAAAAAAGATGCTCCCTCCAGACATAAAACGGCCTGGATATCCATGACTTCATAGTGCCTGACACTACCTACACAAGACCATCATAAGAGGAGGAAAAGATCATGACATCAAAATAAAAGACTGATTGAGATGGGGAGGGGATAAGATGGAGAATGGAATTTCAAAGGGGAAAGTGGGGGGAGGGAGGGTATTACCATGGGATATTTTTTATAATCATGGAAAATGTTAATAAAAATTGAGAAAAAAAAAGATGGAGAGCAATTAAGGAAGACAACCAACATCAACCTCTGGCCTCCACACTTGTGCACACACATATGCACACACACATACACATAAGCATACCACACACGTAAGAAAAAAAAAATCTTGTCTTATACCTGTCATATGGTCTGACATGGGTAATGTTCCATGTTCAGTTGTGAAGACTGTAATCAGTTGTTTAGGGAGGTTGGAATCCTTTTTACTATCTCCCTGTTTGTAGGAGCCAGTGTGAGAGCAGTAGAGTTGTTATATATAGTTACTCATCTTGGGGTATATGTCAGACTTTCATCATTATAACTAATATTAACAAGAGAGGATGAAAGGCCAGGTGTGGTGGTGCACGCCTTTAAACCCAGCACTCAGGAGGCAGAGGTAGGAAGATTACTACGAGTTTGAAGCCAACCTGAGACTACATAGTGAATTCCAGGTCAGCCTAAGCTAGAGTGAGACTCTACCTTGAAAAGCCAAAGAGAGAGAGAGAGAGAGAGAGAGAAAGGATGGGGCTGAAGAGATGGCTTAGCAGTTAGTACATTTGTCTATAAAGACTAAGGACCCAGGTTCAATTCCCCAATACCCACATAAGCCAGATGCACAAGTGGCACATGCATCTGGAGTTTGTTTGAGTGGCTGAAGTCCTGGCATGCTCATTCTTCCCCCCCCCTTTCTCTCTCTCTGTCTCTCTCTCTCTCTCTCTCATAATAAATAAAAACAAGAGCAGATGTTTCCATTCATAGTCCTTAACTCAGGTGATTCAGTGCCCACGGTGAGGAAGAACATGGCAGCAGGAATATTGCCACTCACCTCACAGTAGACAGGAAGGGGTCAGGGCAAGATCTAACTCCAAAAGATATGTTCCCAGTGACCTGTTTCCTAAACCTAGGTCCCACTTCTTCAAGTTTCCTGTATCTCCTAAAATAACAACAGCAACTAAGGACCTTACCAGGTTTTCTAACTAAGACTAAGGGGTTTCCTGGGACACAGGACTGTCCATACTAAAAACAGGCAAGCCAAAAGAGTTAGTCATTTGAAATGTTAGACAAACATAATTTACAAGTGCTGTCCTTTATTCTACTCTAAACTCCAAGAGCACAAGGAGTATGTCCAATGTTTCTATGTGCTTACACCTATTGCTTGGAACATAAGAGGCACTCAATAAATTCCTTAATGTCATCTTTCTTTCTTTCTTTCTTAATTTCTGGTTTTTTTTTTTGTTTTTTGTTTTTTGTTTTTTGAAGCAAATTCTCACTCTATCCCAGGCTGACCTAAAACTCACTCTGTAACCCAGGCTTGCCTCAAACCCATATACTCTCTCTGTCAAATAAATAATTTTTTTTTATTTTATTTTAGAGCAAGAGAGAGAGAGAGAATTGGCATGCCAGGGCCTCAGCCACTACAATCAAACTCCAGATGCTTACGCCACCTAGTAGACAAGTGCAACCTTGCATTTGCCTCTTCTGTGTGCATCTGGCTTATGTGGGTATTGGGGAATTGAACCTGGGTCCTTAGTCTTTATAGACAAAATGTACTAACTGCTAAGCCATCTCTTCAGCCCTATTTTTATTTATTATTCATTTACAAGTAACGAGGGAGAAAGTATGGGCATGCCAGGGCCTCCCACCACTACAAATGAACTCCAGACACATGTGCCATGCAGTGCCTCTGGCTTGCACAGGTGCTAGAGAACCAAACCCAGGCCTTTAGGCCTTGCAAGCAAGTGCCCTTAACCTCTGAAATATCTCTCTAACCCTAAAAGTATTTTTAAAGAAAAACAAATTCATGAACTTATGTAAAATAGCACATGGAAAAAAAATAGACGATCCAAATCTTGAACCCTATAAGATGTTACTTTGGCCAACTGAAGCCAGGCTAAATCCTACTGTTACCCCTTCAGACTTATAAAGGGTGTCTCCAGGACAGGAAAATACCCTGACATACAATGCAACATGATTTCTATATTATTTGTTCCCAAATTAATGGATTTGGTAAACCTTGGGAAATTTGCCATCAAATTTTGAATCTATTCTCCAGGAAATCACCTCCAGATGTAAGCAAAATGCTAACCAAGTATGAACTTGTGGAGGTACCTATATGCTCTTAACACAGTGCCTGTTGCCTGCTAGTATTTCTACCACTGTGTATCATTAGGATTTATAGTTATGATTACTTTTCACAAGCCCAAATCATCTGCCTCTCAAGACCTTTTGGAGAGGAGGAACCATACCCTCTAGAAATATCAGTCAATTACCATCTATCTTAGAAGTCACCAATAACAGGTATAGTTACACCTCTTCTTGGAGACACAAATAACCTCCTACCACTTGCTAGTGACTCCCAGACTTCAGCATTCTGTGCTGCATAGGTTGATAGCAGTGCTTTGAGATGTCAGCTAGCTCTCACAGCAGGTGTTCACTGCCTCCCTGGATCACTTTCTACTTTTCTTTCAAATGATACTCCTATTTCCCCCTTTGTTGCAGTCCGGTTCGCATTGCTGTTAGAAATCACCCAACCAAGAGTAGCTTCTGGGAAAAAGAGGTTTATTTTGGCTCACAGGCTTGAGGGGAAGCTTCACGATGGCAGGGGAAAACAATGGCATGAGCAAAGGGTGGACATCACCCCCTGGCAAACATAAGACCACAGCAACAGAAGGGTGTGCCAAACACTGGCATGGGGAAACTGGCTATAAAGCCCATAAGCCCGCCCCCAACAATACACTCCCTCCAGGAGGCATTAATTCCCAAATATCCATCAGCTGGGGAGCTAGCATTCAGAACACCTAAGTTTATGGGGGACACCTGAATCAAACCACCACACCCTTAGAGTCTCTTCTCCTATGTTTTTCCTCTTCTTCCAACTTCTCATTTAAGTTGGGATGGGAAGAACTAGTGCATTGTCTTTCATCTTACAACCACTCTAATCCTTGTTTCTTGGGGTTTTGTCTGTTTCCTTGGAAAAGCCTTATAGAAAACTGCATCATTTCTGACTTAGCAGTTAAAAGGCACTTATCTGCAAAGCCTAAGGACCCAGGTTTGATTCCCCAGATCCCATGTAAGCCAGATGCACAAGGTGCCACATGCATCTGGAGTTCATCTGCAGTGGCTAGAGGCCCTGGCAGGCTATTCTCTCTTTCTAAAAAGAGAAAATAAAGAAAATTGCATAATTTCATGTTTCATCAAAAAGAACATACCTTCAAATCTATTCTTAAGTCTGCTTGTCTCTTCCTGCTACCTATGCACTAACCTGTCAGCTCCATAGTATGTGGCAGAGTGTACCCCTTGTCACAGAGCTGCTTCCTGCTGAACCCCAATCCTTCACTTTGCCCTGTAGACTGGTTGAGTTGATCTCAAGGGCCCTGTCCATACCCACTGCCTTGCACCAGAACTTTCCTTTCCATATACCTTCTTTCTCCTCCTTCTCTGCAGGCTGTTTGGGCACCTTCTTAAACCCTCTAGGGCATTCCAGGAGCATACCCTAATCAGCTCATCCAAGCTACCAGTGCCAGCACCGCCAGACTTCATTGCTGTCAAAATAAGGCCTTATTTTCTGCACCACTCTCTATAAGTCTCTGCTTCAAAACTAATTTTAAGAAGTAATAATCTTGACCTAGACATGGTGGTTCACACCTTTAATCCCAGCACTCGGGAGGCAGAGGTAGGAGGTTGGTCATGAGTTTGAGGCCACCCTGGGAATATATAGTGAATTCCAAGATCAGCCAGGACTACAGCAAGACCTTACCACAAAAAACTATAAATATTTTATTTATTTATTTATTTATTTATTTATTTATTTATTTCAGAGAGAGAGGCAGGGAGAGAAGAAAAGAAAAGGCAGAGAGAGAGGCAGATTGGGTGCACCAAGACCTCCAACCACTGCAAACAAACTCCAGACACATGCGTCCCCTTGTGCATCTGGTTTACATGGGTACTGGGGAAATGAACCTGGGTCCTTAGCCTTCACAGGCAAGCACTTTAACCACTAAGCCATCACCCCAGCCCTCAAATTTTCTTTAAAATTATATTGTTTGGCTAGGGGTTGCTCAATGGTAGAGCTCATGATTAATAAGATTCAATCTCTAGTGCAATTCACTGCCAGCAAAAAAGGAAGAATTACAATTTTTTTTCAAGGCATGGTCTCACTCTAGCCTAAGCTGACCTGGAACTCACTCTGTAGGCCCAGGCCAGCTTTGAACTCATGGCAGTTCAACTACCGTAACCTCCTGAGTGCTAGGATTAAAGGTATGCCCCACCACTCCTAGCTTGTTTTTTGTTTTTTGTTTTGTTTTGTTTTTGCAAGTAGTGTCTCACTCCAGCCCAGGCTAACCTGGAATTCACTATGTCATCTCAGGGTAGCCTCAAACTCATGACAATCCTACCTTTGCCTCCCGAGTGCTGGGATTAAAGGCATGTGCTACCACACCCTGCTTTTTTTTTTTTTTTTTTGAGATAAGGTCTTGCTATGTAGCCCAGGTTAGCCTTGAACTTGTGATCCTCCTGCCTCCATCTCTTGCATACTGCCATTTACAGGTGTGTGCCACCACACCTGGCTGGTAAAAATTAAAATTCTTAAAACTCTGGGACTGGAGAGATTGCTTAGTGGTTAAGGGGCTTGCCTGAAAAGACTAAGGACCCATGTTTGACTCTCCAGATCCCACATAAGCCAGATGCACAAAGGTAAGGCAAGTGCAAGATTGCAAAGACCTACTAGGTGGCACAAATGTCTGGAGTTCGAATCCAGTGGCTGAGGCCCTTGGTATGCTCATTCTGTGTCTTTCTCTATTAAATTGGAGGCAGAGGTAGGAGGATTGCCATGAGTTCAAGGCCACCCTGAGACTACATAGTGAATCCCAGGTCATCCTGGTTTAGAGTAAGACCCTACCTTAACCCCCCCACCAAAAAATAATAAAATAAAATAAATTTTTAAAAACTCTGTACTTACCATTGGTTAATTTATTTGGGATAAGCCCACTTCACATTAAAGAGCATTTCTAAATTCTCTCCATTGCTGACCTCTTTGTGCATTCTCTAGCACATCCTGAATCCAGTAGGAAGTAGTACCTGTGGTATTAGTGCTTCAGTCATGAAGCCACTCCCTTCTGGGGCCCAAATGAAATGTTTCTGGCCTCCCCAACACCCAGGAGAACTTAGGGAGCCTCAATGGATTTTTCTTAAAGCATGCCAAATACAGCCAGGCATGGTGGCACACGCCTTTAATTCTAGCACTTGGGAGGCAAAAGTAGGAAGATCACCATGAGTTGGAGGCCAACCTGAGACTACATAGTGAATTCCAGGTCATCCAGGACTAGAGTGAAACCCTACCTTGAAAGACTTTAACAAAATAAAATTTAAAGGGGAAAGTGTGAGGAGGGAGGGAGGGAATTACCATGGGATATTTTTTTATAACCATGGAAAATGCTAATAAAATTTTATTTTATTTATTTTTTTTTAAATTTTTATTAACATTTTTCATGATTATAAAATATATCCCATGGTAATTCCCTCCCTCTCCACCCCCACACTTTCCCGTTTGAAATTCCATTCTCCATCATATTACCTCCCCATTACAATCATTGTAATTACATATATACAATATCAACCTATTAAGTATCCTCCTCCCTTCCTTTCTCCACCCTTTATGTCTCCTTTTCAACTTACTGGCCTCTACTACTAAGTATTTTCATTCTCACGCAGAAGCCCAGTCATCTGTAGCTGGGATCCACATATGAGAGAGAACATGTGGCGCTTGGCTTTCTGGGCCTGGGTTACCTCACTTAGTATAATACTTTCCAGGTCCATCCATTTTTCTGCAAATTTCATAACTTCATTTTTCTTTACCGCTGAGTAGAACTCCATTGTATAAATGTACCACATCTTCATTATCCACTCATCTGTTGAGGGACATCTAGGCTGGTTCCATTTCCCAGCTATTATAAATTGAGCAGCAATAAACATGGTTGAGCATGTACTTCTAAGGAAATTAGATGAGTCCTTTGGATATATGCCTAGGAGCGCTATAGCTGGGTCATATGGTAGATCAATCTCTAGCTGCTTTAGGAACCTCCACACTGTTTTCCACAATGGCTGGACCAGATTGCATTCCCACCAGCAGTGCAGAAGGGTTCCTTTTTTTCCACATCCCCGCCAACATTTATGATCATTTGTTTTCATGATGGTGGCCAATCTGACAGGAGTGAGATGGAATCTCAATGTAGTTTTACTCTGCATTTCCCTGGTGACTAGTGACATAGAACATTTTTTAAGATGCTTATATGCCATTCGTATTTCTTCCTTTGAGAACTCTCTATTCAGCTCCATAGCCCATTTTTTGATTGGCTTGTTTGATTCCTTATTATTTAATTTTTTGAGTTCTTTGTATATCCTAGATATTAATCCTCTATCAGATATATAGCTGGCGAAGATTTTTTCCCATTCTGTAGGTTGCCTCTTTGCTTTTTTCACTGTGTCCTTTGCGGTGCAAAATCTTTGTAATTTCATTAGGTCCCAGTGGTTAATCTGTGGTTTTATTGCCTGAGCAATTGGGGTTGTATTCAGAAAGTCTTTGCCAAGACCAATATGTTGAAGGGTTTCCCCTACTTTTTCCTCTAGCAGTTTCAAAGTTTCCGGTCTGATGTTAAGGTCTTTAATCCATTTGGACTTAATTCTTGTGCATGGCGAGAGAGAAGAATCTATTTTCATCCTTCTGCAGATATTTATCCAGTTTTCAAAACACCATTTGCTGAAGAGGCTGTCTCTTCTCCAATGAGTATTTTTGGCATTTTTATCGAATATCAGGTGGCTATAGCTACTTGGGCTTACATCTGGGTCCTCTATTCTGTTCCACTGATCTACATGTCTGTTTTTGTGCCAGTACCATGCTGTTTTTGTTACTATGGCTCTGTAGTATAGGGTAAAATCAGGTATGGTGATACCACCAGCCTCTTTTTTGTTGCTCAGTATTATTTTAGATATTCGAGGGTTTTTGTGATTCCAAATGAAGTTTTGGATTGTTTTTTCTATTTCCATGAAGAAAGCCTTTGGAATTTTGATAGGGATTGCATTAAATGTGTAGATTGCTTTAGGTAAGATTGCCATTTTCACGATATTGATTCTTCCAATCCAGGAACAAGGGATGTTTCTCCACTTTCTAGTGTCTTCTGCAATTTCTCGCTTGAGTGAAACCCTACCTTGAAAGACTTTAACAAAATAAAATTTAAAGGGGAAAGTGTGAGGAGGGAGGGAGGGAATTACCATGGGATATTTTTTTATAACCATGGAAAATGCTAATAAAATTTTTCTTAATAAATAATTTTTTAATGCGAAATACTGGGCTGGAGAGATGGATTAGCAGTTAATGCGCTTGCCTGTGAAGCCTAAGGACCCAGGTTTGATTCTCCAGGTCCCACGTAAGCCAGATGCACAAGGTGGCAAATGCATCTGGAGTTCATTTGCAGTGGCTAGAGTCCCTGGTATGCCTGTTTCTCTCTCTCTCTCTCCCTCCCTCTCTCAGTCTCTAATATATAAATAAAAATAAAAACCTCTAAGCCGGGCGTGGTGGCGCATGCCTTTAATCCCAGCACTTGGGAGGCAGAGGTAGGAGGATTGCCATGAGTTCAAGGCCACCCTGAGATAACAGAGTTAATTCCAGGTCAGCCTGGACCAGAGTGAGACCCTACCTCGAAAAACCAAAAAAATAAAAAATAAAAAATAAAAACCTCTAAAAATGCCAAATACTGAGGATATATGTCCTTGTTGCAGAGAAGAGACTGGCTCCTATTGGCCAGAGGGGAACCTCTGAGTCAAGGACACAACCAGAAAGTCGTTGCCAGCACCTTCTATGTGATCACACCATCTCACTCCCTTACGCTACTGGTGAAGGCAGTGGCCACACGGGAACTAATGCTGCCCAGCCTCTTCCCCCTGCTGTCTGAGGACCCACCAGAAGATAGCCTGACTATCGTGGAGGCAAGTGCAGTTCACGTGTCATGGGACTGAGAAGGGAATGGAGCTTGAGAAAGGGCTAATGGAGTTAAATGGGGTCATAAGGGAATGAATGGGAGAGTAGAGAGAATGGCTTAAAGGGGTGTATTAAAAGGAAAGATAGAAAATGAGGCTGGGCTGGATAGATGGCTCAATGGTAAGGTGCTTGCCTTCAAAGCCAAAGGACCTACGTTTGATTCCCCAGGACCCACATAAGCCAGATACACAAAGTGGTGCATATATCTGAAGTTCATTTGCAGTGGCCGTGGCACACACACCCATTCTCTCTCTCTCTCCCCAAATAAATAAATAAAAATAAAATATTTCTTAAAAGAAAGAAAATGTGGATGAATGGAAGGAAGCCAATACACTGATTACAGTAGCTTGAGGAAAATGAGGTTTGGGAAGACAGCTGAGAGAGTAAAAGGTTATTGGTATGGGCAAATAATGGGCAATTAGTGTTGTCCTGGAGGGGTATCACACTTGCACATACCCCTGAAGTCTGGTTTAAATCAGTACCACTGGTAGCTACAAAAGAGAAAAAGGCGAGTGTTCCCCAAGGTAAAGCTGACAGCAGGAGAGAATGGGAGCAGGGGTGGATGTCTCAACAAGCAGTCCAGTTCCATGTGCGCCAGCCAGCCTGCCCCTCATCCCACTGCACTTCTACCATGGAGAGGAGACATGAGGATGGAAAAGGAAGAGAAGTATATTAAGGAGGAAGCAGAATAAGTAGAAGGCAGAAGAACAAAGAAAGGAGGGGGAATAAAAGATGACATCCAAGAAAGAGAAACCTTTGAGTAATTTCATGTCTTTGAGGTTTTCTTATTGTGTCCCTGGGTGTGTGTGTGCTGAATCTCTAGATGGGTGGCAACATGTCTATGCCTTAGTGCGTAGCTCTACCTGTGTACCTCATTATGATACTGTGTTCTCTGAAATACATGTGTGTACACCTGCATTCATGGGCCTGTTATTTCTGTTTATTGGGGAAAAGAGTAAAATGAAGTCTGAGACTCAGATACAAAGAACTCAGAGGGTTGAAAAGCAGCTTTCTCCAGCTCTGTCATCCTCTCCCCTCCCTTCTCCTCTGTCTTGCCCCTTCCTCCTTTTCTCCTTCCCTTTCACTGTGCCTAGATTCTGCATGTTCTCTGCTGTGCTCTCTAGGTTAGGGTGGGAAGGAAGGCTGGGGGACTATTATCACTGTTGGTGGGCTGGCTGATAGGCAGAATGGACAGAGTCTGGGATTGTGCTCTGAAGTTTGCAGCCATGGTGATACAGAAAGAGTTGGGCACAAGTGGCCTGTGGCCGTTGGCGTCTCACTTCAGGGCCAGAGGTTCCTGGCACAGGATGTTGTGGCCGGAAAACCTGACTGCTCAGGAATGCTGCACTCGCACATGGCCTCCTTCTATGCTCTGCTCACCTCAGGCCAGGAACTCCCTGTACTTGCCTTGCAGACTAGAACACCTCCGCCCCATCACATAACTCAAGGACACGCCTTCCCTCAGCCACCAACACTAGACCCTTTGTACTCCTTACATGAGCTCTAGTCCCTTTCAGAACCCGGTGACATACTTCCCAGGGCTAATGTTAAGGACTTGAGAATCCCTAACCACTTGGGGTTGTAACTACTTCTGACCCTTTGCCTGACAGTTACAAGCAAGTCCTGGGGCAGAACACCTGGTAGGACTTACCTGTCTCAGCCTCAACAGCAGCCTGGTATCCTCTGTTTGCTCTGCTTGTGTTCTGGGACTTCAAGTTCCCTGAGTCCTCCCTAAGTAAGGCTCTTCTCCTCCTCAGAGTATGTTGGACAGCCTGGAGCTGGAGCCTACCTACAACCCCTTGCAAGTTTGCAGCCACCTATATGCACACCTGAGCAGCACCTATGCCAAGCCTCAGGGACGGATCTACCCAAGCTGGGAAAGCCGAGGGCCTAGAAAGGTACAGTCCCTTTCCTCCCCACCCTTTCCTCTACCCACCCATCTCCTTTTATGTCTAGAGTCCAAGGGAGTTCTCTGCCACATCCAACAGCACCATCAGTGCCTGGGCCCAAGGGAGGGAGCAGCTCCACTCCCTTTCCCCACACAGGTGGAGAGGAGAGCCAGGCCAAAGAAAGAGAAAGATGCTGACTAGGTAGGAAGGCTGTGTGCTTAGATAGTCACAAGCGACAGTGTTTAGGTTGGTTGGTTTTGTTTTGGGGGCTCACAATATAACCTAAGCAGTCTTGAGTTTGCCATCCTCCTGCTTTAACCTCCTAAGTGAGGGAGAATACTGGCTCACTTTGTCACACATTGTGCTTAGATATTTTAATTGTAGTGTTCAGAACTCTTTAGTCATTTAACAATCCCATTACACAAACTGGCTACACTGGAACTGCAACCACAGACCTCTCCTTAAAATTAAAGGCTAAAGGGAGGATGGGAAAAGAACAGCCCAGGGCAAGGGAAAGAACATTTATAGAACACCGACACTTGCCAGGTTTTCTAATAAATGCTTTCACGCATATGCTTATTGAATCTCCACAGCACTGCAGCAAGGGCAGTGCCATGTACTTGTACAACTGAGGAAAGAGAAGTGACCCTGGCTAGTCCCTTGGAAACAGGGCCCTGGTGACAAGGGTTAAAATCAGAAGATTCAAGTTTGGTGGCACATGCCTTTAATCCCAGCACTCAGGAGGCTGAGGTAGGAGAATCACTGTGAGTTCGAGGCCAGCCTGAGACTACATGGTGAATTCCAGGTCAGCCTGCACTACAATGAGACCCTACCTTGAAAAAAAACTCAGAAGAAGCCAGGTGTGGTGGCTTACACCTATAATCCCAATACTCACTCCAATTTAGACAACAATATGAGATTGTCTCAATAAAAAAGAGGGAATCATGAGAAAGTGAAATGTTTCTCAGATCCCTAATCTATATGTCTTCCTTTTGCTGTTAATTTTTCCTAGTTTCTCAGTAACAGAGCTTTTAGAAAAATTCCCATTTTGTCAGCTAAAATTGCAGAACTATGTTTCCAAACTCATCAATCCAGAAGTGAGAGCAGAGCCCACCATGAGGTAGCTTTGTGGGCAAGCTGACAGAAGATGAACACTAGGCAATAAAAATGACACCACAGATGGTACAGCCCAGCCCTGGGCCTTCAGTGTATCACTCCAGGGACAGGACATGTGAAGTAGCAATGACTGGAATCTAAGAGCTTGGGGGATTCTGGTCTTCAAAGTAGTTTCTGGTTGCTCTTTGCAGGCTGGACAGTTGCAGACCAACCGAGTTCGAGCCACAGTGGTCCCCCTGACTATGACTCCAGCCCCAGACACAGCCCCCAAGATGGCAGCAGCCAGCAAAGCTTCCTCAGAAGCCTTCCTGCCTTCTGATTCCGAGGACGAGTATCCCTCTCAGCCCTAAGTCTCCAGCACCAAAGCACAGCTGCCCTTTCCACCTTGCCTGTCATCCCCCTGAGCCTCTGAGCTCAGGCCAAGAAGCAGTTTGAACCACTCCACTGGCGCCTGGAAAAGACACACCCAATTCTGTTCTTTCTGTGGCAGGGGCTCTTTTTCTACTGGATCATTTAATACTGTTAACACAGATGATTAAACACCCAGTAAGCTCCACCATTATTAGCATTCCAGCCCAGAATTTCTCCTGGTAGCTCTGCATAAGCAGGTGGCTGAGGTCAAGTCACCCTCAGGGAAACTATAACTGAGGAACAAGGAAGTGGTTTTTAGAGGTCAAAAAAAAACCAGGAGATTGAAACCTAAGTCCTATTCCAGAGGGTTTTGATTTCCTGTTCACTCACCACACTACAGATCTTTTCGCTGACAAGTACTTGGAGCCTGTGAGCAAAGGTGTGTGTGTGTGTGTGTGTGTGTGTGTGTGTGTGTGTGTGTGTTAGAGGAGGGCATACTGTCATTTAACCTAGCACAGGGAAGTGGATGGGGTGAAAAAGGCCTGCTCCCTTCCTCATCACCTCTCCCACACCTGTCCACTTCCTGTCAGTACCATCCATCTACAGAATAGCTAAAAGACTTCTCTGTGCTTCAGATTACAGTTAAGTACTTGAGGAATGTATCCATTTCATGCAAAAGACTTTGTGAAGTAGAACCCATTACTACCTAAAAAAAAAAAAAAATTATAGCTGGGCGTGGTGACATGCCTTTAATGCCAGCACTTGGGAGGCAGAAGTAGGAAAATCGCCATGAGTTCAAGGCCAAGGACACCCTGAGACTGCTTGGTGAATTCCAGCTCAGCCTGGGCTAGAGTGAAACCCTACCTCGAAACCCCCCAAAAAATTAATTAATAAAAATAAATTATTTATTTGAGAGAGAAAGAGGCAGAAAGAGAATGGCCATGCCAGGGTCTCTAGTCACTGCAAGGAAACTCTACACACATGCACCAAAAAGTGCCTCTGGACTATGTGGGTACTGGGGAATCAAACCTAGGTCTTTGGGCTTGCAGGCAAGCACATTAACCACTAAGCCATCTCTCCAGCCCCCATTACTACTTCTCATACTTGACAGAGGGGCAACAGAGAGAATGAGGGGTACAGATGTCATACAACTCACCCAGGATCACAAAGCTAGAGTCCAGTCCAGGTGAGCCTGACAGGCAGGCTCAGAGCTGCCACACTGTAAGCTTCCCTCCCAGGGGTCCCTTCCCCTTTCCATAAGCATCAACATTTCCCAGTTCTTCTCTTGCCCCCCTCCACACTCACCCAGCACATGCTGCCACCGCATTCCACAGGTGTCTATTCACACAAAGACTTCTTAAATGCAAGCTGATTTTAATGAAAACTTTTATAATTTAAGTATTTATATATATGTATATATGACAGTAACAATTTAGGAATAAAGATCCAGAAAAAAGCCATCCAGCCCTCCCCCCAAAAAACTGTACCCTCTGACCCAAGTTCCCTTTTCTCATAGGTCTGGTCTGTCAGCTTTCCAGTCTCTTGGGGGAGGGATAGCTTAGGAGTGCTGACACTCCCCAGAGCACATCCCTCAGCTCTGCCAGACGTTCTCTAATTCCTATAACTTCCTATGACTGAATATCCTTCCCTTGACCCTTAGAATCCCCTGGCCTCACATGGGCCTCTCCCGCCCTCTCGTTCCTACTGGCTCTAACAGGTTTCTGTTATCCCCAGTGCCACCCCATAAACCTTCTATTAGATACTATCTCAGGTGGAGCCTTCTGACTTGACTCCAGTCCTATCAGTCACTACTCTGGAGACCCCACTTTTCTGGACCTGGCTGTACAGAGCAGTATCTGAACTGTGGCCTTTGCTGCCATTACCACTTGCAGTATCAGGTTCAAGGAAAGCTAGGCCCTGGGGCTTGGGAACAGGGTGGGGCTTAGTGCCTCGAGGAGGTGGCACAGCATAGTCATCAGTGGCAGGATTGTAGGGGAGCTCATAACCCTCCTCCTTCACCCGAGCCTGGGACCACCACGCATCCTTGGGTTCCTGAGGCAGATCATAAAGGCCCCTGGGAGGAGCTGGTGCCAGGCCCTCAGGTTCATCGTAGATGGGGTCCTCCCTGGGGTCAGTCAGCTTGGCCTTCAGCAACTGCTGCTGTGCATGCTCATACAAGTCCCAATAGAGAGGTTTCTTGAAATGTACCCTCTCCCCTGCCTGAACAGAGGTGCTGTCCAGGGGGTCTGAGTATAGGGAATCCTGGGAAGGGCCTGGAGGAATGCGCAGGGAGTCTAAGGGCTCAGCATACAAAGCTGGGGAACTGTCCAGGAGCTCTTGGGGACCAGGAGGAGAGGCCAACTTCCCCTCAGCCACCTCCCCTTCATGGGAGTCGGTTCTGAAGATATCATGTCCCTGTCTGACCTTTCCTTGAGCCTTTTGCTGCTGGATGGCAGTCTCAACTGCCTGAAAGATGGCATTGCCCTGTGTCGTCTGGAAAGTGAAGGTTCCAGGGCCAGAGGAGCAGCGGCGACCAGCCTCAAAAGAAAACATGACCTGTGGAGGGCATGAGGGAACACATTACCAAGAGTGTTGCAAGCGTGAGTCACAAGTCTGTAAAGAGGCCACCTGAGCACCGAGTTGGTCACCCACAACCTTCCAACCCAGAAAGCCCTGCCAGTTTTCCCATACAGCCCCTGCACCTTGTCCCTGCCATATCGTCGCAACAGAGTGTAGGGCCAGGAAATGAGCGGCTCCAGGACCTGACTCTGAGTCCCCATCGTCAGGAGAGTCAGCTTCTCTGCTTCTACCCTCAGCATGTAGGAGCCATGCAGTCCGCAGCGCTCGGCAGCCTCAGTCCTCTGCACTATTACCCAGAACTGGGATCCTGGAAGGAACGAACAATGAAATAAACACTGGGGCCAGGAACCCAGAGAGTTCACTAACACAATATCCAAGCATTTGTTTGGAAGTCAGGTCTCAGTGGCTGCCTACTTCAAGGGTCCCTGGGCTTTCCAATAATTCCCAGGTCACACCTCCTTCCCTGCCCAGCCCTCACAGGTACCTACCTTCCCAGGTGGGGCTGTACAGTGAGTTCTCCAGCATCTCCAGGGCAGAAAGTTTAGGCGCATTCTCCACCTGCACCGAGGCCCAGCTGCCGTTCTGTTGAAAAGAAAACATCAAGGATTGTATAATTCCCTCTGCTCTGAGGTGCGGAATAGAGGCTCTTGAGACATTTGGCTCCACTGCTATTGCAATAGCTACCTTGCAGCACCCCTTAGGCCCTAACCCCTGGCCAGCAGCCGGCCCCCTCACCGGAAAGGCGGTTCTGCACAGCGTCTGCACCCAGGCAACGCTGGACGCAGCGTCCGCCGCTAGCAGGTGTGACCGCTGCGCAGTGTCCAGGCGGAAAGCAGCGGCGCCGGGCTCCGGAGGGCTCTCCACCGCCACAGGGGCCACGCTCACACACTCAGCGAGACGGATCACTTTGCAGTCCAGGCGGCGCGAGCCTCCTCGGCCGCCTCCGGAGCTCGACCCCTTGTGGTCAAAGAACTCCAGCCGGGCTACGCCGTGCGGACTGGCCGGGTAGAGCACAGCCCAAGTCTTCCTCCATCTCTGGGAAAGGACGAGAAACCGGCGGGCGTGAGCCGCACGCACCCACGGGGAAGGAAAAGATCACTCAGGCGAGAGGTGTCTGAGGCTCCCGAAGGAGAGGCTGTTTCCCAAGGAGGATGCTACTCCATCTTCCCTGCACCAGGGAGGACACACTCCCAGAGTCCCACGTTTCTCGTAAGTGTGCAAAGGGACTTCGAGGGAATGTCACGGGGCTCGCCAACTGCCGTGTTCAACCTGCTTCCCGCCCTTCCCCTCCCTCTGATCCGCTCCCTCCCTTCTAGCCCTGATGAGGTTCGGCATCCCCTGACCCCTACTACCTACCTTGGTCCCGAAACGCTGACTTTGTAAAAAGAGCGGCCCTTCCATCACAGCCTCGTCCATGGCCCCTCGAGGGCCCTTCCGCGCTTCCTGGCCCCGAGGGCGGAAGGCGGGGCCGGGGCGGGACGGCCCTGCCCGAGGCGGCCAGCCCCTCCTCTGCCCCGGCGGCCGCGGTGGGGGAGGAAGAGACGCGACCAAGCGCCTGGTTCCCGGCACAAGCCGACCGGCACTCTTCTGCTGGGGGGCGCGCAGCCGCTCCACCCAGAGAAACTTTGCGATTTCAGCCAGATGGTCCTGAGCGGGGGAGCTACGAGTGACGTCACGTGCTTAACGTGACATCGGAGTAAAGGCCGTGACATCACTCGCGGCACCACAGTGGCCAAGTGGGCCCTCGGGACTTCAGTTTCCTTAGCAGGCCCTACCTTTAAGCCAGCCCGAGTTGGACTGGACTATTTACACTCCGCCTAATCCGGGCTGTGGAGAGGGGTTGGGGGCTGGAAGGTTTCCCGCCGCCCTGGAGCGGCCACCCGGGCCGCCCAGTCATCCTGAGGCCGCTGGCCAGTCCAGTTCTCTGACCGCAGCCGCCGGGCTCCCAACCTGCGGGAAGAGAAGGCTTCATTGAGCCGGGAGGGTCAGGGGAAGGGGGGAGGTGTCCCAGCAGCGGCTAGCTCCACGGGGGAGGGGAGGACCTAGAGGAGGGAACTGGCCTGGCCGGAATGGAGGGAGAAAGCGGAATGTGGGAGGGCTCTAGGAGTCGTGGGAGGGACGAACGAAGAGAGGGGGAAAGAAGGGGGGTCCAGTCTCCCCTGGCCGAGCACTTTTTTTTTTTTTTTTTTGGGAAGTCTAAGATTAATCTCCAGCACCAGGACTCGTCTCCCAGACTCTAGGGCCTTCCCAGCCAAAGGTAGGGGAGTCACGCTGCTGCCGCCCAAGAGGAAGGCGTGTTGGGGATGGAAAGGATGGTGGAGGGACCAAAGAAAAGGATGGTGTGGGGTGAAGTCGGGAAAGCTAACCAACTGACAGTTTTATAATTGCCAGGGGGAATGAGACACAGGATGAGTGGAAAGCGGAGCAGATATTGGGGACAGAGGCTACAGGGTGCAGCTAAGAGGGCCCTACCCCTGGGCCTCCAAGCCAAAATGTCCCCCAGAACAAAGCTGTCTTGTTGGGGGAAGCAAGTTCAGGGGGGGCCCTTGCTGTGGAGATCTGTTCTCAGCCTTGATCAGAACAGCCTGAGCTAAAGAGCCCATAGCAATCCCTGGCCTCCGGTTGCCTGGTGCAGTGCCAGTGATATTGGCTGGAAGCTTGGACTACCCCACTCGAAACCCTGCCCAGGGTGAGGTCTAGCCCTCTTAGATCCCTTGACCCTGCAGGTCATCTCTGAGTCCACATGCCGGGGAGGGGACCCTTCCTGCCTGAGCATCTGCACAAAAAGAACTCTGCTGGGAGCGCTTCCATTCAGAGTTCTAAGATCTGAGGATCTGCCAGGTTCCCTGGCCTGCCAGTACTGCTGAGCCTGCCCAGCTGAATAGGTCATCCTGTCATCCCTCCCATGTCTGTTCTTTGGCGTTCTCTCCTCACAAGCTTTCTACCTCTCTGCTTTACTCTTCAATACTGTGTACTTGCTTCTCTCCCTAACGCATACTGTCTTCATGATTTCTCCCCTGAATCTGCTCTTCTTCCTTCATTCCCACAGTCTTCCTTCCTCTCACATCCTGTCAGCGTCTTCCTTTCTGTGTGTCTCTTCTCATTCTGTATCTTAATCATTCTCTAACTCTGGCCTCTAATCAACCAATCTTACTCCCTCTCTCTCTCTCTCTCCCTCTCTCTCTCTCTCTCTCTCTCTCTGTGTGTGTGTGTGTGTGTGTGTGTGTGTACATGGAGATAACGATGACAGAACTAGGAACGGACATTGTGATGTAACAAATAATTACAAAAGTTTTATTACTTACAGAAGAGGAGAGCCTCCCTCCCTCACCCCCAATCTGGGTCTGTAAGGCGGTGTCTTTTGTTTTGTGTCTGCCCTCATTTAGTGTGTTTTTCTCTCTCTTTACCTCTCTGCCCCTGAGTGTCTCTCTCCACTCTCTCTCCCCTCCCAGACCTTCCTTGCCATGCATCCAGGCAATGTGTGGCAGTGGCACCGGTGGGGGCTCCTGCTGCTGTGCTTTTTGTGCAGCTCCAGCTTGGGGTCTCCATCCCCTTCCTCTGGCCCAGAAAAGAAGGTAGGAAGCCAGGGGCTGCGGTTCCGGCTGGCTGGCTTCCCCAGGAAACCCTATGAGGGCCGCGTGGAGATACAGCGAGCTGGTGAATGGGGCACCATCTGCGATGATGACTTCACACTGCAGGCTGCGCATGTCCTTTGCCGGGAGCTAGGCTTCACAGAGGCCACAGGCTGGACCCACAGTGCCAAATATGGCCCAGGAACAGGTGAGCAAAACTCCAGGTATAGTGCAAGTTGTTGTCTAAGTATATAGAAGACCATCAGAGTGGCACAGCCACAGGGACATAGAACACCAGGATTAGCCATGGATGATCAACCATACAACATAATTATTTCCAGAGCTATATAGTCGTAGGCTAATAGGGGCCTCCTGTGAGCCTCAGATGTTCCATGTGCACACTGAGGAGAGAATTTCTTGGTACCTTTCTATTGCCAAGTAGGATTTTACAGAGCTGTGCACAAAGACACATAAGCCCTGGATGATGGCAGTAGAGTTGGTTTTATGGAAAGCTGTGAGCAGGTAAATGATATCTGGATGTTCTAACCCTAGAAGGGGCCACAAATACTGTAGCTGACAAAAGCAAGTTCCAGAGCAGAGCTAAAACTAACAAGACTGGAACTGATGTGGGACAAGTACAAGTGTAGGGGTGGGGGCTTAAGCACATTTTTCTCTGAGGCTGGAACTGCTTTTGATAAACACATGGGTGATCTCCCAGTTCCTACTAGCTGCATTACCCTGAGACTGAAGTGTCACTTGTAGGTGCCATGTTTAGAGAGGGACAGTAGAAAATGGGAATACTTGGCTAGGACTATAGCTCAATGGTTGAGCACTTGCCCAGCATGTGAGAGGCTCTGGGTTAAATCGCCAATACTGTGAAGGAAAAAAGAAAGAAAGAAAAGAGAGGGCTGGAGAGATGGCTCAGCAGTTAAAGGTGCTTTCTTGCAGAACCTGATGCCTGGGTTCAATTCCCCAGTAGCCACATAAGCCAGATGCACAGAGTAACACATGTATCTGGAGTTTGATTGCAGTGCACCCTGGCACACCAATTCTCTCTCCCTCTCTCTCTCTTCTCATAAAAAATTTTAAAATGTTTTAAAATTTTTTAAGAAAGGAAAAAGAGAGAAAGGAAATGCTTTCAGGGGAGAGCTGCCTGAAAAAGAAATATTCAGAAGTCGTGTTCCAGGAGGAATTGTTAAAGAAACCAAAAGTTTGGCATAGAAACAAGCTTTGGATAGCAATTACATGATGGCTATGCTCAAATTTGGGAAGGACAATCATATGACTGGGGAGTTTTTCTGGATGGCATCAAAAGACTGAATCAGACTGGTGGGAGAAAGTCATAAAGACGCATAAGGTCTTTCTGATGATAATGTAGTCTGGTGGGGCAGAAGGGTAAGTCTTGTCAGAATATGGGGAAGCATTGTCTGCACACTGGCTGGGACAGATACCCTCTGAGGTGGATCCAAATTCTGAGAGGCCAGTGACACAGTATGGTCCAGACAGTAGAACCAAGGAGCTGTAGTACTGCACAGACAGGAATGCATGGAAGAATGAAGGGTGAGGAGTGAGGAGGACCTAGGATTTCCAAATCTCAATGAAAGGTCAAACTTCTAAACCCCATGAAGTGTCAATGTAATCTTAGGCAAGTTACTAAAGTTCTCTGAAACACAATCTGTTTATATAAAGTGCTCTGGCAGAGCACCTGGTACACAGTAGGGACTTAATGTAGCTATCACAGAATGGGGAAGGATTGATCAAAACTTCAGTGGAATTTGTTATTCATCCTATAAGTTCTTTTTTTTAATTTTTATTAAGATTTTCCATGATTATAAAATATATCCCATGGTAATTCCCTCCCTCCCCAATAAGTTCTTCATTATAATCCCAAGACCACCATCAAGTTTGTATCAACTGTGTACCCTCTTCCCTGTCACCCTTTAGGGGTCCCTGTCCTTTTCTCATCAGAATTGCAGGCTTAACCTCAAGGCCACGGGTCAATACTTCCTGTCCCCAGCATTACCATCACTCCTTCGCCCTTCCTCCCCCAGCTTCTCTGTCCCCTCATCTCTTCTTCCACAGGACGCATCTGGCTGGACAACCTAAGCTGCAGTGGAACTGAGAAAAGTGTGACGGAATGTACCTCCCGGGGCTGGGGAAACAGTGACTGTACCCACGATGAGGACGCTGGGGTTATCTGCAAGGACCAGCGCCTTCCTGGCTTCTCCGACTCAAATGTCATCGAGGTCTGCAGTATTCACAGAAGGGAGAGGCTGTTGGGTAGTTTATATGTGCTTAAAGAGATTAGAAGGTGATCCCATAAACTGCCATGGGATGATTTAGATTGCTGGAAGGACTGGGAGGACGCAAGTGACAGGGCTCCATGGTGCTGCAAAGTCCAAGTTCTTTTTTTTTATTATTATTATTTATTTATATATTATTTAAGAGAGAGAGGGGCAAAGAGAGAGACAGAAAGAGAGAGAGAAAATGGGTGCACCAGGGCCTCCAGCCACTGCAAACGAACTCCAGACACATGCACCACCTTGTGCATCTGGCTTATGTGGGTGGTGGAGAACTGAACCTGCGTCCTTAGGCTTCACAGGCAAGTGCCTTAACAGCTAAGCAATTTCTCCAGTCCCCAGGTTCTTTTTTTTAACACATTCACCTGTAAGTTACTAAACCTAGGATGAGCTTCTTCAACTTCATCCCTGTTAACCTCAGATGTTCCTGTTTACTGGTACTCTCCTTCTTATTCTGTCCTGCAAAACTACTTTATGAGTCTCCCTTCTGCTCTGAGCAGCGTTTGGTCTTCTTCCTCGGTGCCTTCCTCAAACTTTTCAGGGTATAACATGCCCCCACCCCCACCCCACCCAGTCCTCTTGGGTTGCAGGAGTGTCCACACATCCCAGTCTGGCAGCCGGCATGACATCTGGTCTCAGTCCGGTTCCGCCATTGGGTTAAGAGCAAGTACACTCAATCAGGGCTCCTAAAGGGTGGCGGGGCACAGAAGAGGTGCTACTGGGATGCCTTTTCCTGCCTGTGGTACTGTCCTAGGTAGAGCATCAACTGCACGTGGAAGAGGTGCGGCTTCGACCAGCTGTTGGGTGGGGCAGGCGGCCCCTGCCGGTGACTGAGGGACTGGTGGAAGTCAGGCTTCCAGACGGGTGGTCGCAAGTGTGCGACCAAGACTGGAGCGCCCACAACAGCCACGTCGTCTGCGGCATGCTGGGTTTCCCTGGAGAAAAGAGAGTCAACACGGCCTTCTACCGGTGAGCGGACCAGGGTGCCGGGCTGGGCACGGCTGAGAGCCCGCGGCCTGGGAGAGTGGGAAGCCGAGGAGGCTGCAGCGACCGCTGCCCCTCCCGAGGGGAAGCCGTGAGGGCGGGCGGGGCGGGGCGGAGTGCGCGTGCGCGCAGGGACGTCAGCGGTCGCCGGGCAGATTCTCGGGCCTGGGCGCGCGACCTCGCGAGTCCCGAGCGCTGGAGGGCGCGGTCCGCCTGGCGGCCCGGAATGCCCCCCCTGCCCCTCCCGAGCCAGCCGGGAGCGCCTCGGAGCCCGGGTCGCCTGTGGAGTGTGAGGTCGTCCTCGGCGTGGCGCTGACCCCGCCAGTTGCCCTTAGAGCCTAGTGTACGGAATGGTTCTGTGCCTCCTTCCAGTTAGGTCATGACAGCCTTTGCGAGTCAGGCAGATATTTGGAGAGCTTTCCACTGTCACTCCATATAACCTGTTTTGCAGGCCCCAAATGCTTATTTCCTTCAGCTCTTCGGTCACTTGCTGCCCGGCCTCTTGACGTCTAGATGACTTTACATTGAGCACCGTGCTTCTGAGGGTCATCTTTGATCTGATGCGTCCTCCTAAGGCATTTCTGGGCATGCTGAACTTAAAGGCCGTTTCAGTCCTAACTTTATCCTTAATACTGATAAAACTGCCTTTTTGGAAATAAATACATGTTTCGCCTGTGAAATTCATTTTGATACATCATTTAAAAGCTATTAAGAGAAGCCAGGTGTGGTGCTGCCGCCTTTAAATCTAGATTTACATTAGGCCTCATATCATCAGTTATAAAACTATGCTTTGTTTTGTTTTCCCGAGAAATGGGCGGGGGGGACCAGAGCACTGAAATAATGTAATCAATATTTCGTTGTCTTATATACAAGGAAATCGCAGGAGATTTTGTCAATCTTTGCTGAAATCCAGATGCACCATGCCTCAGCCAAATCCAACCTTCCAATTTAGTGACTGTGTTTTTATTGAAATCCTTCTGGATCTGTAGGCGTCACCATATTTCTTCCTAAATGTTCACAAACTTCTGTTTAATCGGTTATTCTTGAATAGTACTTATCTATAGATTGAGGAGTCTTTGAAAGCCAATACATTAATTATCTCGCCACTCATTTCCGTCATCACTGAAATTTTCTTTGCCTCTGCAGTGGCGCTAGTACACATCTGAAAGTTCTTTAGCCCTAAACAATACACTTTAGCTGGTCTAGAGATGGACGATTTTAAAACAGCTGTGTGCCACATGCCTTTTCGGGATGCATCTTAACCTATGTTTCTTCCTCTGAGCTTGTTTTTTACCTTTCAGGATCCAAATGCTCGGTTCTAAAGAATAGTAGGATTTCAATAGCAGTTATTCCAAGAGGAGAGGATAGAATGAACCCAGATCTAGAGATTTACTCATCCAACATTAATTTATTGAGATGCAATTGTGTGCTAGGTTATTAGAAATTCAACAGTTAACAAAACACAAGAATCTCTAGCCAGGCGTGGTGGCACACACCTTTAATCCCAGCACTCAGGAGGCAGAGGTGGGAGGATTGCCATAAGTTTGAGGCCACCCTGAGACTACATAGTGAATTCCAGGTCAGCCTGAGCTAGAGTGAGACCCTACCTCAAAAAAAAAAAAAAAAAACCATAAAAGAATTTCTGACCTCATGAACTAGAGGAGAAGCAGAAAACAAGTAAAATTATAAACTAGGATGCTAGAGTGTAGGGTTTAGAAAAATAAACCAAGGTAGTGATAAAGGAGGCCCAGGTAAGATGATTGCCATGAGTTTGAGGCCAGCCGGCTACAGAGTGGGTTCCAGGTCAGCTTGGGCTAGAGTGAAACCCTGATTCAAAAAACAAAAGCAGATAGCAGTTAAGGCATTTGCCTGCAGCAAAGCCAAAGGACCCAGGTTTGATTCCCCAGGACCCACATTAGCCAGATGCACAAGGGGGCGCATGTGTCTGGAGTTCGTCTGCAGTGGCTGGAGGCCCTGGCGTGCCCATTCTCTCTCTCCCTCTTTCTCTGTCAAATAAATAAATAAATAAAAATAAACTTAAAAGGGTCCAATCAAGGGATTTTAACATATTGATAAAATTATGGACCCACATCACAAATTTAGGACATTTCATTACCGTCAAAGAAACCTTGTACCCTTTAGTAGTCACCCACTTTATTTCCCTCCTGTGTGTCCCCCATCTCAGTCAACCACTAACTTAATTCCTATGCACTTATTTTTATTAATATAATGGATTTGTACAGTATCTAGTCTTGTGACCAGCTTCCTAAATATGGCTTCCTATGTGGAATGAGAAACTCATCTTGCAAAATCTGTGCAGTTAAAGGAAGTGGTTGTGGGGGTCAAGATGTAGCTCAATGGTAGAGTGCCATGTATAAGGCTCCAGGTTCATCTGCAGCACCACAGCAGAAAAAAAGGGGTGATCAATAAATTTAAGAAGTTAATCTTCCACTGAATAGTTCTTCCTCATAACTTTATAATGTACTACTAGTTACGCCATTTTGGCAGTGCTTTGAATGGGTGTTGAAATCTGTCTTTGCCTGCCCAGTCAAACTCCTGCTAACAGTGATGCTAAATAATTTGGCAAAGAGTTGGTATAGTAGTATTCAGGTGTGTCTACCTTTTCTAATAGCTTGTATATCTTCAGCAATGTGAACTCAATTTTAAAAACTCCAATAGTTTTCTGCTGTCTTTTTCATGTATGGTACTTTAAATGAGATTTGGGTGCATCATATCAATGCTAAATTAAGTATGACATTTTATTTACAATGCTGCAATAGTTTATTATGGAATATTGTAGTTCAAAACTACAGTGATGTGAGCTAGTTAAAAGCAACAGTTGAGATGATATTAGTGACACTCAGAAGTATGAGAAGTGTGTAACAATCAGTTTTTTAGAATACAGGAACTCTCCTTAGTAACCAGGGAAGCAGCCAAGTACTGTTAGCTCAGCTGCTGAAGATGCCAATTGGTGAACTGGAGACTAATATATGCCCTAATTCCCTAATAATTGTTTCCTAAGTGTTGTGGCTTATTTTTGAATGACATGACAGCATCTTTCTGGTTGTATGTGGCCTGTTCCCATAATGTTTTGAGTAGTGTTTGTTATGAGCATTGATGCCTGTAACACCAAGCTAAACCCATGTTTGGATATGTTTCCTTTCCTTAAATGACCTTGCCTTGTCCAATAAATAAATGATTGTCTCAAAAAAAAAAAAAAAAAAAAAAAAGCAGAGCCAGGGTGGTGACACACACCTTTAATCCCAGCACTTGGGAGACAAAGGTAGAATGCCAGCCCCCCCCCCCCCCCCGCACCCCTCTGCGGGTAGTGCTGAGGAAGGACCAGGCCCGCTGGTTCCTCCCAAGGGGTTGAGGAGAAGGATAAGTGTCGTAGACTCAGAACCTCTCCTAGTCACCGGAGAAAAACCACACTGAGTCGGGAGTCTTGTAGAAGCAGGAACTCGCTTTATTGTTACAGGCGGTTGCCTATGTAATGTTGAGAACAAAGGTGGGGATTCTAGGATGGAGGAAAGGTAAGGGCCAATAGCAAACTGTGACTATTGAAATGATAATTCCAGCTCCTACACAGAAGTAGCAGGCAAGAAGCCATTAGGCGTCTTGCTGAGTCATAGCTGGCCAGAGACAGGTCACCAAACTTTAGCTAAGCTCAGGAAGTTCCACTAGACCTCACGAGCCCGGGCCTCTTAAGGCCAAACAGTAGAAAGATTGCTGTGAGTTTGAGGTCACCCTGAGACTACATAGTGAATTCCAGGACAGCCTGAGCCAGAGTGAAACCCTACCTTAAAAAAAAAAAAAAAACAGGGCTGGAAAGATGGCTTAGCAATTAAGGCGCTTGCCTGCAAAGCCAAAGGGCCTAGGTTTGATTCCCCAGTACCCATATAAGTCACAAAGTGGCACATGTGTTTGGAGTTCAGTTGTAGCAGCTGCTGGAGGCCCTGAAGTGCCCATTCTCTCTCTCTCTCTCTCTCTCTACCTCTTCTTCTCTCGCATATAAACAAATATAAAATAAACAAAAAAAAATATTAAAAATCAAGAAATGATGGAACTTTGTATATGGATGAAGGGCTGACAAGATTTGCTGATGGAGTCAGTGTATTATGATGGGGGGACAATTAAGGATTATTTCAAATGTCTCCCCCTCTGCTAATTTAGCATTGGCCTCTGCTGATGAGGAAGACAGTGCGTGGAGTATGTTTTATGTGGAGACAGGTAGAAGTTAGGAACTTGGTTTTGGACTTGTTCATTTTTCATTTACTTATATTTGGGTTTTCAAGGTAAGGTTTTGCTCTAGCCCAGGCTGACCTAGAATTCACTATGTCATCTCAGGGTAGCCTCAGACTAACAACAATCCTCCTATCTCTGCCTCCCAAGTATGCACCACCAAGCCTGGCTGTTTTTTTTTTTTTTTTGTTTGTTTGTTTTAATTTATTTACTTGAAAGCAAAGAGAAAGAGAGAAAGCACATCAGGGCTGCCACCCACTGCAAACAAACTTTGTGCATCTGGATTTACATGGGTACTGGGGAATCAAACTTAGTCCATTAGGCTTTTTAGGCAAGCACGTTAACCACTGAGCCATCTCTCCACCGTCTTTCACTTTCTATGTCCTATCAGTTGCCCTACATTCATTCCTTCCCTTTCATCTTTAAGTTCAGTTTCCTAATAAGCTTCATTTTCACAACTCCTGCCTGGTTTGTTGCATCTAGACTGCCTCTCTTCAGTCACTGCTATGAGCAAATTTGCAAAAACATTAGTGTATTTTATCACTGCCCACATGAGCACCTTTATTGTTGACTTTTTTCTACCTCAAAGTCAGCATTTCTCTCTGCCTCTTTCTCTCTCTATTTGTCAGTCTCAAATAAATAAAAATAAACAGCCAGGCATATTGGCTTCTGCCTTTAATCCCAGCACTCAGGAGTGAATTCCAGGTCAGCCTGGGCTAGAGTGAGACTCTACCTCGAAAAAATAAATAAATAATAAAAATAAACAAAACCCCACTGTTTGAACAATAAAAAAAAAAAAAAATGTTCCAGCCAGGCATGGTGGTACATGCTTTTAATCCCAGCATTCAAGAGGAAGAGGTAGGTGGATTGCCATGAGATCAAGGCCAGCCTGAGACTATGTAGTGAATTCCAGGTCAGCCTGGGCTACAGAGCAAGACTCTGCCTTGAAAAACCAAAATAAATAAATTTTACAAAACTTTTTTTTTCTTTTTTTCGAGGTAGGGTCTCACTCTAGCCCAGGCTGACATGAAATTCACTATGTAGTCTCAGGATGGCCTTGAACTCACAGCAATCCTCCTACCTCTGCCTCCCAAGTGCTGGGATTAAGGTGTGTGCCACCACGCCCGGCCTAAAAAAACTCTTTAAAAGTTAATTTATTTTTAGAGTTTTGTATTGGGCTGGAGAGATAGCTTAGTGGTCAAGGAGCTTGCCTGAGAAGCCTAAAGGTCCCACGTAAACCAGCTGCACAGTGACACAAGTGCAAAATGTCACATATGCACACAAGGGGGTGCATGCATCTGGAATCTGTAGTAGCTGAAGGCTCTGGCATGCCCATTCTCTCTCTCTCTCAAGATAAATTTTTTAAAAATTAAGTTCCATATCTATTCACCCCAGATAGGGCACAGGTGACATACACATGCACAACTGCACCAAAATCCAATTTTTAAGACTTAAAAAGACTTTATTAGTATTAGATTAAGAGAAACAGGAGAAAGTACAGAGAGCGCCTGCCATGTGGACAGCAGGAGAGGGGTAGGGAGCCCATGTGGGAATAGGGATCCCCCATTTCAGCCCAGCTGGGCTGACATGAGGAGGGCTTGCCAGAGTATGGATCTGAAGGTTCAGGTGAGGAAAATAGCCAAAAGAGGCCTGCCCACCTGGTAAGCATCTATTTATAATCTTATTGTGATGGGCTTTACCCTCAGGCAAAGATGAGTCTGAGAGAGAACTGATTGGCCTGGGCTCAGGGGACTGGCTCAGGAAGAGGTCAACATTCTGGAGTGTGGGTTGGTGAAGCTGATTGGACAGGTTGGATCAGATGCTGAGCATTGGTTCTGCTGAAGCAGGCAAGTATTGTGTTCCCTCTTTGGGCCCTGATGCAGTCAGCTTCATGTTCCTGTCAGCAAACACCCAACTGAGAGCAGTTTATGGGAAGAAAGGGTTTATTTTGGCTTACAGATTCAAAGGGATGCTCTATAATGCCAGGGGGAAATGATGACATAAGCAGAGGGTAGACATCACCTCCTGGCCAACATCAGGTGAAAAATAGCAACAGCAAAGTATGCTAAACACTGAAAGAAGAATTTGGATATAACACCCATAAGCCTGCCCCCAACAATACACTGCCTCCAGGAGACTTTAATTCCCAAATTGCCATCAGCTAGTGACCTAGTATTCAGGACACATAAGTTTATGGGGGACACCTGAATCAAACCACTAAAGGCCCTCTTTTCCCACTGGCTACCTAAAAATAAAGCTACCTATTTCCCCTCATTCCTCCCCTCTTGAGAAAACAAAAAAAAAAAAAAAAAAACTCTTACCTGCTATTAGAAGAAAGAGGATGGTGACCATTCTTTAGCTACTTCCAGCTGAATGGGGTCATAGAGTATGGCTAAGTCTGTCCTAGAGCAGGGGCATTCTAAAGGCCCAAGAGAAACCTGTGAGTCCTTTAGACATCCCATTGCCATATGTATGCAGGTTTTCTGAACATAGTGTAAAAGAGAATTATAGATATTAGGAACTTAAAGGATTGAAGCCTATCTCAGAGCCCAGGAAGTTTAATATTGTGAGGCAGGGATGATTGGTAGTCATGTTAGAAGTAAAAGTGTTGGGCTAGAGAGATGGTTCAGCGGTTAATGTGCTTGTCTGCGAAGCCTAAGGACCTAGGTTTGTTTTCCCAGAACTCATGTAAACCAGATGAAAATGGTGCATGTGGAGTTTGTTTGCAGTGGCTAATTGCATGGTGACACATGCCTTTAATCCCAGCACTGAGGAGCCAGAGGTAGGAGGATCCTTTTGAGTTTGAGGTCAGCCTGAGACTACATAGTGAATTCCAGGTGAGCTTAAAACTACATAGTGATTTCCATGTCAGCCTGGGCTACAATGAGACCCTACCTTGAAAAAAAAAGAGAGAGAGAAGAAAGAAAGAAAAGAAACAAGTGATAAGTTCTCCACAGGTGATCAAGAGGACCCATACAGATGAAGCTAGATTGTCATATGGCCCTCTGAGTATGAGGTGACTGTGAGAGGAGATAAAACAGAAACTGAGTGTACAGGGTCCAAGGATCATCAGAACAACTATGAAGATTATAATAGGTATAATCTTTTTCCACCATGAAAATCCTGAGATCCACTCCCAGACTGTTTACTAAATGGCACAGTGGTACCTGACATGGTCTGAATCTGTTCCCATAAATCTTGTAAAGCAGATGAGGCACTAGCAGAGTTATCAGGAATATATACATGACATTTGACCTTGATAATGGCTCACATATCACTTTGGGCTGTTGTGAAGATGTCCAAGGTCATATGATTTTTCATAATTGCCTTTCTCATTATTTGAACCTCAGAAATAAGAAGGGAAGTTCTCTCAGCTGTGTCATTTAAAGCCTTTTGGGTATATTTAATGAGAGTTTATATATGTCAGGTGACATCATTTAAGCCAACGGATGGAATAAAAAAGGAGACTAATGGGCCAGGTGTGGTGATGCACACCTTTAATTCCCAGCACTTGGAAGGCAGAAGTAGATGGATTGCTGTTTGAGGCTAGCCTGGGACTCCAGAACGAGTTCCAGGTCAGCCTGGGCTGAAGTGAGACCCAAAACAGAGACTAAATGATTGTGCCAGTAAAATACACTTGTAGCCCATGGTTGTTTTTTAAAATTTTTTATTTATTTACTAGCCAGGCATAGTGGCACATGCCTTTAATCCCAGCACTTGGGAGGCAGAGGTAGGAGGATTGCTGTGAGTTCGAGGCCACCCTGAGACTACACAGTGGATTTCAGGTCAGCCTGGGCTACAGTGAAACCCGACCTTGAAAAACAAAAAAATAAAAAATAAAATATTTTTATTTATTTGCAAGCACAGAGAAATAGAGGAAAGATATACTCTTAGTCCTACCACTGGGAGTTAGAGACCACAGTATTCCCTAGGGCTTGCTCACTAGCTAGGTGAGCCAAATCAATGAGTTCTAGGTTCAGCAAGAGACCCTGTCTCAAAAAGTTAAGTGGGAAGCAAGTGACTGAAAGCACCCAATGTTCCATATGCACACACACAAATACAAACATATATGCACACCATACACACATGCATACACATCCCAAAGAAAATAATGTCTCCTCCATTTAACAACATAAAAATATTGCAGAGTGATGAGTAGAGGAAACCAGAGGCCGTGGGTTTGGGAAAGAGTGGATGGGGGCTGAGGATACAGTTCAGTTGGTAGAGTGTCTTGCATGCATGAGGTCCTAGAGTTGAATACCAGCAGTGAAAAAAGATTTTTGGTCTTTAAAATATATATATGTGTGTGTGTGTGTGTGTGTGTGTGTGTGTGTGTGTGTGTGTGTATGTTTGGAGAGATGTCTAAGCAGTTAAGGTGCTTGCCTGCAAAGCCTAAGGACCCATGTTTGACTCTCCAGATCCCACATAAGCCACATACACAAAGGTGAGAAAATGCACATGCAAGATCTCACATGCTTACTAGGTGGTGCAAGCATCTGGAGTTTGATTGCAGTAGCTGAGGCACTGGCACACCAGTTTTCTCTCTCCCTCTGTTTCTCTCTCTCAAATAATAAATAAATAAATATGTATTTTTATTTACTTATTTGAGAATGGGCATGTCAGGACCTGTAACCACTGCACACAAACTTCAGACACATGAGCCACCTTGTGCATCTGGCTTAAGTGGGTACTGTGGAATCAAACATAGGTTCTTAGGCTTTGCAGGCAAGTCCTTAACCACTAAGCATCTCTCCAGCCCCCAGCTATTTTTAAAATATCTGCTATCTATTTACTCATTCATTCATTCATTTGCTACTGGGGATTGATCCCAGGGCAACAAGTAACACTAGGCAAATATTCTAATACTGAGCTAAACTCTCAACTATAGACAATTATTAAAAATTGTGTTTTGAGAAGTAGAGAAATAGGTGGAGGTTGTGTGTGTATGCATGCACACACACATGTGTAAGAGAGATTTACATGTATTTAAAAATAAGCCAAAAGCCGGGCATGGTGGTACATGCCTTTAATCCCAGCACTCGGGAGGCAGAGGTAGGAGGATTGCTGTGAGTTCTAGGCCACCCTGAGACTCCATAGTGAATTCCAGGTCAGCCTAGGCTAGAGTGAGACCCTACCTCGAAAAATCAAAAAAAAAAAAAAGATACACATAAAAATAAGCCAAGTGTGGTAGCTCACACCTTTAATCCCAGCACTTGGGAGGCAGAGGTAGGAGGATCACCATGAGTTCAAGGCCACCCTGAGACTAAATAGTGAATTCCAAGTCAGCCTGGGCTAGAGTGAGACCGTACCTCAAAAAAAAAAAAAATAGTTGTTTTATGGGATGGACAGATGGCTTAGCAATTAAGATGCTTGCCTATGAAGCCTAAGGACCCAGGATCAATTCCCCAGAACCCATGTAAGCCAGATGCACAAGGTGGCACTTGTGTATGGAGTTCGTTTGCAGTGGCTAGAGACCCTGGTGCACCCATTCTCTCTTTCTCTCTTTTTAATAAATAAGGAAATAAAAATTAAAAATACATTTTAAAAGATGTTTGAGAAGAGGTTGCATATGAGAGAAAGATTATACCAGAATCCAGAAACATCTAAGGGTAGCAGCCTTAGAGAAGAGAGGCTGTTGGAAGCAATGAGAATTTTTAGAGGGTGTTTTTGGTTTTTTTTTTTTTTAGGTAGGGTCTCACTATAGCCCATGCTGACCTGGAATTGGCTATGTAGTCTCAGGGTGGCCTGGAACTCACAGTGATCCTCCTACCTCTGCCTCCTGATGGCTGGGGTTAAAGGCGTGTGCTACAACACCCAGCCTGAACATGTAGATTTAAGTGGGGTTTTGTGTGATGTTTAAAGAAAGGAAAGATGGGTTGGAGAGGTGGCTTAGTGGTTAAGTGCTTGCCTGTGAAGCCTAAGGACCCGGGTTCGAGGCTCGATTTCCCAGTATCCACAGAAGCCAGATGCACAAAATGGCACATGCATCTGGATTTCATCTGCAGTGGCTGGAGGCCTAGTGCACCATTCTCTCTCTCTTTCTCTCTCTCTGTCTCTTTTTCTGTCTGCCTCTCTCAAATAAATAAAGAAAAGTAAAGGAACAAATAATAGGGACAAACATGGCCATCCATGAATAAAGAAATGTCAATTGAAACAGCTATCAGCATATGTCCCTAAAAAGGATTATAAATTGACCTTATTCCCTTATATAACATGTGCAAAATATACATATCTAATATTTATAAGACAGAAGGTTACAAACTACAAACAATACACACACACAAGTCCTTAACTTTGAAGAGAACTTGTATGTTTCTGGGGCTTTGCATGCAAGGCAACTGCTCTGCTAGTTAGATACATCCACAGCCCATAAAGTACTTCAAAATTTTGCAACAAACTGGGTGTGGTGGCGCATGCCTTTAATCTCAGCACTCGGGAGGTAGAGGTTGGAGGATTGCCATGAGTTCAAGGCCACCCTGAGACTCCATAGTGAATTCCAGGTCAGCCTAGCCTAGAGTGAGACCCTACCTCGAAAAAAAGAAAAAGAAATTTTCAACAAGATTACATTTTTCTGAGTACTACCATGAAGACTAAAATGATCACCTTAGGTTCATTGTTCAAAGAAAGTGCTAAATGTGTTTCATTTTAGACATCATTGAGGGGGAAAAAAATCTGGAGAAATGTTTCACTGTATATTTAAGACAAAAAGGTTCTAAACTCTTCTTTTTAAAGTTTTATTTTATTTATTTAAGAGAGGGGGAGAGGGAGGGAATGGGAACACCAGGGCCTCCAGCCACTGCAAATGAACTCCAGATGCATGTGCCACCTTGTGCATCTTAGAACGTGGGTTCTAGGAATTGAACTTTGGTCCTTTGGCTTTGCAAGCAAGTGCCTTAACCACTAAGCCATCTCTCCAGCCATAGACTCCTTTTTTTTGACAGCTTCCATAATTATGCACAATAAACCATGGTAATTCCCTCCATTACCACTTTCCCTTTTGCAGCTCCATTCTCTATCATACCCATTCCGTTTCTCAATCAGTCTTGTATTTTGATGTCATCATCTTTTCCTCCTATTATAATGGTCTTTGTGTAGGCAGTATCAGGCACTACAAGGTCATGGATACTCAGGCCATTTTGTGTCTGAAAAAGTGCATTCCTTTGGCTCTTGCTTTCTTTCCACCACCTCTTCCACAATGGACACTGAGCCTTGGAAGGTGTGATAGAGATGTTTCAGTGCTAAGCACGCCTCTGCCACTTCTCAGCACTATGGTGCCTTCTGAGTCATCCCAAGGTCACCACCATCTGCAAAAAGAAGTTTATGTAGGCAAAAGTGAAAGTAGCATTTATATATGGGTGTGAACATTAAAAAAAAAAGTGCTTACCAGGCAATTTGTTGAGCATAGTATATTCTTTTAGCCAGACGCTAGCAGATGTTACACACCTAGGGCTCATGACTTTCCTCACCATAGGTTTTCAGTATCAGGCATATATTCCCTCCCATGGAGCAGGCCTCCAGTTCAATTTGAGAGCTGTTGGTTTCTCCCACAACAGACATACCACTAATGCACCCATTGGCTCATTTGGTCTGGCTGGCCAAATTTAAGGCTTGCAGTGTCCACTGTTGTTTATCTCCACTGGCGATTTGTCTCTCTCCCATTGAACTGCTTGCAGCCTAACTTTTTGTAGCTTTCTGTCAGCTGGTCTACATGGAGGAGGTTTTCAACTCAATTCCAGCAAGACTTCTCAGTGACCTTGCAACCCAAGTATGTGGAGTCTTCAGCAATAGGGTTTTGCCATCTATACCTGATGGAAAACCGAGAGCCTTGGCAATGGCCTGTGATGTTTTAGAGGCATCAGGGAACTCCTTGGCCAACAAATCACTGGAAGGTATCCCATCCCTGGCACTGAAAAATTTCTAGTACCAATCTATGGCTTCTGGGTGTGCCATTGTCCAAAAGAGTAGGTTTCCATATGACTTATTCATCCCGTCTTAGATTTTAATTAGCCTTCCTTTAATCAATCTCTTCCCCTCACCTCACCTAGGCCTTTCCATCCCCAGTAATCTGTTGGTCTATTTACATATATACAATACCATCCCCCTAAGTCCTCCACTCCCTCCCTTTCTATTCCCTTTCTATCCCCTTTCTAGCTTACTGTCCTTTGCTGCCGAGTTTTTATTCCAACTCACATAGATGTCCAAACATTTGTAGCTAGGATCCATATATGAGGGAAAAAAAGTGATGTTTGGCTTTCTGGGCCTGTGTTACCTCACTAAGTATAATCCTTTCCAGATCTATCCATTTCCCTGAAATTTTCATAATTTCATTTTTCTTTACTGCTGAGAATTCCATTGTGTAAATGTGCTACATCTTCATTATCCACTCATCAGCCGAGAGACATCTAGGCTGGTTCCATTTCCCAGCTATTGTGAATAGAGCAGCAATAAACATGGTTGAGCATGTATCTCTAAGGTAATGAGATGAGTCCTTAGGATATACACCTAGAAGTAGTATCGCTAAGTCATATGGTAAATTTATTTTTGGCTCTCTCAGGAACCTCCACACTGATTTCCACAGTGGCTGTACCACACTACATTCCCACCAACACTGTAGAAGTGTTCCTCTTTTTCCGCATCCTGGCCAGCACTTATTGTCATTTGTTTTTGTTTGTTTGTTTTGTTTTGTTTTTTGTTGTTGTTGTTTTCAAGGTAGGGTCTCACTCTGGTCCAGGCTGACCTGGAATTAACTCTGTAGTCTCAGGGTGATCTTGAACTCACAGCAATCCTCCTACCCCTGCCTCCTGAGTGATGGGATTAAAGGTGTGCACCACCATGCTCGGCTTAATTTGTTTTTTTAATGGTAGCCATTCTGACAGGAGTGAGATAAAATCTCAAAGTAGTTTTAATTTGCATTTCCCTGATGGCTAAAGATGTAGAACTTTTTTTAGATGTCTATATGGTAACTGTATTTCTTGTTTTGAGAATTCTCTATTTAGTTCCATAGCCCAATGTTTAATTGGGTTGCTTGATTTCTGATTATTTAGTTTTTTGAGTTCTTTGTATATCCTAGATATTAAACCTCTGTCAGATGTATAGCTAGCAAAGATTTTCTCCCATTCTGTAGGTTGCCTCTTTGCTGTATTCATATTACTCTTTGCTGTACAAAAGGTTTGTAATTTCATTAGAATCCAGTGGCTGATTAGTAGTTTTATTTACTGAGCAACTAGGATTATATTCAAAAAGTCTTTCCCAATACAAATATGTTGAAGGGTTTCCCCTACCTTTTCCTCCAGCAGTTTCAGGTATGATGTTAGGGTCTTTGATCTACCTGGACTTGATTCTTGTTCATGGAGAGAAGGATCTATTTTCATCTTTCTACATATAGATACCAGTTTTCCCAGCATCATTTGTCTTTTCTCTAATGAACATTTTTTGGCATTTTTGTTAAAAATCAGATAGCTGTAGCTTCCTAGACTTATATCTGGGTCATCTATTCTGTTCCATTGATCTATGTGTCTGTTTTTGTGCCAGTACCATGAAATTTTGTTACTATGGCTCTGAATATAGGTTAAAATCAGGTAAGATGATGTCATCAGCCTTATTTTTGTAGCTCAAAATTGTTTTGGATATTTGAAGTTTTTTGTTCTTCCAAATGAATTTTAGGATTGTTTTTTCTATTTCCATGAAGAATGCCATTGGAATTTTGATGGGGATTGCATTAAATGTGCACATTGCTTTGGGTAAAATTGCCATTTTCACAATATTATTTCAATCCAAGAACATGGAATATCTTTCCATTTCTTAATGTCTTCTGCAATTTCTGTCTTGAGTGTTTTAATGTTTTCATTGTAGAGATCCTTCACTTCCTTGGTTAGGTTTATTCCAAGGTATTTTATTTTATTATTTTATTTTATTTTATTTTTATGTAGTTGTAAATGGGAGTGAATCCCTGATTTCATCCTCTGTGTGTTTGTTGTTAGCATATAGGAAGGCTACTGATATCTGTGTTTGTTTTGTATCCTGCTATATTTCTATAAGTGTTTATGGACTCTAATAGTTTGTGGGTAGAGTCTTTAGGGTCCTTTATATATAAAATCATATCATCTGTAAATAATGATAATTTGATCTCTTCCTTTCCAATTTGTCTCCCTTTTATGTGTGTTTCTTGCCTTATTGCTATGGGTTAGGCTTCCAGTACTTTATTAAAGTGGGGACAGTAGACACCCTTGTCTTGTTCCTGATTTTAATGGAAAAGTTCAAGTTTTCCTCCATTTAGTATTATGTTGGTTGTATGTTTGTCATAGATAGCCTTTATTATACTAAGATATGTTCCTTCTATTCACAGTTTCTGTAGGACTTTTGTCATGAAGGGATGTTGGATTTTTGTCAAATACTTTTTCTGCATCTAATGTGATGATCATGTGATTTTTGTCCTTTAGTTCATTTAGATAGTGTGTTACATTTATTGATTTGTGTATGTTGAACCATCCCTGAACCTCTGGGATAAAGCCAACTTGGTTGGGGTGAATGATCTTTCTGATATATTCTTGTTTGCCAATATTTTGTTGAGAATTTTTGCATATATGTTCATGATTGGTCTCTAATTCTTTTTTTTGTTGTTGTTCTATCTTTGTCAGGTTTTGGTATCAGGGTGATGCTGGCTTCATAGAAAGAGTTTGGTAGGATTCCTTCCTTTTCTATTTTATAGAAAAGTTTGAGAAGCATTGGTATTAGTTCTTCCATGAAGGTCTGGCAAAATTCACCAGTGAATCCATCTGGGCCTGAACATTTTTAGTTGGGAATTTTTTTAAAAAAACTGCTTAGATATTTTTATGGGTCTATTTAAGTGGTTAATTTCATCTTGATTTAATTTTGGTAGGTCATATAAATCAAGGAAATTATCCATGTCTTTCAGATTTTTAAACCTAGTGGAGTTTATGTTCTTTTTTAAAAAAATGTATTTTATTTTACATATTTATTTGACAGAGATAAAGAGGGAGAGAGAAAGAGAGAGCACAAATGCAGGAATACCAGGGCCTCCAACTACTGCTACCTTGTGCATCTGGTATACGTGGGTCTTGGGGAATTAAACCTGGGTCCTTTGGCTATGCAGGCAAATGCCTTAACCACCAAACCATCCCTCCAGCCCGAGTTTATGTTCTTAAAGTATGTTCTTATGATTTTCTGAATTTTTTTGGTATCTGTTGTAATGGTGACTTTTTCATCTCTAATTTTATTAATTTATGTCTCTTCTCTATTCTGGTCTGGTTGGCTAAGGCTTTGTCAATTTTGTTTATCCTTTCAAAGAACTAACTCTTTGTTTCATTGGTTCTTTGTATTTTTTTTTCCATTTCATTAGTTTCTGCCCTAATCTTCATTTTTCTTCCTGTCTACTGAGTTTTGGTTTGCCTTCTTCTTTTTCCAAAGCTTTAAGGTGAAGCATTAAGTTGTTTACTTGCAATCTTTCTAATTTCTTTTTTTTTTTTTTTTTTTTTTTTTTTTTGGTTTTTCGAGGTAGGGTCTCACTCTGGTCCAGACTGACCTGGAATTAACTCTGTCATCTCAGGGTGGCCTTGAACTCATGGCAATCCTCCTACTTCTGCCTCCCAAGTGCTGGGATTAAAGGCGTGCGCCACCACGCCCGGCTTCTAATTTCTTAATATAGGCACTTAAAGCTATAAATTTCCCTTTTATGATTGCCTTCATAGTGTCTCAAAGGTTTTGGTATGTTGTGTTCTCATTATCATTTGATTCTATTAATTTTTTTCTTCTTGATTTCTTCATTGACCCACTCATCATTTAGTAGTGTATTGTTTAGTTTCCATGATTTTGTGTATGCTCTATAGCTTTTCTTTTTTTTTTAATAAAATTTTTTGTTGTTGTTCATTTTTATTTATTTGAGAGCGACAGAGAGAGAAAGAGGCAGAGAGAGAGAGAGAGAGAGAGAGAGAATGGGTGCGCCAGGGCCTCCAGCCACTGCAGACGAACTCCAGACGCATGCGCCCCCTTGTGCATCTGGCTAACATGGGTCCTGGAGAATCGAGCCTCGAACCGGTGTCCTTAGGCTTCACAGGCAAGCGTTTAGCCACTAAGCCACCTCTCCAGCCCTCTATAGCTTTTCTTGCTATTGATTTGTAGTTTGATCCCATTGTGATCATATAGAGTGTAAGGAATTATTTCAATTTTCCTGGAATTGTTAAGATTTGCTTTGTGTCCTAATATATGGTCTATTTTAGAGAATGTTGCATTTGCTAATGAAAAGAATGTGTATTCTGCAGTATTCGATGGAATGTTCTATAGATATGTTAGGTCCATTTGTTCTGTGACCTCATTTAATCCAGATGCGTCTCTGTTTATTTTTTGCCAGGATGATCTGTCAGTTGATGAGAGTGGGGTGTTGAAGTCACCCACTACAACAATGTTTGGTGTTATCTATGCCTTCATTCTAATAGTGTTTTTTTGAAAAAATTAGGAGCCCCCATGTTAGGTGCATATATGTTGAGGATTGTAATGCCCTGTTGGAGTGTTTTTTTTTTTAATATTTTTTGTTCATTTTTTTTTTTTTTATTTGAGAGCGACAGACAGAGAGAAAGACAGATATAGGGAGAGAGAGAGAATGGGCGCACCAGGGCTTCCAACCACTGCAAACGAACTCCAGACACGTGCGCCCCCTTGTGCATCTGGCTAACGTGGGACCTGGGGAACCGAGCCTCGAACCGGGGTCCTTAGGCTTCACAGGCAAGCGCTTAACTGCTAAGCCATCTCTCCAGCCCTGGAGTGTTCTTTTAATCAATATAAAGTGACCTTCTTTACCTTTCTTAACTAATGTTGGTTTACCTGTCAGATATTACGATAGTGACACCTGCTTGTTTTCTAAGCACATTTGTTCAAAACACAGTTTTCCAACTTTTCTCCCTAAAATAGTGTCCATGTTTTGTAGAAAGGTGAGTTTCTTGGGGGCAATAAATTGAAGGAGCCTGTTTTTTAACTTAATCTGCCATTCTGTGTCTTTTAGTTCGAGAATTGAGGCCATTAAGAGTTATTATTGAAAGCTGTGTATTTATTCTTATCATTCTTTTTGCTTTGTCTTTCTTCCGATTTTACCCTTGCTTTCTTTTTTTTTTTTTTAAATTTTTATTTATTTATTTATTTGAGAGTGACAGACACAGAGAGAAGGACAGATAGAGGGAGAGAGAGAGAATGGGCGCGCCAGGGCTTCCAGCCTCTGCAAACGAACTCCAGACGCGTGCGCCCCCTTGTGCATCTGGCTAACGTGGGACCTGGGGAACTGAGCCTCGAACCGGGGTCCTTAGGCTTCACAAGCAAGCGTTTAACCGCTAAGCCATCTCTCCAGCCCCCTTGCTTTCTTTTATTAACTAGTATTTGAGTGTAGTTTATTTTTTCCAGGTTCCTTATGTGTGTGCTTTCCTTTCTCTTCAACCTGGAGATTCTTTCAAATTTTTCTGTAGAGCTGACTTAGTGTTCTCATATTCCTTTAGCCTGGTTTTGTTGTGGGATGTCCTTATTCCTCTATTTGGATGGATAGCTTTATAGGAAAAAGTAATCTTGGTTGACAGTTATCTTTCAGAACTTAAAATACATTATTTCAAGCCCTTCTGGCTTTTTTAATTTTAATTTTTTTATCAGCGAATACAGTCAGTTTGGTACCATTATTAGGCTCATCCGTGACCTACTCCCTCCCCTTGGCCCCTCCTTGTTGAGGTATGTGGGTCATGCATTCTGGAGTTAGCCCCCTTCTGGCTTTTAAAGTCATGCTGAGTAATATATATTTTCTTTGGTTTGTGTGTTTTGTAGTTTAAATATAAAATGACGGTGAGTTTTTTTCTTGATTTTGTCTATTTGACATCCTATAGGCTTCCTGTATCTGTAATGGCATCATTTTCCCTACTTGGGGGAAGTTTTCTTCTCTGATTTTGTTGAAAATACCTGTTATGCCTTTGGAGTGAAATTATTCTTTTACTATTCCCTGGATTCTTGTGTTTGATCTCTTCATAGTGTCCTGAATGTCTTGAAATTCCTATCCATGCCTTCCTATTAGTTTGTCTTTCTCTTTGTTGGACTGTATTAGATCTGACACCTGGTCTTCTAGTTTAGATATTCTGTCCTCTCCTTAATCCACAATACTGGTGAGACTTTCTATAGAGTTTTCTATTTGACTTACTCTGTTTTTTATTTATAGTATTTCTTGGTTGGTATTTTTTCATTATTTAGATTTCCTTACTCATGTCTTATATTGACCTCCTTATTTCATTAAGTTGGTTTCTTGTGTTCTCCTTCTCAGATTTCGTTATCTTCTTTGATTCCTTTGCTTTTTCTGAACACAGATTTTTTTTTTAATTTTTGTCAGGCATTTCATCTAAAGTAGGCTCACTGGATATCATTTCTGATGGATTTATAATTTTTGGTGGGATTGTATTGTCATGATTTTTTGTTTAGAGATTTTTGCATCTTGAATTAATTTGATGCTTGCGTTTCTCATTATCTGCAGTGTTCATAGCTGTGTACATATGACTTTATACATCTTCAGTGTAGGAGTTTAGGGTACCAGATGTAGCTCATACTCCAAGAGAGACAGCAGACATGACACTAGATGTGGAGTTTGGCTGCTGTTCAAGTATTGTATTAGACTGGGTGGAACAAATTACTGGCAAATTCTAAAATTCAACTGAGCAATGTACACATTCAATCAAAACTAGCACAGAGTATTTATACAAGTGTTGAGATTAATAAATAAAGCCAAAGTCCCTAAGGGTGTATGTTCCCCACACCCTTGATCCTGTCAACTAGGAGTTGAGATTTCTAGTCTAAAATGGGTTCCAACAAACAGGAAGACAACTGAAACCCCCAAGGCCCCACTTGGAGCAGAGAAAAGCTTTTTTAAACCATATTATTAAATCCCCTTTGTCTCAAAAATAAATAAATAAAATGGGTTCCAAGTCAGCCTGGAGCCAGGCAGACCTTGTCCCCAATAATGACAGAAGGAAATGACAAAGTCCCTAAAAATCAGGAAACATCAAAGGCAACAACAGTCAACACCAAAATGCAGTTTATTTGAGAATGGTAATGCCAACCAAGAATATTGCATCCAAATGCAATACTTAACCTTTCCTGACATGGAACGAGAGATTAGCACTTCCAGTGCAGGCCAATGTATCTGGCTTTGTATAAGTAGGCCATTACCTTTTGGGATGGGTTCCAATCTCACTAATGCTGAGTGCCCACCTTGATCCTTGTGAGTTCCATGTGGCTGGCGGTGAATGAGTTCTTTGTACATTCACAGCCCTGAATGTTGGGGGATGGGAAGCTATGCAGGGTACCTGGAGTTGTATCATAGTTGCTCAGCTGGTCCCTTTTGTATACTCCTTAAGCAGCTGCTCAGCTGGCCCCTGCTGTCTCCTCCTTCAAGTTTCTTGATTTTGCAAGGAGGCTGATGGGAGTGGAAATTCCCTTCACCTTGTTTCTGCTTCTGCCACTCTGCACCAGCCCACAAGCACCTTAGCGGGATCCTGGCTGTTTTCCTCCTTCCTGGAAGATCTTGGTCTCTCCTGCTTCTCTGCTGTGGTTGACAATAACTTCTACAACTTCACTTTTTGATAGAAGAGTGTATTTTCCTGCGTTTTTACTTATTTCCCTCCCTAGGTTGCTTTGGTGTGGCTAGTATGCCACCATCTTACCCAAAAGTTCTTAAGCTCTTCTTAATGCCTCAGGAAAGGGACCTGAGAGTAGTACTCTTTGGGAGAAATGGTGGACATACTGGATGTTTTGACAAAAAGACCAACTTGGTACAGCTTCATAGAGAAGCAGGACAGAAAATCAAATAGCTTTTGACCTGTTTAAAATACATATATTGGTGGCTGTGGGGGCATACACATGTAATCCCAGAATTTGGGAGGCTGAAGCAGGAAGGTTACCATGAGACCAAGGCTATCCTGGGCTATATAGTGAGATGCAAGTTAGCCTAGATATAATGAAACCTTGTCTCAAAAAAGGTGAGGGAAAGCTGGGCACAGTGGTGCATGCCTTTTAATCCCAGCTCTCAGGAGGCAGAGGTAGGAGGAGTGCCATGAGTTTGAGGCCATCCTGAGACTACATAGTGAATTCAAGGTCAGACTGGGCTAGAGCAAGACCCCAACTTAAAAAAAAAAAAAAAAAGGTGAGGGAGAACTGGAGAGAACTGAATCAGTAAAGTGTTTGTCCTGCAAGCATGAGATCCTGAGTTCAGATCCCCAGCACCCATGTAAAAACCAGGTGCCATCTAGCATCAACTTCTTGCCTCCACATGCACCTTCCCACATGCATACACATGCAAAAATAATAAAGATAGGCTGGAGAAATGGCTTAGCAGTTAAAGTGCTTGCCTGCAAAGTCAAAGGACACAGGTTCGATTCCCTAGGACCCATGTAAGCTAGATGCACAGGGTGGGGCATGCATCTGGAGTTTTTTTGCAGTGGCTGGAGGCCCTAATATATCCATTCTCTTTCTCTCTCTCTCTCAAATATATTTTAAAAAATAGATTTTTTTAAAAAATAGCCAGGTGTGGTGGCCCAGACCAAGTACTCAAGAGGCAGAGGCAAGAGAATCCTTGCTGATTTTAGGCCAACTTGATCTACATCAATAGGTTGCAGGTTAGCCAGGACTACATAAAAAAAAAAAAAAACCTATTTTAATCCCCTCCATACACATACAAAAACCTGCACTCATTTGTGCATGGTTGGGCATGATGGGCCATACTCCAAGGTTGTAGGAAAATAAGACCTGCTTCAGTTAAGACCTCAAAGTTGAATTAGTGAATTCCAGGTCAGCCTTGGCTAGAGCCAGACCCTACCTCAAAACAACAACAACAACAAAAACAAACTCTCAGACTTAAGAATGAAATGATCAATTCTTTTTGTTTGTTTGTTTTGTTTTTTGTTTTTAAATTTTTATTAGCATTTTCCATGATTGAAATAATCAATTCTTTAGGCCATTAAAAAGAATATTTCCTAGCCTGGCGTGGTAGCATGTGCCTTTAATCCCAGCACTCAGAAGGCAGAGGTAAGAGGATCGCCATGAATTCAAGGCTACCCTGAGACTACATAGAGAATTCCTGAGGTACAGTGAGACCCTACCTTGTAAAACCAAAAAAAAAAAAAAAAAAAGGAAAAAGAAGAAAGAAGGAAAAAATATTTCCTGCTGGGCATGGTGGTGCACGCCTTTAATCCCAGAATTTGGGAGGCAGAGGTAGGAGGATCACTGTGAGTTCATGAGTTTGAGGCCATCCTGAGACTACATAGAGAATTCCATGTCAATCTGAGCTAGAGTAAAACCCTACTTTGAAACTCAACCCCCCCATAAAAAGAATATTTCCTTCCTTATAAGTAACTAAGATAATGTCCACAGACATCTCGAGCCTTGCTCCTTGGTCCCAGTCCAGCATCCTCAGGCCTACCCAATGTCTTTCTTGGAAAGATCATCCAAGCAGGAATAGAAAAAAAGTATAGTCAGCCTCCCTTGACCTAACCCAGGCTAGTCTTAGCCTGCTCAGTGGGCACGTGGATGGACCAAGAGACCAGTGTGACAGTCCTTGCAACTCTTACCACTTGCCCTCCCTGAGGTTTAGCAGCACCATCTAGACCCAAGAGTCCTCTTTCTTCATCTGTCTAAGTCTGACCTCTGAGGGTACTGGCATTGGGACATTGTCTTGAGACCATGGTCTTCACATTGCTAACCCACCTGATCAGGTGCTTGACTGTAAGGCCTTGATGGCATCTGATGACATCATATACTGCTGTCAGAAGCATTCTGACTGCCAGGAAAGGAATCTTGCCACTGGTCCTAGCTGCACCAGACTTTTCCACTTGGTTCTACACTGATCCTGATTCCTATTGTCTCCTCACAGAAAGTTGAGGAAGAGAACAGCCAAAGCCTCAGCCCGGTGGCCCAAGTTCCTTGGAAGGTAATGGGGCAAAAGCCCCGGGACCTCCTGCCTGCCCCGAGGCCCCAGGAGGTGGATGGATGGATAGCAGCCTATCCATGTCCATCCCAGAACCCAAACTGAGGGATTAAGAAAGTGGCTGGAAATGGGCTATTCCCTGGTGAGGGAAGGGAGGCAGGCATGGGGATGGGTTAGCTTTGATCTTAGGTAACACAAGCAGTAAGTAATGTAGGACCAGGTGAGAAGAAACCACCCATCTTCCTACTCCCAAATGGCTTGGATTGCAAACTTGACCCCCTACAGTCCTCCTCTCCTGTACCCCAGCTTCTCCGGTCTCTCGATCCATCCACATGCCCATTTTCTCTCCTCCCTTGACCTTCTGTTGACCTCCTTGCCTCTCCCTCACCTGGATTTCCCTAATTAGATTTGCCACACTGATGCTGACTCCTGAGAACAACATGAGTTGCTAAGTGCATATACTTCTGTGGTGTTCAGCAGTTGGCATGTGTAGGGAAATGCAGCCACCTTTTACTCTGCTCCCTGCTCCTGTCCCCACAGTCTGCACACAGGGTTCTTCCCAGAAACAGAATACCAACCCTCTTCTTTTCCTGAGCCACAACACATCCTTAACCACTCCTCCACCAATATCTTTCTCCTTTTTGCAGACCAGTCAACAAGCTTAAAGTCAAACCTAAGCCTCGAGTGGGCAGGGGGCCAAACAAAAGGTAAAGCTGGGAGCAAATGGGGGAGTCGGGCTGTGGCCAGGGAGGGCCCAAGACAGGCCTGTTTGGCTGAAAGAGCTGGTGAGCGATGGAGAAGCAGCAGCTCTGGACCTCCTCCAGGTCCTTTACAGACATGTGAAGCCCCGTATAGGTCTGTGGGGAATTGTGCTTGTCACAGACTTTGGGTTCTTTTTCCACATGTATGTGGTCCCCAGTGAATTCTAATAGATAATCCAGCACTTTCTATTTTAGATACTGTATCTGCCTCTTCCCCACGGGGTTAACTGTGCCAAAGGAATCAATGTTGCCACTCTACCTTTATTTGATTATTTTTAATACATGTACCAATACCTGGTGTGAAGTGAGACTCAGGGTTCCCTTTGGAACCTTTGCAGGGATGGACTGACTGAGATCCACAGTCCCTGTCTCTCATTTTCATAGTTTTCTCTTGGGCTCTCTTGGAACTCAAAGGAGTGGGAAACCTGCAACCCTTCCGTCTAACTTGTCTCCAAAAGACCCTTGGCACATTCAGCTCTCCATAATAACTTCTTCAGCAGTGAATGAAGTACAGAGAATTCATTCCTTTGTTTTGTTTCCTCCTCTCCTCAGCAAGTTCCAGGATCACCCAGTGGCTCCCTGGTGTACCTCAGCTCCCTGTTTTCTCCCTCTAGGGGTTACAAGAGGACTCACAATTCTCTTTAGCTTTGGAGTTTAGGGTCATCTTTGCCCAACATGGACATCCTTGAGTCCCTTCCCTTACCCCTACATTAAAGCACATACTGTTTTTATTAGTTATAGAGAATGGTGAGAAGGGAGTTTAGAAGTCGTAAGTCTTGGGCTGGAGTGATGGCTTAGCAGTTGAAGCACTTGTCTGTGAAGACTAAGAACCCAAGTTTTACTTGGCAGTTACCACATAAAGCCAGGTGCACAAGGTGGCGCATGCATCTGGAGTTCATTTGCAGTGGCTAGAGGTCCTGAAGTGCCCATTCTCTCCCTCTCCCCCTCCCCCCCCCCGCCTTTCTCTCTCAAATAAATAAAAATATTTTTTGAAGTCATGTCTTGGGGGGATGCTGGAGGAATGGCTTAGCAGTTAAGGCGTTTGCCTGCAAAGCCAAAGCACCCAGGTTCAATTCCCCGGGACCCAAGTTAGTCATATGCACACGGGGGCACATGCATCTGGAGTTTGTATGCAATGGCTGGAAGCCCTGGCACACCCATTCATTCTCTCTCTCTCTCTTTCTCCTTTCTCTGTCAAATAAATAAATAATAAAATATTTTTTAATAAAAAAGTTGTGTCTTGGGCTGGAGAGATGGCTTAATGGTTAAGGCACTTGCCTGCAAAGCCACAGGACCCAGATTCAATTCTCCAGTACCCACATAAGCCAGCCAGATGTACAAGGGGGCACATGCATCTGGAGTTCATTCTCAGTGGCTAGAGGCCCTGGCATGCCCATTCTCTCTCTATCTTCTCTCTCTTTCCTTGCAAATAAATAAAATGTTTTGCCTTTCCCTATGGTGGCCTCTTTGACTTTCTTTTCAGCCGTAAACAGGTCTTTGGGAGAGTACCTGATCTCTTCGCTCTTCAGTATCCATTTATCCTGGACTTCCAAGGTATTCTGGAAGGTCTTCCAGCTTCCTTTGCCTGTTTTGTTGTCAGACTTGTCTTCCTGGTGTCTTCTTAGACAACATCTAGTTATCCAGTCACTGTATTCCTTCTTACCTCTGGCATCAAAGGGTGGGAACATTACTGCAATAATTCTCAGACCCACTTCATCAGTACCAGGCCTCATCAGCTTCCCTTCCTCATGGGTTCCACCCAGCTGTTCTGAGAATGGGTCACTTTTCTCTCACATTCCAGTTCCCTCTTTGCCTCAAGCATCTCTCTGCTATTGTGGTGGTTTGAATCAAATGTCCCCCACACACAAACTCATGTGTTCTGAATGTTTGGTCCCTAGCTGGTGGCAATTTGAAAGACGGGGCCTTGCAGAGGAGGCATGTTACTAGGGGCAGGTTTTGAAACGTTATATCCAGCTCCCCCTTGCCAAAGTTCAGCTCACTCTCTTGCTACTCTCTTCCACCTGCTAGCAGGGGTGATGTCCAGCCTCTGCTCTACAGGCTTTACTCTGCCATCAGGGAGCTTCCCTTCAAGACTCTAAGCCAAAATAAAGCCTTTCCTCCCACCAGCGATTTTTGGTTGGGTGCTTTTCCCCAGCAATGCAAAGGTAACTACAACATCAGTGTTTCCAGGGTTTAACATCCCTAGTATTGCCCTATGTTCCTGCCTAGATGGCCATAGGACAATGTCAGGTTGAAGTCACTAAGCACGAACCACCTCATTAAAGACATCTACAGCTTGGCTCATGTCCTGGGTTGTCATTTTTGTTATTCACAGCTGCTTCTTTCTCTGGTCATGTAGGACCTCTAACTTTCATCTATCCTACATTTGTGTATCTTCATTCCTGCATATGCCAGTATCAGTCCTTCCTATGGTCATCATCTGATTTGTTCTTGTTTTAACTGCCCAGTTTACTGTACAATAGGGCCTCTGAAAAGACATCTAGGTTCAGACTTCCTTAGTCCTTTGCCTTCTAGCTTGTTTGGTTGTTTCAGTCACAGCATACTAGAAGGGTCCACTCACTGGCTACTCTGTTCCTATTTGTGTCTGCTACTCCCTCTTGGCCATCATTCTTACAGCTTCTCATTCAATTTGCCTAGCAGCCTTAGCCACAAGTGCCTTTGGGGCCAACGACCTAAAACAAGGTTTCTGTAAGGCGAGTCAAGTCTGGCCATACTTACCCCCAGGGTTCTTTTGCTGCAGTTGGTTTCCCAAGGACCCTCTTGTACTCAAGGCTCATTCATCCTACACATTTGACAGTCCCTGTGTCTCCCAAGGGACATACAAAGAAAAGGGATAAAAAGTCATGAGAGGTTGTGGGGATGGTGGAGGGTTGTGGGACAGGGAGGTAGGAAATCTTGTTTCACTCAACTGTACCTCATTCTGGTCTCCTCAGGCTGCTGGCCCAGCGGCAGCAACACTCTTTTGGTCTGCATGGGGTGGCGTGTGTGGGCACAGAGGCCCACCTCTCCCTCTGCTCTCTGGAGTTCTATCGTGCCAATGACACCACCAGGTGCCCTGGAGGGGGTCCTGTGGTGGTGAGCTGTGTGCCTGGCCCTCTCTACGCTGTCTCCTCTGGTCAGAAGAAGCAACAGTTGAAGCCTCAGGGGGAGGTATGTGAAACAATGAATGTTTTTGTTTTGTTGTTGTTTTGCACTGCTAGGAATTGAGACCAAGGTCTCACACAAACTAGGCATGCATCATTCAGCTATACCCCAGGTCAAGAAAGTGACTGCGACCTTTCACATCCCTGGTGGAAAGCCCTTAATTGCCCCCTCACTAAGCACAGCCTCACCCTTTGAAGGCAGATAGGAACCTGGGAGGGGGGGCTACAGACCTGACATTACCTACTCCCACCAAAATTTCATTCATTTCTCTAGTGTACATAGCCCTTACTATGCTGATGTTTCCATTCATACTGTTGGGCTTGCCTCTCTCCTACAGGCCCGTGTTCGTCTAAAGGGTGGAGCCCACCCTGGAGAGGGACGGGTGGAAGTCCTGAAGGCTGGCACATGGGGCACAGTCTGTGACCGCAAGTGGGACCTGCAGGCAGCCAGTGTTGTGTGTCGGGAGCTGGGCTTTGGCACTGCTCGAGAGGCTCTGAATGGCGCTCGCATGGGGCAGGGTAAGGGTAAAGAAGGGGGTAGATTCCTTGGGAAGGTAAGGAGTGCTCAGGCCATAAAGGTCTACTTACCACTTACTGAGCTTTGACTTCTGACCCTAGGCATGGGTGCTGTTCACCTGAGTGACATTCGATGCTCTGGCCAGGAGCCCTCCCTCTGGAAGTGCCCCTACAAGAATGTCACAGCTGAGGCCTGCCCCCATAGCCAGGATGCTGGCGTCCGATGCAACCTACCCTACACTGGGGTGGAGACCAAGGTGAGTCATATATTCTACTTTGGGATAGTTCTGACTTGTCTTCATCCTGGCGGACCTCAACCCAGGTCCCTGATATCCCACAGCTCACACACAACTCTCCATCTACGAAGACTGTATCTGATTCTAATTCACTCTCCTGCCACATCCTTGCTATAGACTCCCACCTCAACAGCCTGCCCCGCTGCCGTGCTTCCATTCTGTGTCACTACAGATTCGACTCAGTGGGGGCCGCAGCCGATATGAGGGGCGAGTTGAGGTGCAAATAGGGGGACCTGGACGTCTACGCTGGGGCCTCATCTGCGGGGATGACTGGGGGACACTGGAAGCCATGGTGGCCTGTAGGCAACTTGGTCTGGGATATGCCAACCACGGCTTGCAGGTAAGTGATGAGGAGGGGAGGGAAAGCTATGCCTTGGGCAAAGGACTGTACAAATGAGTCCTCTGGCCCAGGAGGCTGAAGCCTGTGGCCTCACAGAAACATTTATGTCCCCAGGAGACCTGGTACTGGGACTCAGGGAATATAACTGAGGTGGTGATGAGTGGAGTGCGTTGCACAGGAACTGAGCTCTCCCTGGACCAATGTGCCCATCACAGCACACACATCACCTGCAAGAGGACGGGGACCCGCTTCACTGCTGGAGTCATCTGTTCTGAGAGTGAGTAGAAGGGGTCCAGAGGAGCACTCCTGACTCAGGAAAAGCCAGTCTCCCTGTAGAGGGGGATGAAGCAACCCATCAGTCCCCTCCCTCAACAGTGACAACCATTATTTTCCTTCCTTTCTCATGCAGCTGCTTCAGATCTGCTGCTGCACTCAGCACTGGTGCAGGAAACAGCCTATATTGAGGACCGGCCCCTGCACATGCTGTACTGTGCTGCTGAAGAGAACTGCCTGGCCAGCTCCGCCCGCTCAGCCAACTGGCCTTATGGCCACCGACGTCTGCTCCGATTTTCCTCCCAGATCCATAACCTGGGAAGAGCTGACTTCAGGCCCAAAGCTGGGCGCCATTCCTGGGTGTGGCATGAGTGCCATGGGTGAGAGGGCAGAAGGGGTAAGACTATGGGGATGGGGCAAGCCTGCTTGGGGTCAGGCAAACAGATGTTCCCTTGTCCCCACAGGCATTACCACAGTATGGACATCTTCACTCACTATGATATCCTGACTCCCAACGGCACCAAGGTGGCAGAGGGCCACAAAGCTAGTTTCTGTCTAGAAGACACCGAGTGTCAGGAGGGTGAGTTGGGGTCTAGAGTGGTTTTTAGCAGCTCCAAGGCATAGTCTTGCCTTCCTGACATGTGCCAATCCCTTCAGATGTCTCCAAGAGGTACGAGTGTGCCAACTTTGGAGAGCAAGGCATCACTGTGGGTTGCTGGGATCTCTACAGGCATGACATTGACTGTCAGTGGATCGACATCACAGATGTGAAGCCAGGAAACTACATTCTCCAGGTAATGGTTTGGGCTTCAGGTAATGAGTAGGTGGAGTGCTAGATAGCTTTGTATTAGAAGAGTGCAGCTGGGTCAAGTGGCTTCTCTCTCCAACACAGGTGGTCATCAACCCAAATTTTGAGGTAGCAGAGAGCGACTTCACCAACAATGCAATGAAATGTAATTGCAAATATGATGGACACCGCATCTGGGTGCATAACTGCCACATTGGTAATTGATTTGGAGGGTACCAGGGAAGATTGGAGGGTGGCCCAAGGCTTTCACTCCTTTCCTTAAGGGGTTTGTGTCTTCCCACCCACTTCTGGACCTGTCCCCTACCTTACCCCTCAGAGGGTCTGTATTTCTTTCTGCCTCTGTGCAGGGTACCCCCACACATTGCTAGTCTACTCTACAGGTGATGCCTTCAGCGAAGAGGCCAACAGGAGGTTCGAACGTTACCCTGGCCAGACAAGCAACCAGATTGTCTAAAGTGCCACCACCATCCTCTGCAAATCACCACTGGCCCCACATTGAGAGGGGTCTGAGGCGGCCATTACCTCAGGAGCTTACCACAGAAACCCTGATGTCAGCAGGCCACCAGCCACCACATTCATACCCTATGCTATGGACCAGTTACTGTTGAACAGAAGTTACTGCCTCTCTTTCGGGGCCAACTGTCAGTATCTGTGGCCAAGCCCTGGAAATCAGCAACTGGACCCAGCACTGAGCAAAGGCCACCACGAAGAACTGCCCTGCACTAGATGGCAGCAGCTCATTGTCTTGAATAGGGAGGTCAGGATGGTCAGCTCCCACTGCTCTCCTGAGTTCACGGGGGATACAGCTTTACCTCTAGCCCTCTGGTGGGGGAAAAGATCCACCCTCCCCCATTTTTAATGATAACATGTTGCAAGGTATAATTTTATTTTATATAAAAAGTGTTCTTCAGAACCTAGGATTGGTGCTGGTGGTTGGAGGGACCTGCCCCCCACTGGTTCACTGATTCCTCTGCCCAGGTGACCTCAGAACCCAGGCTAGGAAGGCAAGGATGAAATCAGAACAGGAACCTCATAGTCTTGCTAGTGCAGTCATTCTGTGACCTCAGGGGTCACATATAATGTCAACGTTTCTGATCCCCGCCGGATCCTCACTGCCAGCTGGGATTGGGTTCGAACAGCTTCATAAACATCTTCAGCATTTTGTACTATCTGCTCCCCAATGGCCAAGATCACATCACCAGGCCGTAGACCAGCCCTATGGAGAAGGATGAACAGAGATGAAAGTAGATGGTCAAGTTCAAAAACACATGCATACTTCCCACACCCCACCATACAGGGCAGGCTCTCTTTCACCTGTGTGCAGGGGAGCCCAGGATGACTTTATGGATGAGCACACCGTGCTGAACATCAGGAAAGCTTGGCTCTCGAAGCTGTAGTTCAGCAAGGATGCTAAAAGGGCACAGATCACCCTATGAGCCATACCCAGGCCTTCTCCCCATCTTGGATGACTTCAAGTCTCTGATCAACATACTGACAAATTTATGTCCAGGACATACACTAGGCACCACAGATACAAAGGTAGTTCACTCTCTACCATCTAGCACTTAAGAATCAAGAAATGTACATAAAAAATAACTAAAGCCAGGCATGGTGGCACATGCCTTTAATCCCTTGAGTTTGAGGCCAGCATGAGACTACATAGTGAGTTCCAGGTCAGCCTTGGCTACAGTGAGACCCTACCTCGAAAAAAAACCAAACCAAACAACAACAAAAAAGATAACTAAAATACCAAATGATAAACACTGTTAAGTTGCTTGCACTGTCATTCTAGAATTCTGCTTTTAATAAAGGGGGCCGACTGTGTACCACTGGATACACTGGATTCCATCACATCACTGTGACACCTACCTAGGAGTAAGAGTCAGCATCATCACCCCAATGTAGCGGCGCTGGGACCCACTAATTCCAAACCAGGAATCTGAAAAGAGGAAAAATGAGCCCCACCCAGCCACAACCTTCCTACCTTCCCTGTCTACCAATAAAGCCCTCCAGTATGTTCCAGTGCCCCTCCCTGGTGTTCCCATCCACCATTTCAAAGGAACCTCCTTTCCCTGCAAGACATGCTCACTTTTCTTTTCCCCACGATGTAGAAACTCCCTAAGGCGATCAGAAGGGATGGCAAAGGAGATTCCAGCTGTGACCTTCATGGTGTTCACTCCAATCACCTCCCCATCCTGCAGGGACACAGGCCCCATCCCCTAGCCCAAAGGTCGTAGGGTGGGGGCGCTTGAACAAGAGTAGCACTGACTATTGGGGTTTGAGGATCTGGTTGGACACTAGGAGAGGGACAAGAGACTGAGCAGAAACTTGGTTAAACATCTTTGAAACAGGGACCCTACCCTTCCCACACTGACCTGGTTGGGGCATGGATTCTTGGAAGGGCCTCACACTCACCAGGTTAACCAAGGGACCTCCAGAGTTTCCAAACTGCAGGACAAGATGAAAGAGATCTGCAAATTCTGTATCTGCAGGCATAGCCAGGTGGTAGGCACATTCTCCAAATTCTCTCCTTTCTCAGCCCACAAAATTGCCACATTTTTGCAACCTAACCTCTGAATATGTTAGTTCGTGCCTCTATCACACAGCTGCCACTCTCCCCTTCCCCATCCAAGTTTGCCATCTCTCATATCAGGACGCACATCAATAGCTGCATCAGTCTGAATGTATTCCACATTGGTTTGGGGAAGTCCTAGGTCTCTAGCTGGCCGCTGAGCAGAACTGACAATGCCTGATGTGATTGTGTTCTGGAGTGCAAAGGGACTCCCCATGGCAACAACAAACTCCCCTTGCCGGACATCCGCTGAGCGACCGAGCGGCAGTGTGGGGAGAGGCTCCTAAGAAGTGGGCAAAAGAAACCAGTCATCTTGAGAAGGAAGCAAGTAAAGTGCCAGAGTCAGATCTGGCCTACTTCGATCCCACCTTGGTTTGAATCCTCAGCGTGGCAATGTCAGCCACAGGATCCACAGCTGTGACCACGGCCTCGTACGTGTCTCCGCTAGGCAGCCTCACTCGGACTCGGCGCCTATCAGCCACCACGTGGGCGTTGGTAACGATGAGCCCATCGGAAGCCACCACGAATCCTGACCCGTTGGAGATAGGGACTTCACGGCCAGAGAAGGGGTGTCTGAAAGGGAGAAAAGCACCGATAAGAGGAAGCTTTCCTCCACCTCCCGCTCACTTGCCTTCCGGCAAGTGGTTTCGTCGCCTCCCGGTCAAACCCACCATTACCGGTCCAGTATCTCGATATAAACCACAGCAGGTGCTGTCTTCTCCACTACGTCTGCGATGAAGTTGTACTGGCTCCGGGGAGAGGTGGGCGGCGGAGCCGGGACCACAGCGACCACCTCCGGGGGACCCCGCCCCCCGCCCCAGAACAGCAGCAGCACCGCTGCCCCAGCGCCCAGCGCCGCCGCCAGCCACGCGAGCCGACCGGCTCCAGAGGACCCAGGGGCCTGCTGGGCCCCAGACCCCGGGGTCTCCGCAGCCAGTCGTACCCGAGGATCGGGGCTCGCAGACACCAGACATGCCCGTGATCCAGGGATCCCCACAGACACCCGAGCCCGGACACTAGGGGTCTCACAAGTCACCCGGGCCCGAGGGTCAGGAGCTCCTGACGTCAGCAGGGCCCGGGGGTCAGGGGTCAGCAGGGGGCCCTTCCCCCAGCAGATCCCCCCCAAAGCCCGCCATCCCCGAAGGGTCCAGCCAGCACCCCGCCCCGCCCTCAGTGCAGCCATCAGCTCCGCCTCGGCTCTCTTCTCGCCCGCCCAATTCAGAGGCGGTGCCCAGGGTTGGAGCCGGCTGACCGCGAGACGCAGGGCACCCTGGTACCTGAAGTCCTCCAGAAGCGCCCGCCCGGACGAGAGACTTCCGGAAGCCGACCCCGCCCCGCCCAGCGAACGCCGGGAACTGTGGTCCCGGCGGGACGCTCGTTCTCCAGCCGGGCCAGGGCCGCAGGGCATGCCGGGACCGCTGTAGCCCTTCCGGGGCGCCGACGGACTGGGAGTCCCGGCGCACTGGCGGATGCCCGCGGACTCCTCCTTCCCAGGAGCCCCGGGGCCGGACGCGAAGATGGCGGCGGCGAGCGCGGCCGGCTCCCCCTGAAGCCGCAGCAATGGAGCCTCCCCCAGCGCCGGGGCCGGAGCGGCTCTTTGACTCGCATCGGTAAGCACTCGGGAAAGAAGAGGCCGGCTCCCGACTCCCCCGGGCCTTGGCGCCTGCTCACAGTGCTTTTGGCCGCAGGCTTCCGAGTGACGGCTTCCTGCTCCTCGCGCTGCTGCTCTACGCGCCCGTCGGGTTCTGCCTGCTGGTCCTGCGCCTCTTCCTCGGGCTCCACGTCTTCTTGGTCAGCTGCGCGCTGCCAGACAGCGTCCTCCGCAGGTCCCACCGCGGCGCCAGGGCAGTGTCTGGGCTGGGCTCAGCCCAAGACCGCACAGTCACCACCGCCTGTGTCCCCAGGTTCGTGGTACGGACGATGTGTGCTGTGCTGGGGCTCGTGGCCCGGCAGGAGGACTCTGCACTCCGGGATCACCGCGTCAGGGTCCTCATTTCCAACCACGTGACACCTTTTGACCACAACATAGTCAACCTGCTCACCACCTGTAGCACCGTGAGTGGGGCGAGGCCGAGAGCACCACCGTCGGGAGGCTCCCTAGCCCAAGCTCAAGGATTGCCCCTCGCCCCTACACTATCCCACCGTCACATTTTTTTTCACATTTTCCCCCATATTCTTGCTTCTCCACCCCCTCCCTGTTCTCAGCCTCTGCTCAATAGTCCACCCAGCTTTGTGTGTTGGTCTCGGGGCTTCATGGAAATGGATAGGCGGGTGGAGTTGGTGGAGTCACTCAAGAGATTCTGTGCTTCCACGAGGCTTCCCCCCACATCTCTGCTACTCTTCCCCGAGGAAGAGGCCACCAATGGCCGGGAGGGGCTCTTACGCTTCAGGTGGGTAATTACGCACAGGGTACCAGCTCCAGTTGGGTAGATGGACAGGCTTGTGTGCTTGAGTTTTCATAAACTAAGGAACTTGCCCTGATTCATCTCTTGCTCATTTCCTTTCTATCCACTTTTAGTTCTTTCCCCTTAATCTCTTTTAAAAGTTTTTATCTATTAGAGTGAGAATGAGTATGGGTACACGAGGGCCTCCCACCACTGCAAGGCCACTTTATGTGTCTGGCTTTAGGTGGTACTGGTGAATCAAACCTGCTGGTCAGGCTTTTGCAAGCAAGCACCTTTAACCGATGAGCCATCTCCCCAGCCCACACTTAATTCCCCATTTATCAGCTTATGTAGTTTGACAGTTTCCTGTTTTGATTTAGGTAGGTGCTCCTGGCTGAGCTAGCTGTTGTCCCATGCTGTGTCTCTTTCCTTTTCTAGTTCCTGGCCATTTTCTATCCAGGATGTGGTACAACCTCTTACTCTGCAAGTTCAGAGACCCCTGGTCTCTGTGGTGAGTGTGTTAGGGAGTCTCTGGGATTTGGAGGGACCCAGACCCTGTCTTAGACCTCACTTCATGACCTCCCCTCAGACGGTGTCAGATGCCTCCTGGGTCTCAGAACTGCTGTGGTCACTTTTCGTCCCTTTCACGGTCTATCAAGTAAGGTACTGTCCTCACTTTTTGGTGGCTGGGAAGAGGCTCACCACAAGGTCAAGGAAGTAGTGGCCTCTGCCCTGTCCCTTAGTATCTTTGTTAATATTTGGGCAACACTACTGACCCTGCACTCACCACCATTGCTCCATGAGAAGTGGAGAAGAGATGGCATTCTTGACCCTGGGCGTAATAACATGGCACTGGATTATCTTTACAGGTGGCTTCACCCTGTCCATCGCCAGCTGGGGGAGGGGAATGAGGCATTTGCACTCCGTGTACAACAGGTGGTAGGGTATTCAGGCAGGGTGGAGGTGGGGTGCCTCTTCAGGGAGGGGAGGAGGAAGGCTGGAGGTGGTAACACTTAAAATGTTTCAATTCTCCCTAGCTGGTAGCCAAAGAATTGGGCCAGACAGGGACACGGCTCACTCCAGCAGACAAAGCAGAACACATGAAGCGGCAGAGGCACCCCAGATTGCGCCCCCAGTCAGGTGTGTGATCTTTATATATGAAACTTCTTGCTTTTATTCAACCTACTGTGGATTCTTCCTTAGCCCTATGCTAGTTAGCTTCTTCAGATCCACTTACAATATTTCTCTCTTTCTCTCTCTCTCTCTTTGCAGCCCAGTCTTTCTCTTCCTCTTCTGGCCCTTCTCCTGATGTACAGCAGACAACTCTGGCTCATAGAGTCAAAGAAGTTTTGCCCCATGTGCCATTGAGTGTCATTCAGAGAGACCTGGGTACGGGAAAGGGTGGCTTCACACAGTATGACACATGAAACATGGGTTGTAAAGGAAGAAGGTGAACAGGGAGTAGACACTCTTCTCTCTTTCCCAGCCAGGACTGGCTGTGTAGACTTGACCATCACTAATCTGCTTGAGGGGGCTGTGGCTTTTGTGCCTGAAGACATCACTGAGGGCGCTCAGTCCCTGCCCACTGCCTCTGCCCCGAAGGTGAGACCTAGGAATAGCCAAATCCAAGACGTAGGCTAGGTTGGGATAGTCTACATGCTCCCACTGCCCAGCTTCTTTTTGATCTTGAGACCCTAGCATGGTGCCTTTCTTGCAAAGTAGGCATTCAATGCATGTTTAATGATGACTTCTCAAGCCCTCTGATACTGTGATCACTTCAGTTCCCCAGCTCTGGCCTGGTGACCCCTCAGCCCACAGCCCTGACATTTGCCAAGTCTTCTTGGGCCCGTCAGGAGAGCCTGCAGGAGCGCAAGCAGGCACTTTATGAATACGCAAGAAGGTGAGTGGGTTAGAGAACATGAGTAAGAAGGGGCAAATTGGAGAAGGGTGTTAGGGAGGTAATCTAACAAAGCTTACATGCTGTCTCTCCCCATGCCCCACAGGAGATTCAGAGAAAGACAGGCCCCGGAGGCTGATTGAACTCAAAGAAACAGGATGGCACCCAGAGCCGCAGGACGGAGACTGGGGGCAGCCCTCATCCAACTGACATCAGGCCGGATGAGTGGGTGGTAAAAAAGGGAGGGATGGGGCACCCCCAATCTCACATTAAATTCAGGGTTTTCACTCATGGTCTGTTGCCTGTCTGATTTACAAGTCCCCCTTGAGCAGCTTCCTGTTTCTTGGTTGGAGGTTTTATGGGTGAGGGATCTCCTTGTAGAGTTGTGATGGATGGTCAGCATGGAGCTGTCTGAAATAATGTCTTGCCAAAGTGACTGAAGACAAGCATCAGTTGGATTTCAGCTTGGGGCCAGGCTTACGAAGTTTCCACTGCAAAACTACAAATTCTAAACCGGGCATGGTGGCACACGCCTTTAATCCCAGCACTCGGGAGGCAGAGGTAGGAGGATTGCCGTGAGTTCAAGGCCACCCTGAGACTACACAGTGAATTCCAGGTCAGCCTGGGCTAGAATGAGACCCTACCTTGAAAAACCACCAAAAAGGGGGGAAAACAAAACAAAACAAAACAAAACAAAAAACTACAAGTTCCAGAATACCTTTCATAAGCACTGGGATATCAAATTCAAACATATTCCTGTTTGGTGACAGGAATCTGTTTTGCATAGGTTCCTGGCTAAGTTAAATAAGGTGGAGCAAATGGCCCTACCCTAAAAGCAAGCTCCAGGATTGGAGTTTGAGCTCAGCTCCAGGGTGGTGCTGGAATTTACCTTTGTACTCTAGGCTGGGCAGGGTCAGTAGTGCCTGGCTGGGTGGGACCAGAGCTGGCTGCCATCTGGACGTGCCTCAGAGCTACAAGCAGGTTTGAATCCAAAATCCTTATGGCCTTGCTTTCCTTCCCTACTCATTTCCAAATCCTTACTCTTTTCCCCATGAGTCCTTCCTTCAGATTGCTATGTCTCACATAATTGCCGTAACCCACAAGGGTCCCTGTGCTAGTTTCTAAAGATCCATTACTACCTAGCCACAAGCAGGGTACTTCTGATGCCCTTAAAAGTAGCCAGTACTCTCTTGGCCAGCAAAAACCGCTCGGATGGATCCCAAAACATTATATTGGAGGGTGGAGATGAAATCTGAGTTGGAAAGATGGTCATTCACCAAATATGAGGCCTTACTGGCTGCCCTGCTCTCCCTAGGTTCTACAGACAGCTCTCATGGCCTCAGCAGAAGAGTCTCACCCAAGCCATGAGGAGTCTGAGCTGGCTGTGAACCCCTTTGATGGGCTCCCCTTCTCTTCTCGCTACTATGAGCTGCTTGAGCAGCGCCGAGCCTTGCCCATCTGGCCTGCTCGCTTCCTATTCTTGGAGCATTTGGAAAGTAGCCCTGCCGGAGTGGTGCTGGTGTCTGGGGAGCCTGGTTCTGGCAAGAGCACCCAGGTGGAGGAAGAATCTTGGGTGGACAAAGGGAGGGGCTAAGAAACTTGCTTTTTCCTGGTAAAGATCAGATAAAATTATGGGGGAGGTAACAAAGGGGTTAACCTGCCCCAGGGACTGGTGAAGGGCCAAGAAACCTCCAATTAATCTGGCCAGACTTCCTCAGCACTTCTGAGGGCCATTTGACAACCTGACCAGCTGTCCTTCCCTCAACCTACCACAGATTCCTCAATGGTGTGCAGAGTTTGCGCTGGCCAGGGGGTTCCAGAAGGGCCAGGTTACTGTCACTCAGCCCTACCCTTTGGCAGCCCTAAGCCTGGCTTCCCGGGTGGCTGATGAGATGGACCTGACCCTGGGTCTTGAGGTTGGATACAGCATCCCTCAGGAGGACTGCACCGGGCCCAACACCATGCTCAGGTGGGACTCTTGAGGACATAACCATATTGGGATGAAACAGGCCCAGTTGTCTGGCATGTCCTATACCTTCAGCCTACCCACCCTTTAAATCATGCACAGTGCAAACACCCTCATCACAGAAACCTTGCTTCCTGCCAGAATATAGTTTGGAGAATGTTGGGTCACACAGGTCCATGTTTAGGAAGTTCACAACATCTTTTTCTCTAGCCAGAAGTTCTAGGGCTGGTCAGTGTCCACACTGACTTCTCTGCCTACTACCAATGTCAACAGGTTCTGCTGGGACAGGCTTCTTCTGCAGGAGGTGGCCTCAACTCCGGGCCCTGGAGCCTGGAGTGTGCTGGTCCTGGATGAAGCTCAGGAGAGGTCACTGGCCTCAGATTCACTCCAGGGGCTGCTGCGAGATGCCAGTCTGGGAAACCTTCCAGGGGACCCCAGAGTGGTGGTAGTTACTGACCCAGCCCTTGAACCTAAGCTCCAAGCCTTCTGGGGCAATCCTCCAACTCTGCATTTATCCAGAAAACCTGGTGGGAGTCCCACCCCTATCTACAGGGACACTGTCCCGACTGACCGGGTGGAAGCTGCCTGCCAAGCCGTACTTGAGTTGTGTCAGAAGGATGCTCCAGGAGATGTGCTAGTGTATCTGCCCAGTGAGGAGGTAAACAAAAAAAGCACAGGAGAAAGTACTCCTATGTGCCACCTTTCTGTCTCAGGAGTGGGAGAACACGTGTACATGTGTAAGGGAATGATCATATTTGCAAGTCTTGGGGGGATACCCAAGGACATCAGACAAAGAGGTCTGCCATCTACTTTTTGAGATATACTCCCAACTTTAGAATGTGCATTTTTTCTTTGTTTTTTTGGTTTTGGAGGTAGGGTCTCACTCTAGCCCAGGCTGACCTGGAATTCACTATGGAGTCTCAGGGTGGCCTCAAACTCATGGCAATCCTCCTACCTCCGAGTGCTGGGATTAAAGGTATGCGCCACCACGCCCGGCTGCAAAATGTGCATTTTAAGAGTTGAAGGGCCATAGTTCAGTTTTTCAAAAAGATCTGTGATCCCCCCACCATCACCACCAAAGAAAAAAGGTGAGACCAGCTAATGCTCCACCCCTCTCCTCAGGAAATTTCCCTGTGCTGTGACTCCTTGTCCATGGAGTTGGGAACCCTGGCTGTCCCTGGGCTTCTACCACGGGTGCTGCCTCTTCACCCAAGCTGTGGTCAAGCCATTGAGGCTGTGTACGAGGACATAGAAACAGATGTCCGGAAAGTGGTGGTCACTCATTGGCTGGCTGACTTCTCCTTCTCCCTCCCTTCCATTGGACATGTCATTGACTCAGGACTGGAACTTCGAAGTGTGAGTGAGAGAGGTGAGGGGGTAGGGACCTAAGGTAGAAACAGCCCAGTCTGATGTGTCTTGGCCTTGGTTGGGGGCTGGATGATAGGTTTACAATCCTCGGATCCGAGCTGAATCCCAAGTGTTGAGACCAATTAGCAAGTGTCAGGCTGAGGCAAGACAGCAGCGGGCAAGAGGTTTCCCAGCAGGTAAGAGCGTTTGCCCTTAGATTACACAAGAAGTAATTGCATGCAAGCCCTTGACAAACTACTTTGCCAGGTCTTTATCCCCTCAGGATCCTGCCTTTGCCTGTATCCTAAGTCCCTCCTAGAACTAGAAGCTCCCCTGCTGCCCCGCCCCAGAGTGTGTGAAGAGAATCTAAGCTCCCTCGTATTACTACTAAAGAGAAAACAAATTGCAGCGCCAGGGGAATGCCATTTCCTGGACCGGCCTGGTGAGCACCCAACCCACCCAAATGCTGCCCTTGACCACAGACAGACTCAGACCTCAGACCCTCTCAGCCATGTTTCCTCACCAGCACCAGAAGCCCTGATGCAAGCCCTGGAAGACTTAGACTACCTGGCAGCACTGAATGATGATGGGGACCTGTCAGACCTGGGAATCATCCTGTCAGAATTCCCTCTGTCCCCCGAGTTGGCCAAAGCCCTGTTGGCCTCATGCGAGTTTGACTGTGTGGATGAGATGCTCACCCTTGCTGCCATGCTCACTGGTATACTTACAGCTTTAAACCACAGTGGGTTGGAAATGATATCTTGTTGGTCAGGAGCTTTGGTTCTTGCTGTCTGGAGATCTTACCCAAGGCCTCATCCATATTAGGCAGATGCCCTACCACTGAGCTACAACCAGCTCCTCACTGGGATGAGGTACGAATCACTGCAAACCAGCTACTTCAGTCCTTCACATGCCCACAGCCTTCTTTCTCCAATGCTTCTTCTCAGCACGGACAAATGTCACCCATCTATTATGACTGAAGCCCCCACCCTCCTCCGCAGCCTTCTCCCCACTCAGCTGTACAACATAAACTATCCTGTTCCGTCTTGTGTATTACTGTTTCCAGCTTCAGAATCACATTCCACTGAAATGGCTTCCAGCTTACCAGTGAGGGTCCAGATACCTAGCCCAGTGGTCACTTCCTCTTTAAAAACTGTCTTCTTCCTATGCATCTGTGATGTCATTCCTAGTAGGTTTTTTTGTTTGTTTGTTTGTTTTAATATATGGGGAGAGAGAGAATGGACGCACCAGAGTTCCAGTCCCTGCAAACAAACTTCAGATGCATGCACCCCCTTGTACATCTGGCTTACATGGGTCCTGGGGAAGCAAACCTGGGTCCTTTGGCTTTGCAGACAAACACCTTAACTGCTAAGCCATCCCTCCAGCCCATTCCTGGTAGTTTTTGTTTGTTTCATTGGTTAGTTGGTTTTGAAACAAAGTCTAATGAAGCCTAGGTTTGCCTCCAACTCATGTAGTTGAGTATGGCTTTGACTCTGATCCTTCTACATCTACCTCCCAAGTGCTAGAACGGCAGGCATGTGCCACCATGCAGTGCTAGGAGTCAAATTCAGGGCTTCTTGTATCCTTGGCAAGCACTCTACCAGCTGAGCTACACCCCAGGCTGGTGTGTGTGTGTGTGTGTGCGCGCATGCGCGCGCACGCTGTATGCATATATGAGCACTTATACATGCAGATACATACAGCCCATATGCATACATGCAGATTCCAAAGAAGGAAGTCAGGTATCCTATTGCTCTTCTGCTTTATTTCCTTGAGACAGGGTCTCTTACTGAACCTGGAGCTCACTATTTTTGCATCTAAACTAGCTGACCAGCAAGCCAATAATCCTCTAGTCTCAACTTCCCCATTTGTTACAATCAGTGCATGGCCATGCCTGGCTTTTGACACGGATGCTAGGGATCAGACTCAGTCATACGTTTACAGAGAAGTGCTCTTGCCCACGGAACCATCCCCAGCCTCTGGGTGGTGATGGTATGTTTTGTTACTTGAGTAGCCTAAACTGGCCTTGGACTTAAGATTCTTTGCCTCAGCCTCCCAAATGCTAGGATTACAGGTTGGTATCCTCATGCCCAGCCTCCCTGTGGTTTTCATGCTACTTCCTGGTATGTATCTTCCTTGGGCTTCTTTTTTTTTAAAAAATTTTTTTTTAAATTTATTTGAGAGCGACAGACACAGAGAGAAAGACAGATAGAGGGAGAGAGAGAGAATGGGCGCGCCAGGGCTTCCAGCCTCTGCAAACGAACTCCAGACGCGTGCGCCCCCTTGTGCATCTGGCTAACGTGGGACCTGGGGAACCAAGCCTCGAACCGGGGTCCTTAGGCTTCACAGGCAAGCGCTTAACCGCTAAGCCATCTCTCCAGCCCTTCCTTGGGCTTCTTATCCTCTACTTGTCCACTGTAAAATGTTCCTCAGGATTCTGTCCTTGGCCTTCATATCTTCTTATCCACATCCATGGTATGGCTTCCTTTACACTTACAACTGCCATACTCTGTACCTAGTCTCTACCTGTTTTAGGAAGGAGTAGAGGGAGGCAAAAAGGTGGGCCATACAAACACATACACACACAGTACACACGCATGTGCATACATATGCAAACTAATAAAGTTAGGGCTGGAGAGATGACTCAGCAGTTAAGTGTACTTTCTTTTTGTTGTTTTGTTTTGTTTTTTCGAGGTAGGGTCTTACTCTAGTTCTGGTTCAGACTGACCTGGAATTAATTATGTAGTCTCAGGGTAGCCTTAAACTCACAGCGATCCTCCTACCTCTGTCTCCTGAATGCTGGGATTAAAGGGGTGCCCCACCATGCCTGGAAAAGTGTACTTCCTACGTAAGCATGAGAGCCTGAGGGGGCCTGAGACCACCAGCCTTCTGAATCCTATGTAAAAAGCTGGGTATGGGGCTGGAGAGATGGTTTAGCGGTTAAGCGCTTGCCTGTGAAACCTAAGGACCCCGGCTCGAGGCTCGGTTCCCCAGGTCCCACGTTAGCCAGATGCACAAGGGGGCGCACACGTCTGGAGTTCGTTTGCAGTGGCTGGAAGCCCTGGCGCGCCCATCCTCTCTCTCTCCCTCTGTCTTTCTCCCTGTGCCTGTCATTCTCAAATAAGTAAATAAAAAATGAACAAAAAAATATTAAAAAAAAAAAAGCTGGGTATGGCCAACACACCTATAACCCCAGCCCCAAAGAGGAGCAAAGACTGGAGAATCATCAGAGCCTGCAAGCTCTGGAATCAGTACAGAGACTGTGGCTCAAAACAAGACAAGGTAGAAGAGCAATAGAGTGGGCCACCTGATGTTCCACTCTGGCCACTTCAGGAAACCACCCCCTTGCCATAGCCAAGCATATGAGGTGCCATGCCACACCACACACACATGCAACACATTACACATTACATACAATAAACACACAAGCCATTATATACATATACACACACACACCCTGTGGTTGGGCAGATAGTTCAGTGGTTAAAGATGCTTGCAAAGCCTGCTGGCCCAGGTTCAGTTCCTCAGCATTCACATAAAGCCACATGCATGCATCTAGAATTCATTTGCAGTGGCAAGAGACCCTGCCACATACATATGTAAATAAAAATTTTTTTTTGAGGTAGGGTCATGCTTTAGCCCAACCTGACCTGGAATTCACTATGTCTCAGTGTGGCCTCGAACTCCTGGCAATCCTCCTACCTCTCTGCCTTCCAAGTGCTGTGATTGAAGGTGTGCACTACCATGCCTAAATGTTTAAACCCTCTTCAGCAGCAGTTTTTCACCTTTCAGGTGATGCAAACTCCTTTGCATAGCATATACAGCCTCTTGACTTGGGCTCTACTTTCTTTTCCAGCTTTACCTCCTGATGTTCTGTCACACAGCATTACCCCACCCAAACCAGGCAGTTCAACTATCCCCAAACCTGCCATGTCATTATCTTCTGTGCCATAGTGTTCCCACAGCCTCAAACTTCAAACAGTGGCCCAAGGATCCCCACATCACCATTGTCCCCTCTACCCCAGCCTGGTCTAGCTGACCTTGTGGCTTTCAGAGTGCCGTACACATGCATGCCTTGCTTTCTGGTCCACTTCCTGTTGCTCTCCCACAGACTAATCTTGATGACAGAAATGGTCGTTTGTAGCATTCGTCATTATCCATGGGAGATTGGTTCCAGGGCTTTCTATGAATGTCAGAACCCACTGGTGCTGAAGTCTCTTAGAAATAAATGATGTAGTATTTGCATATAACCTATGCGATTCTACTGTACACCCTAAATAATCTCTAGGGTATTTATAATACACAATGCTATGCAAATAGCATCCTATGTTTTAAAGGAATAATCACAAGGAGAACATCTGTTCATACTCACTACAGATAGGGTTTTTTTTTTGTTGTTTGTTTTTTTGTTTTTTTTTTTTTTTTTTTTTGGTTTTTCAAGGTAGGGTCTCACTCTGGCCCAGACTGACCTGGAATCCACTATGTAGTCTCAGGGTAGCCTTGAACTCACAGCGATCCTCCTACCTCTGCCTCCTGAGTGCTGGGATTAAAGGCGTGCGCCACCATGCCCGGCTGTTTGTTTTTAGGTAGAGAGTCTCACTCTAGCTCAGACTGACCTGAAACTCACTATGGCTTCAGTGTCTCCTCCTACCTCTGCCTCCTGAGTGCTGGGATTAAAGGTGTACCCCACCACACCTGGCTATTTTTTCTGTTTTTGATCTGCAGTTGATTGAGTCCACATGTGCAGAAATCATGGATATGGAGGGTTAATTGAATCTGTCCCCAATGTCTAATAAAGTGCAGAGCACCTAGAAATTATCAATGGACTTTGAATAAAGTTCCCAAAGGAATGTTTCTACTTTTTCAGTGTTCCATATGTGCTACCATCCTTTCTCATCCTCCCCCCACACGCCCCCAGCCATTTCTCTGTCTTCTGCCTCCAGCAGCCCCTGGGTATACTCGTCCTCCACTGTGTGCAGAAGAAGCTGCCCTGCGTCGGGCCCTGGAACACGCTGATGGCGACCACAGCTCTCTGATCCAGGTTTATGAGGCCTTTATACAAAGTAAGTGGCCCACTCTGCACCCTTGTATAGAACCTAAGTTTTCCCAAAGGGGAAGTGGTTTGCGGTAAGCGGACAGATCTCCCTCCATACGAAGAGACCCTTTGGCCAAGAATCACATTCTTTCAGGGGCCTTTTCCTTTTCTAGATGGAGCAGAGGTGGCTTGGTGCCAGGCTCGGGGTCTAAACTGGGCAGCATTATGCCAAGCCCGTAAACTCCGAGAAGAACTCCTAGAACTCATGCAGCGAATCGAACTTCCCCTGTCCCAGCCAGCTTTCGGCACTGAGCAGAATCGCAAAAACCTTCAGAAAGCACTGGTTTCAGGATACTTCCTCAAGGTTAGGGAAAATGGTTGTGGGGAAGGGAGGTGACAGAAGAGTCAAAAGGCAAAGGGCCAAGCGTGGTGATACATACCTGTAATCCCAGAATGGGAGAGGTAGAGGTAGGAGGATCACTCTCAGCTTGAGGTCAGCCTGGACTACGTGGGACCCTATCTCATTTTCAGGTTTTTTGTTTATTTTTACTTATTGATTTGAGAGTGACAGAGAAAGAGGCAGAGAGAGAGAATGGACGCACCAGGGCCACCAACCACTGCAAATGAACTCCAGATGCATGTGCCCCCTTGTGCATCCGGCTATTGTGGGTCCTGGGGAATCAAGCCATGAACCCGGGTCCTTAGGCTTCACAGGCAAGCGCTTAACCGCTAAGCCATCTCTCCAGCCCAGAAAATATTTTTTTTTAATGCATAGGGAACAGATATTACTAAGTCACCTGAAATTGGAGTCCAGGTGGCCATTCAAAAGCTTTTTAGGTGGGGCATTGTGGCACATGCCTTTAATCCCAGCACTCAAGAGGCAGAGGTAGGAGGACCTCCATGAGTTCAAGGCCACCCTGAAACTACGTAGTGAATTCTAGGTCAGCCCGGGGCCAGAGTGAGACCCTACCTAAAAAAAAAAAAAAAAAAAAAAAAAGCTTTTGCTTTTTAGAACCAGGTGGGACTTTCCCCCTGAGTCTTTGGGAGACAAAGAACTGTGGAAAATGCCATGTGTTTAAGTAGAAGCCAGACAATGAATGAAATGAGAGGTATTTTCTTACTTTTAAACTCTCATCACTGTTACTAATTCTTTCTCATCCTCCCCCCTTTTTTTCTTTTTCTTTTTGCAGAGGGGGAGGGTGGTGGGTGGTGGTTGAAACAGGATCTCGTGTAGTCCAGGCTGGCCTCAAATTCCTGATCTTGCTGCCTCTACCTACCTAGTGCTGGGATTGCAGGCATGTGCCACCACACTTGACATCAGCCCTCTTCCTCCCTTTCCACCTCTTCCTTCTCCTCTTTTTCTTTCTCTCCCTCCCTCCCTCCCTCGTTCTTCCCTTTCACTTACTCTGTTAATATATTTGTCTTGTTATGAGGTGGCACGAGACACAGATGGGACTGGAAATTACCTGCTGCTCACCCACAAGCACGTAGCCCAGCTGTCTTCATACTGCTGCTACCAAAACCGCAGGGCTCCAACCAGACCGCCACCATGGGTGCTCTACCACAGTTTCTCCATATCCAAAGACAACTGCCTTTCCATTGTTTCTGAGATTCAACCTCAGATGTGAGTTTCTTGGTACCCATCCTATAGTACCTGTTCCTTTTCCTAAGACTAAAACTAAAGTTGGGGAGTGAGACTTAAGAAGAGGGTTTGTGGTACCATGACTTGAGGAGAGAGGGATTGTGGAAAGGGTGGTGGGAAGGTCAAGAGTCTGTTCATAGGGGAAGACACGGTATCTAATTACTGACTCTCTCTGCTAGGCTGGTGGAGTTGGCCCCTCCATACTTCCTGAGTAACTTGCCCCCCAGTGAGAGCAGAGACCTCCTGAACCAGATGAGGGAAGGAATGGCGGACTCGAAAGCACAGAGTGAATCTTCCTCTCCCCAGGACTTCAGAGATGCCTGTGTCCTGCAGTGAGCTGCCTGTTAAGAGCTGGCACCAAAGGAGTGAGCCAGACTTAGAAACCCAAAGTGTAGGATCAGTTATATATCCCGGAACACAAGAGCAGAGAAATGGGCTGGCAGGGGAGGGAACTGAGTAAGCCACAGTCTAGTAGTAAGTAACTTGCTTTAGCCTTCTGTTTGTGGGTGAAGGAGACATGCTCCCCATTCCACCAATTTATGCCCAACTTAGTCTCATGACTATAAGACTTTTCTATGATGTCAAGTTTGATTTCAGTTCTGCAGTATCAAAATACAACATCCATGACTCAAAGATGACACTTTATCAAATATCCATGGAACTGGGATAAGGGTCATTGGGAAAAGTGCTTGCTGAGCAAGCATGAGGACCTGAGTTTGGATCCTCAGTAACCATGCAAAAGCTGGGAGCAGGTGCTGTAGTGTAATTCTAGTGCTGGGGAGGTGGTATCCACTGGATAGCTAGTCTAACCAAATCAGTGAATGCTAGGTTCAACAAAAGACTGACTCAGGGCTAGAGAGATGGCCCAGTGGTTAAGGTGCTTGCCAGTAAAGCCTAATGACCCAGGTTCAATTCCCCAGTCAGACACACAAAGTATACATGCATCTGGAGTTTCTTGCAGTGGCTCAAGCCCATGGGCGTTCCTCCCACCTTCTCTGCTTGCAAACAAATAAAATACTTTTTACAAAGAGACCCTGAGCTGGAGAGTTGGCTTAGTGGTTAAGGCACATGTCTGCGAAGCATAAGGACCCAGGTTTGATTCTCCAGGTCCTGTGTAAGCCAGATGCATATGGTGGCACGTGCATCTGGAGTTTGTTTGCAGTGGCTAGAGGCCCTGGCTTGCACATTCTCTTTCTTTCTTTCTTTCTTTCTTTCTTTCTTTCTTTCTTTCTTTCTATCTATCTATCCATCCATCCATCTATCTTCCTCTCTCTTGTCTCCAATAAATTAATAAAAATAAATATTAAAAAAGACTCTGACTCAAAAGGATAATAAAGAGAGAGGGAGGGAGAATAAAGTGGAGTTACTAAGGAAGACAACCAACATTAAACTCTGACCTCTGATCTCCACACGTGTGCCCACACATATATGAATACACACACACACACACACCAAATGCCAACTCTTGCAGCTATAGCCTCTTGCCTAGTTCCCATCTGTAGTTAAGCCTTTATGTTGTGACTATACTGTAACAGCACAGCTGTCACTACCACAGAACATCAGGAGTGACTCTGCCTTTCTTCCCTCTGTTACAATGGTTCAGCCCCTGTGGGAAGATGAAGAGGAATGCTAGAGGAATCAGACAAAAATCTTCCCTTTCTTCTTTATACAACTTAAATCCTATTCCTTTGTTTGTTTGTTTTTGAGGTAGTATCTCACTCTAGCTCAGGCTGACCTGGAATTCACTAGGTTGTCTCAGGGTGGCCTCAAACTCAAAGTGATTCTCCTACCTCTGCCTCCCCAGGGCTGGGGTTAAAGGCATGTGCCACCACACCCAGCTCTAAATCCTATTCCTTTTTAAACCTAAAGACTATTGCAACCATCCCCTAACTTAGTTCACCATCAATAAGGTTCCTGGTAGCCTCAGATCACCCACAATCTAAAATTTTTCTAACAATTTGAGCACATCATGCTTTTCTTTCTGGCTGGTGACTCCTTCACCTTTTCTGCCCTTAGACACTGTAAATATATTTGTAGAATTTGGTAGAAAGAAAGTTTTAGCTGGGTATGGTGGCACATGCCTTTAACCCCAGCCCTGGGGAGGCAGAGGTAAGGAGGATCGCTGTGAATTCCAGTTCAGCCTGAGACTATATAGCGAATTCCAGGTCAGTCTGGGCTAGAGTGAGACCTACCTTGCAAAAAGAAAGCTTTAATCCTTGAAACTCTGCTTTTCCTCCCCTGGAGATTATCTGTTCTAGTTCTACCACCTAGCTGGTTGTGTAGACATCAACTATCTCCTTCAAAGGTACTTTCCCAGAATTTCTTCTCACTAGACTTCACATTTAGTTTTGCCTACAGTTAATTTTGCTACCTAATTTCCCCTCTCATGCACAGCACCGTTGATTCCTGACCTTCCATATTCCCAGTCTCAGAAATGACATCAGATTCTTCTTGTCCTTTCCAACTCCGAAGCATTTATTCAGTTACCCTAAATCCACGCACCCACTAACTTTTCCCACTGTTTTTCCTCCCTTCTCTGTCCCTGCCGGCGGTTTCTCACTAGATTTTATTTTCCTTTCAGTATGTAAGTATGTACTGTGAAGAAAAGTGGGAGAACGTGGCTCACAGGACAACATGAGACTGAGTCAATAAGGAATTCTTAGTGATCATTTTACAGTTGAGGGATGAGGTGCCCAGTGTGGATAATCCTCTGGTTCCTGTCACAGTCAGCCAGATTCTCTGGTTCCATCACCTCTTCTTTCCTTCACACCATTAACATAGTCGCAGATGGCACCAACACAGAGCCCCTTCCCAGCACCGCATAAAGATGCTGGCGCTGCTCCGACTCTAGCTTTGGGCCTACTCACCGCAGCATCACCACCTCCCTGCGTTTCATTGACTTTGTCCTGCAGGTCCCACTCTCGCGCCCCAGGGTCCTGCCACCGCTTAACAGCTGGCCTGTGGAAAATGGCGGGAAGGCACCGAGCATCCACTGTGTGCCAGCCTTGAAGCCAACTGGTGGCGGAGGATCTTTCAAGGATAGTCAAGGCCTTTGGTTCCTCGGCTGCTGAGAGACCACTGGCTCGGGGTCGGGCAGAGCACAGTCGGTAGGATCGGGCAGGGGTCGCTCACACCACTGAAGCCAGCCCGGACACCGAAGCCACTTTGTTGTCCTCGGCCCAGGGCTGCAGGTTCTGCAGCGCGAAGAGCGACGAGTTGTGCAGGCAGAGCGGGTCCGGGGGCAGCGGCGGCCGCAGTGGCCGGGGCAGCGCGTCCTGCTGCAGGTGCAGGAGCAGCCGGCCTGCGCGGTGCCGCTCCGCCTCGCGCTCCTCGGCCGTCTGGCGCCTGGGCGGGCGGGGATGCGGGTCAGCGATCAGCCCTGCCCTCCCGGGCCCGTCCGCCCTCGCCCTCGCCTCTCCCGCACCGTGCTCACCGCCACTTGGTGCGTCGGTTCTGGAACCAGGTCTTGACCTGCGCGTCGGTCATGCGCAGGGCCTTGGCCAGGGCCGCCCGCTCCGCCGAGGCCAGGTACTTCTGGCGTAGGAAGCGCCGCTCCAGCTCCAGCACCTGGGAGCGGGAAAAGGACGTGCGCGGCTTCTTCCTCTTCGGCGGAGTCCGGTTTTGGTAAGGGTGGCCTATGCGGCGCGTCCCGGAGAAGGGCGAGAGCGCAGCTACGGGCAGAAAGAACAGGGCTCGGCTGGGGTGGTCGAGATGTCACGGGAAAGAGGGCCCCCACCTTTACCCCGGCCCATAGCTTAGCCACGCAGCCACCAAGGCCTCCAGACTGAAGGGTTTCTTCCCCTGGGGTGAGAAAGCAACGCGCCCTGACTTCACTATACCCTCCCTTCATGGGGAGTGCCGGGGAGAGTGCAGGTAGCTCACCACCCACGGCCTCTCCTCTGCGGACGGACCCCGAGGTCCCCGGGAAATGCTTGGGATGGGGGGGGGCTGTGAAAAGGGTCCTTGAGTCAGGTATGAAAGAAGTGAGGAAACGAGATCAGAGTGGCCGGGACGCTGAGGGGTCAGGCAACCTCACCCGTGAGCCTTTCCTTGGCAAAGCGGCGGCCGCTGTCCATCCAGGGGAAAGTGAGTCCCGCCAGGCCCCCAGCGCCGCCCAGCCCCGAGGGCCCAGGCCCGGCTGGGGCCCCACCCGTGGGCGGCGGCACGGGCAGCGGGCGGTGCGCTGGGACGCGGATCACGCCGCCGGGTCCCACTCCGGAGCTACTGGTCAGCGGGGTCAGGGAGCCCGCGGGACCGTAGCCTGAGGCTCCGTGGAATCCACCTGAGAATGCAACGCTCTCTCCGTGGCTCTGGCCCGGACGACCCGGGCCTAGGCCGCCGCCCCCCGGGGGCTCGGGGCCGCTCAGGATCTGATCGATGCCGAAGCTGATGGGTTCGTGGTGTGGGAGGCTGTGCGGAGCCAGCACCGCAGGCTCCATGGGTCCAGGCCAGGAAGGACCCCGGGAGGTTCGGTCGCAGGGAAGGGTATGTGACAGGTGCGGGAGGTCAGCGGCGGTGCGATCCGGGCAGCGGCTTCAGCTTCAGGGGCCCGCAGTGCCGGCCACGGCTGGGCGCCGGGGCCCCCGGAACAGCAGCATCCCAGCGCCCCGGGAGCAGCCACGAGGGTGCTCGCCCCTCCTGGCCGTCCGCGGAGGGACTCGCATCGGGAGGAGCGTGGCCGGCCGGGGCCCCCGGAGCTCCCTGTCTGGCTCGGGAGCCTAGATGGACGCTAGGCTGCCGGGGCCGCTGCCCCAGTCCGGTGAGGCGAGGGTTGGCCGGCCTCGTCCGGGACACTGACTGACAGATCGGCCCCGGGTGGGCCGAGGGGGCTGAGGGTAGGGCCGGGGCGGGGCCCGGCTGTTAAAGGGAAAGGGACGCCTGTCTGCGCCGAGCGGGGCGAGACGCGCAGCGCCGTGGCCGTGGCCGTGGCCGTGGCCGTGGCCGCGGAGGGCAACTTGAAGCCAGGCTGTGCGCGGGAGGGGCGGAGCGCGCCGGCTCAGCGGAGATGCTCGGCGCGCTGCATCGCCGCGGGCCTCCGCCCCGACCGCCTGGACCTCGGCTGCCTCCGCAGGTGCCTCTGTCCTCAGCCCCCGCTCCTCGCCTCCCGATGTGTCCTGCCGGCCAAGTCGTGGATTCGTTGTGGTCCTTGCTTACGTGTCCTCCAAGACCAGATCTCGTTGTGGCTTCCCGGCGGCGTAAGCGGCGGCTGGGGACCGGCGATCCGCGTCCAGAGCCCCGGGAAGAGGACAGGTGTGGGAAGGGGCGGCAGGGAGAGTGCGGTGGGTGCGGGCAGGAAGCAACCACGCTGGGCTGTGGGCCTTAGGGCACCTGCTGGCCTCTTCAATGGAAAGGCCCCCGGCCCCGCGGGCCAGGAATTGGCGCTCTGTTTCTTAGAATTTCGATTTTTCTGGAATCACTGTAAATCAAGCCCGTGTTTCAAGCGGGCCACTTCTGTTCCCCCGCGCGGGGTTCCGCCCGCCCCCCATGTTCTGTATCTAGGAAATCTGTCCTCACGCACTCTTCCTTCTCAAAGGTGGCACGCGTGACTCTGAGGCCATGGGAGAATCCCGGCTTCGTCTTCTACAGAAAGTTCAACCCCACCCAAAGCCCAGAGCATGCCTGAGCAGTGCCAGCTCAGGGAGGTGGGGAGAGGCCCGGACCGCTCGGTGACCTTGTGACCTCTGGCCGCGGACCCCGGAGCTGGGAGTGTGTGAACTCCGTGTCCTTCGCCGGGATGGGACCCCCGCCGGGCGGGCCCCTGAGCCTTAGACCCGCCCCCGCCGCCACCCTGCCCGGTGCAGGCCGCCATAATCGGGTTAGCTGGGCCGGAATTACATTACCTTCCCCAGCCCGCCCCGGCCTTTGGGGGGGCCCTGGCGCCTCCGAGCCGGTGAGACTGGGCCCAGGGAGGGGGGCAGCGGGTGGGCACCAAGGGGCCGCTCAGCCTGCCTTGAGCACGAGGTGACCAAAAGACCCCGCCCTGCTGTGCCAGGTCTGGACTCACCCCGGCCACCCTCAAAGCCCAGCTCCACCCTGCGCGCTCCCGGGTGAGGCGAAGTGCCTTCTGCCTGGACTACTGGTCTTCCAGTCGTCTCCCCACGATCCCGGGGAAGTACCGGCCCCTCCTTTTTCCCAGCAGATGGGCGGGCGGCCTGGCGCCTGAGGCAGGGTGAAGGGGTCTTTTCTCTCCTGGGAACCAGAGTGGTATTTGGAGGCATCTGGGTAGATAAAGACAAGAGTGAACTCTCTTCACCCAAAGGCACCAGAACCTTCCACCCCTCAGTGTGCGCAGAAGCCTAGGTCTGGAGGGCATACTTTGTAGTCCGGGGCCCAACTGGACATTAGTAGTATGTGAAAACCGGTCTCACCTTGGCCAGCTTTATCCAGTTTCTCTGGCCCTTCCTTCCTCTTTCTTGGTCCTGGCTACTTCTGCCAGTTTGGGGGAAGAGGGCTGCCAATTCCATAGCGGTACTTTTGTATCACTGGAGAACACAGACCTGTCCTGGCCTTGCTCAGAACCAATCTCCTGTTCTCAGCAACAGAGGAAGGCAGCCAGGAGCTTGAAGCCTGGGTAAGGAATCCATGGGAGCTAAGGAGACAGCTGGGGAGCGGGTACAGGTCAGTTAGGAGTCCTGGGGAAGGTAAGTGCATCTCCAACCAAGCTGAATAAATCCTCTAGTGAATCAGTAAATAAGAAAAAGGGGATCTGTCAAAAACCTGACCACCAACTGCACTTTTTTTTTTTTTTTTTTTTTTTTTTTTGGTTTTTCGAGGTAGGGTCTAACTCTAGCCGAGGCTGACCTGGAATTCACTATGTAGTTTCAGGGTGGCCTTGAACTCACCATGATCCTTCTCCTTCTGCCTCCCGAGAGTGCTGGGATTAAAGGTGTGTGCCACCTTTACGATCAGTATGCACCTACTTTTTGAGGTCAGCACAGATGGTACTCTCACTCAGAGACAACCTTTTCTTTTATTATTATTATTATTTTTTTCAAGGTAGGGTTTCCCTGTAGCTCAGGCTGACCTGGAATTCACTACGTAGTCTCAGGCTGGCCACCATGCCAGGCTTCCAAGACAACCTTTTGAGAATGGTCTCAGTCACACACACAAATCTTCTGAGGAGTTAAAGAAAAATAAAAAGTAACACCCCGTTTCAATAACAGGGCATCCAATTCTGTCAGCCACAGGCTTGCTTGGGAATTTATCATCTTGCTTCCATCTCTGCTCCTGTAGTTTAAAGTGAAAATGAGAAGGCTCTGGAATGTGCCCTCATGCATGTTTCCCCATCCCATGTGTTTGTGACCCTGTTTCCCCCCCACCCTCACAATTTCTTTATCTCTCTCACACACTTGCTCACTCTCTCCTTGTTTTTAGTTTCTTAAAAAGATATTTGGGGCTGGAGAGATGGCTTGGCAGTTAAGCCTAAGGACCCCAGTTCGAGGCTCAATTCCCCAGGACCCACTTTAACCAGATGCACAAGGGGGCACACGCATCTGGAGTTCGTTTAGAGATGCTGGAAGCTCTGGTGCGCCCATTCTCTCTCCCTCCCTCCCTCTGTCGTTCTCAAATAACTAAATAAACAAAAAAAATTTTAAAAATATTTGTAGCTGAGCATCGTGGTGCACATCTTTAATCCCAGCACTTGGGAAGCAGAGGCAGGAGGATTGCAGTGAGTTTGAGGCCACCCTGAGACCATGTAGTGAATTACAAGACAGCCTGGAATAGAGCAAGACCCTAACTCGAAAAATCGCACACACACACACACACACACACTTGTGAGCAGAGGCCAGGCGTGGTGGCACATGCCTTTAATTCCAGCACTGGGAGGCAGAAGTAGGAGGTTTGAGGCCACCCTGAGACTACATAGTGAATTCCAGGAGAACCTGAGCTAGAGTGAAACCCTACCTTGAAGAAAAAAAATTGTAAGCAGAGAGAGGGAGGTTGGGCATGCTCGGCCTTTGCCGCTGCAGATGCAGATATGTGCCACTTTGTGCATCTGCCTTTACGTAGGCATCCTGGCTGCAAGTTTTGCATGCAAGCACTTTAAACCATTGAGCTGAGCCATTGCACCATTTAATAGTGTCTCATTCTAGCCCAGGCTGACCTGAAACATACTCTGTAGCCTCAAACTCATGGCAATCATCCTCCTGCGTGCTAGGATTGCCTCACTTTTGGTTTGTTTTGTGTTGGACAGGTTTTTTGTTTGTTTGTTTGTTTGTTTGTTCTTTCAAGGTAGGGTCTTGCTTTAGTCCAGGCTGACCTGGAATTCACTATGTAGTCTCAGGCTGGCCTTGAACTCACAGTGATCCTCCTACCTCTGCCTCCTGAATGCTGAGATTAAAGTCGTGAGCCACCTCACCGGGCTGGACAGGTTTTATGCTATGTACATATGTACCCTAGGCTGGTCTTGAATTCTATACCCTCCTGCCTCAGCCTCCCTTATGCACCATCATGCTCAGCTATCTGTTCCCAGTTCTTTAGGCCTTCAAGCTTGTACTTTTACATGAAGAAGACATTTCTCTTGCTCCTTCCTTTTCTTGTTAGCAGTTCTTTGAGATGGCACCCACACCTGTATGATCATGTACACCCAACTATCTCCTTCTTTCTCATCTGGACAGTTTGCCTGGCTTCTCAGGAGAAAATTCTTCCCCACCCTTTTATTGCCTATGCCCATTGCTTCCATTTCTTCCCTATTATCTGTTGTCTTAACCCAGTGGAAGCTTGTTCCCTTACATTGACTCTTACTTGAGTCCAGTGTCTGAGCGTCTGTTGTCCTAGGCAAGCACCCCATCACTAAGCTATCTCCCCAGCTCTCTCTTATGCCATGCTTCTTTGGCCTCTGCAACTTGTGCCACCTTGTGCATCTGGCTTCTGTGGGTCTTTTGGCTTTGCAGGCAAGCGCCTTAACCACTAAGCCATCTCTCCAGCCCTGACTTTGCTCTTTCTTTCTTTTCTTTTTCTTTCTTTCTTTCTTTTTCTTTTTTTTTTTTTTTTGTGTGTGTGTTTTGTTTTGTTTTTCAAGGTAGGGTTTCACTCTAGCCCAGGCTGACCTGGAATTCACTACGGAGTCTCAGGGTGGCCTTGAATGCACAGTGATCCTCCTACCTCTGCCTCCCAGTGCTGGAATTAAAGGCGTGTGCTACCACACCCAGCTCTGACTTTGCTCTTTCTACTGAAGACCATGAACATTTTTCAGACTCTGACTTCAGCTACATCTCTACATCAGTTCAGATTTCATCCATTCCAGATGTCCAACTCTTACACCCATCCAGACAGCCTTATACTTCAGCCTCATCTCTCCAGCCTCACTATTCTCTTAGCCTCTGGCAAGCTCCACTTGTCTTTCCTGAAGCCTCCTTATATCCAACAGGCTGGAGGATGTGCTGCTCACTTCTCAAGCTCCTTATTCACCCTCTTAGCCTAGGTCTAGCAAATCAAGTCTCTGGCTTCTTCCTTCCTCTCTCTCCCTTCTTTCCCCCCTCTCCTACCTTCTCCATTCCTTCTCTTTCTTCCTGTCTTCTTCCTTCCTCCTGATCTTGATCTTTCATTTTCTTTCTTTCTTTCTTTCTTTCTTTCTTTCTTTCTTTTTTGTTTGGAAATTTGGAGCTGATTTTTTAAAAAATTTTATTAGCATTTTCCATGATTATAAAAATATATCCCATGGTAATTCCCCCCCCCACTTTCCCCTTTGAAATTCCATTCTCCATCATATTACCTCCCCATCACAATCATTGTTCATTTTCTTTCTTTTGAGATATTGTGTTATGTAGCTTAGGACTCAAACTTGCTATGTAGAGAAAGCTGGCATTGAATTCCCTCCATTTCGTAAGTGCTGAAATTACAGGTATATGTGACACCAGCCTAGCTACAGCTCTTCATTTCCATTGTTGAACTCCTAAATCATGATCACCACCACTGGCATTTATTCATGCAGGAAGTTTTTTATTTAATTTTTATTAGCATTTTCCATGATTATAAAAAAATCCCGTGTTAATTCCCTCCCTCCCCCACTTTCTCCTTTGAAATTCCATTCTCCATCATATTACCTCCCCATAACAATCATTGTACTTACATATATACAATATCAACCTATTAAGTACCCTCCTCCCTTCCTTTCCCTTCCCTTTATGTCTCCTTTTTAATTTATTGGCCTCTGCTATTAAGTATTTCCATTCTCACGCATAAGCCCAGTCATCTGTAGCTAGGATCCACATATGAGAGAGAACATGTGGCGCTTGGCTTTCTGGGCCTGGGTTACCTCACTTAGTATAATACTTTCCAGGTCCATCCATTTTTCTGAAAATTTCATAACTTCATTTTTCTTTACAGCTGAGTAGAACTCCATTGTATAAATGTTCCACATCTTCATTATCCACTCATCAGTTGAGGGACATGTAGGCTGGTTCCATTTCCCAGCTATTTATAAATTGAGCAGCAATAAACATGGTTGAGCATGTACTTCTAAGGAAATGAGATGAGTCCTTAGGATATATGCCTAAGAGTGCTATAGCTGGGTCGTATGGTAGATCAATCTTTAGCTGTTTTAGGAACCTCCACACTGATTTCCACAATGGCTGGACCAGATTGCATTCCCACCAGCAGTGTAGAAGGGTTCCTCTTTTTCCACAACCCGCCAATATTTATGATCATTTGTTTTCATGATGGTGGCCAATCTGACAGGAGTGAGATGGAATCTCAATGTAGTTTTAATCTGCATCTCCCTGATGACTAGTGATGTAGAACATTTTTTTAGATGCTTATATGCCATTCTTATTTCTTCCTTTGAGAATGCTCTATTTAGCTCCATAGCCCATTTTTTGACCGGCTTGTTTGATTCCTTATTATTTAACTTTTTGAGTTCTTTGTATATCCTAGATATTAATCCTCTATCAGATATATAGCTGGTGAAGATATTTTCCCATTCTGTAGGTTGCCTCTTTGCTTTTTTCACTGTGTCCTTTGCAGTGCAAAATCTTTATAATTTCATGAGGTCCCAGTGATTAATCTGTGTTTTTATTGCCTGAGCAGTTGGGGTTGTATTCAGAAAGTCTTTGCCAAGATCAATATGTTGGAGGGTTTCCCCTACTTTTTCCTCTAGCAGTTTTAGAGTTTCCGGTCTGATGTTAAGGTCTTTAATCCATTTGCACTTAATTCTTGTGCATGGCGAGAGAGAAGAATCTATTTTCATCCTTCTGCAGATATATATCCAGTTTTCCCAGCACCATTTGCTGAAGAGGCTGTCTCTTCTCCAATGAGTATTTTTGGCATTTTTATCGAATATCAGGTGGCTATAGCTACTTGGGCTTACATCTGGGTCCTCTATTCTGTTCCACTGATCTACATGTCTGTTTTTGTGCCAGTACCACGCTGTTTTTGTTACTATGACTCTTGTAGTATAGGTTAAAATCAGGTATGGTGATACCACCAGCCTTATTTTTGTTGCTAAGTATTATTTTAGATATTCGAGGTTTTTTGTGATTCCAAATGAAGTTTTGGATTGCTTTTTCTATTTCCATGAAGAATGCTTTTGGAATTTTGATAGGGATTGCATTAAATGTGTAAATTGCTTTTGGTAAGATTGCCATTTTCACAATATTGATTCTTCCAATCCAGGAACAGGGGATGTTTCTCCACTTTCTAGTGTCTTCTGCAATTTCTCACTTGAGTGTTTTAAAGTTCTCATTGTAGAGATTCTTTACTTCCTTGGTTAGGTTTATTCCAAGGTACTTTTTTTTTTTTTTTGATGCAATTGTGAATGGGAGTGATTCTCTGATTTCATCCTCTGTGTTTGTTGTTAGCATATATGAAGGCTACTGATTTCTGTGTATTTATTTTGTATCCTGCTACATGGCTGTAGGTTTTGATCACCTCTAACAGTTTGCTAGTAGAGTTTTTAGGGTCCTTTATGTATAGAATTATGTCATCTCATGCAGGAAGTATTAATACCTCTGTTTGCCTGGCACTGGAAATATAGCTATGAGCCCAAGAAACTTACATTCTGAGAAGCTTAAATTCTAATGGGAAAGGTAGATGAAAATGTAACAAAGGGCTGAAGGGATGGCTCAGCAATTAGGGTGCTTACTTGAAAAGCCTGATGGGGGCTGGAGAGATGGTTTAGTGGTTACGGTGCTTGCCTGCAAAGTCTAAGGACCCAGGTTTGAGTCCCCAGTACTCACATAAGCCAGACCCAGATGCATAAGATGGTACACATGTCTGGAGTTGTCCGCAGTGGCTGGAGGCCCTGGTGCACCCATTCTCTCCCCTCCCCTCTCTTAAATAAAATATTCTTTAAAAGGAGAAAAGAAAAGCCTGATGGCCTGGGTTTGATTATTCCCCAGTACCCACATAAAACCAGATGCACAAGATGGCACATGCACCTAGAGTTCATTTGAAGTGGGAAGAGGCCCTGGAGTGCCCGTTCTTCCCCCTCTTTCTCCTTGCAAATACATAAAAACTCTGGGGGCTAGAGAGATTGCTTAGTGGTTAAGGTGCTTGCCTGTACAGCCAAAGGACCTCGGTTTGATTCCTCAGGACACACATAAGTCAGATGCACAAGGTGGTGCATGCATCTGGAGTTTGTTTGCAGAGTGGCTGGAAGCTCTGGTGCACCCATTCTTTCTCCCTATGACTCCTTCTCTCAAATAAATAAAATATTAAAAACATTTTAAACTCAACAAAATATTACATAGTATTACATGAATGATAGTAGGGGCTGGGGAGATGGCTTAGTCAGTAAAGTGCTTGCCGTGCAAGCATAAAGGTCTGAGTTTGGATTCCCAATACTCATGTAAAAAGTCAAGTGCCCCTATAATCCCAGTACTGGGGAGGCAGAGACAAGAGGATCTTGAAGATTTGCTGTTCAACTAATCTAGCCAAATTTGGGAGCTACAGGTGCAATGAGAGCCCTGTCTCAAAACAAAATAACAAATAAAAAGCTATAAGATGGAGGGCTAGAGATATGGCTCAGTGGCTAAAGGGGCTTTGCAAACCCAGGTGTGAGCCCCAAGACCAGAACAAATGTGGGCAAGGAAAGAGACAGATGATACAAATAAAACAGAAATAAACATGGCTGAGGATATGACCCAGTAGTTAAAGGCGTGTGCCTGCAAAGCCTAATGACCAGGTTCAACTCCCTATTGCCCACATAAGCCAGATGTACAAAGTGGCCATTGCATGTGTAGTTCATTTGCAGTGGCAAGAGGCCCTGGTGTTACCATTCTCTCTCCAACTCCACCCTTGTTTCTCCTTGCAAATAAAAATTTTAAAAATTAGGGCTGAACATGGTGGAACATGCCTTTGATCCCAGCACTCAGGAGGCAGAGGTAGGAGGATTGCCGTGAGTTCTAGGCCCGCATGAGAGTATATAGTGAATTTCAGGTTAGTCTGGACTAAGGTGACATCCTACCTCCAAAAACCAAAAAAATAAATAAATAAAAGATGCTGGGCATGGTGGCGCATGCCTTTAATCCCAGCACTCGGGAAGCAGAGGTAGGAGGATTACCGTGAGTTCGAGGCTACCCTGAGAGTCCATACTGAATTCCAGGTCAGCCTAGGTTAGAGTGAGACCCTACCTCGAAAAAACAACAACAACAAAAAGATAGGGTGGCCGGGTGTGGTGACACATGCATTTAATCCAATCCAAGCACTTGGGAGGCAGAAGCAGGAGAATCATCATGAGTTCAAAGTCACCCAGAGACTACATAGTGAATTCCAGGTAAGCCTGGGCTAAAGCGAGGCTCTACCTCGGGGAAAAAGAAAAATGAAGCCATACATGCAACACACACACACAAAGAATTAATAATAAAATTAACTGTAGAGTACATGCCTGTAATCTCAGATATTTGGGTGGCTGAGGTAGAAGATGATGCCTGAACAATACAGTGAGACTATGGAAGAGGGGAGGAGAGGGAAGGGAAGGGAAGGGAAAGGAAGGGAAGGGAAGGGAAGGGAAGGGAAGGGAAGGGAAGGGAAGGGAGGGGAGGGGAGGGGAGGGGGGAGGGGGGGGAGGGGAAGGGAGGGGAGGGGAGGGGAGGGAAGGGCAGGGAAGGGCAGGGAAGGGCAGGGAAGGGCAGGGCAGGGCAGGGGAGGGAAGGGGAGGGGAGGGGAGGGGAGGGGAGGGGAGGGAAGGGAAGGGAAGGGAAGGGAAGGGAAGGGAAGGGAAGGGAAGGGAAGGGAAGGGAAGGGAAGGGAAGGGAAGGGAAGGGAAGGGAAGGGAAGGGAAGGGAAGGGAAGGGAAGGGAAGGGAAGGGAAGGGAAGGGGAAGGAGAGAGGCGTGATGGAGCACACTTATAACCCCAACACTTGGAAGGTTGAGACAGGAGAATGGAAGTCCACAGCCATCCTCAGCTACACTGGGAATTTGAAGCCAGTCTAGGTACATGAGACTTTGTCTTAAAAAAAATCAAACATACAAATAAACAAAATAAATGCTAAAAGATACTAAGAAAAAAATATAGTAAGGAAGTGAGAGGGTGGGTAAGTTATTTCATTTCATCTTATTTTTTCATTTTGTTTTTTCGAGGTAGGGTCTCACTCTGGCCCAGGCTGACTTGAAATTCACTATGTAGTCAAATCTCAGGGTGGCCTCAAACTCTACCTTGCCTCCCAAGTGCTGGGGTTAAAGGTGTATACCCAGTTTATTTTTTTGTGTGTTTAATATGTTTATTTTAGAAATTGTTGGAAGTTCTGTTCTAATCCAAAATTCATACAAATCTATATTCATTTAATGACCTTTTTTAGAGGTAGGGTCTCACTCTAGCCCAGGCTGAACTGGAACTCACTCTGTATTCTCAGGGTGGCCTCGAACTCACAGTGATCTTCCTACTTCTGCCTTCCAAGTGCTGGGATTAAAGGCGTGTGCCACCATGCCTGGCTTTTTATTGAGACAGGATCTCATGTACTTCAGACTGGCTTCGAACCCAAAAAGTAGCCAAGGGATGCCCTTGAACTACTGATTCTCTTGACACCACCTCCCAAGTGCTGGGATTAACAGAGGGACTATCTCAAAAAACAAACAAACAAACAAACAAACAGAAACAAGGTTGGAGAGATGCCTTAGTGTTTAAGGAGCTAGCCCGTTAAGCCAAAGGACCAAGGCTTGATTCCCCACTCCCCATGAGTCAGATGCACAAGGTGGTACATGTATCTGGAGTTCATTTGCAGTGCTAGAGGTCCTGGCATGCCCATTCTCTATCTGCTTCTCTCTCCCTTTAAATAAATAAATAAAACAGAAACAAAACAAAACACCACCAAATGCTGGGATTACAAGTGTTGACCAGTATACTTGGCTTCAATTATTTATTTATTATTATTTTGAGACAGGGTCTCATGAATCTAGGCTGACTTGGAACTCACCATGCAGGCAACTTTGTTGCTACCATACCAGGTCTTGTGCAAGGTTGGAATCAAACCCAGGGCTTCTTTCACATTAGACAAGAACTTCAGCAACTGAGCTACATCCTTAGTCATTGTTTTTGTTTGTTGGTTTGTTTGTTTTTGTTTTATGAGGTAGGGTTTCACTCCAGTCTAGGCTCACCTGGAATTCATTCTGTATTCTCAGAGTGGTTTCGAACTCACAGCGATCCTCCTACCTCTGCTGGGATTAAAGGCGTGCCTCACCACACCCAGCTTAGCCATCAATTTCAAGTTATTTTTTGCGGCACAATTGACGTACAATAAAGTGTATAATTTGTCACCTTAACAAATAAACTTTGACCACAATGAAAATAAAGATACCAATCAAAAACTTTCATTGTAGGCCGGGTGTGGTGGTGCACGCCTTTAGGCATTTGGGAGGCAGAGGTAGGAGGATTGCTGTGAGTTCGAGGCTACCCTGAGACTCCATATTTAATTCCAGGTCAGCCTGGACTAGAGTGAGACCCTACCTCGAAAAACCAAAAACCAAACAAACAAAAAAAACTTTCATTGTGGGCTGGAGGGATGACTTAGCAGTTAAGGCGTTTGCCTGCAAAGCCAAAGGACCCAGGTTCAATTACCCAAGACCAACGTTAGCCAGATGTACAACGGAGTGCACGCATCTGGAGTTCCTTTGCAGTGGCTGGAGGCCCATTCTTTCTCTGGTGCAGCCATTCTTTCTCCCCCTCTTTCTCTACTAATAAATGAAAACAAATAAAATATTTAAAAAAAACTTTTTGAGTGATTGGAATCATCTGAGCTGCTGTGGAGCGACAGACTAAAATCAGGCAAAGGTGTACACAAGAGAGCCATCAAGGGCTGGAGAGATGGCTTAGCGGTTAAGCACTTGCCTGTGAAGCCTAAGGACCCCGGTTCGTGGCTCAATTCTCCAGGACCCACGTTAGCCAGATGCACAAGGGGGCACACGCATCTGGAGTTCGTTTGCAGTGGCTGGAAGCCCTGGTGTGCCCATTTCTTTCTCTCTCTCTCTCTGTCTCTTTCTCTCTCTGTCAGTCTCAAATAAATAAATAAACAAAAAAATGTAAAAAGAAAGAAAGAAAGAAAGAAAGAAGGAAAGAAAGGAAGAAAGCAATCAAAAGGAGGATGAGAACTGGAAAGCAATCAAAAGGAGGATGAGAACTGGAGAGATGGCTCAGTGGTTTAGGCACTTGCCTGCAAAGCCTAACAATCTGCATTTGATTTCCCAGTATCCACTTTTTGTCAGCTGCAAGAAGCTGGGCGTGGTGGGCCACGCCTTTAATCTGAGCACTGGGGAGGCAGGGTTAGGAGGATGGCCATGAGTTCAAGGCCAGCCTGAGAATACAGAGTGAATTCCCGGTCAGCCTGGGCTAGACTGAGACCCTTCCTTGAAAAACCAAAAAGTGGTGCTAGCATCCGGTGTCCTTTGCAGAGGATAGAGGCTCTGACACGATCATTCTGTCTGTCTGCTTACAAATAAGATAATGGTAGCTTGGATCAAGGAGGTAAACGATGGCTGTAAAGAAATCGCTAATTTCATAACTTCTTGCTGCTTATCCATTCCATTCTGAATAGGCATTTTATTCATTTATTATTACAACTCTTCCACTAGCTCTCTATTGTCTTCAGGCTAAAACTTCTAACTCCTTTAGCCCCTCCCCCACCCACACTTCTTCTGGCTGTTCCCCTCCACTCTGCCTTCTTTTTCTATTTCCATGATACAGCCCTCCTGCAGGTCTCAAGTCTCACTTCTTCAAGGAAGCCTTTCAAAGTTGTCCACTGATATCCCGCCCCCACCCATCTTGAACCTCCAATTGCACTTAGTGTTAATACTTTAAATTTATTCTTTAAAATTTTTTCGGGCTGGAGAGACGGTTTAGCGGTTAAGGCGCTTGCCTGCAAAGCCTAAGGCCCTAGGTTTGATTCCCCAGTAGCCACCTAAGCCAGATGCACTAGGTGGCACATGTGTTTGGAGTTCGTTTGCAGTGGCTAGAGGCCCTGGAGTGCCCATTCTCTTTCTCTCTCTCACCGCAAGGACCCAGGGATGGCGGTGTGGAAGCCCTCTTGCGCCCTCCCCAAGGGCTTGCTGCTTGGGCCTATTGCTACCGCAGGCACTTGCAGCCTTAGTGTCTGCAGCAGTGTGCTAAGTCGTCCATCCTCCCCTCCTCCTTAGGCATCTGCTCTGCATTAGTCTGTCCCAGGCCTCCGCAGGCGCCGATGATTAAATCATCATCATTAACCGGGGCCTCCCCCCACCATCCCCGGCAGCAGGGGGCGGATAGAGGGAGTGTCTCTCCTTCCCCTCGCCACCCCGGGCAAGGTCTTCGAGACTCCGCAGAGCCGCGAGAAGGCCATCTGGATGGAGATCAGCGACGCGGACTCGACCTGGATGGCATTAAAACGAAGGGGACACAGGAGGGGCTTCTTCAGTCGGATCGCGATCACAGGGACAGTCGTTCCTGAGCAGTAGTGGGTGGTGATCGCCCAGCCTTTCGGATACCCCAGCCCTTCTCGGGGTCGGAAAGCTAGTCCTAAGGCGGAGTAGGGTCCTAGAAGTGTACTCCTACCCGAGGTCGAAGAGCTACGACCCTTCCCCGCCCACCACCCCTCGCCCTAATAACGACCGAGGAGGGGGAGGGGCCAGCGGGGCTCAGGTGAGCACTAGGGGAGAGAGGGACGTGGGCGGGGCATCGCAGAGGATGAACAAATCAAAAAAGACCTAGGCCCTGGTTGCTAGGAAACAAGTCCCGCCCCGCAGGCGGCACCGGAAGTGGCGGGCTGGGATCAGCCTTTAAGATGGCGTCTCCTCAGGGGGGCCAGATTGCGATCGCGATGAGGCTTCGGAACCAGCTCCAGTCAGTGTACAAAATGGACCCGCTACGGAACGAGGTGCAGGGGCGGCAGGGTTACTGCTGTGGTCCGCTAGCGGTGCGAACTAGAGCGGGCTAGAGGACGGGCGGTGGTTGGCCGGGCGCCCAGTGCGCCTGCGCAGAGACAGGGTACTCGGTACGCATGCGCGTTTGCGGTCCGGTTGCCAAACGCAGGACTAGAACGCCTGCGCATTGTGCTTACGACGCTGGATAGTCTCCCCGGGGAAAGGAGGGTCGGGCGAGTCCTTTGGAAGGGAGCCCCCCTCTGCGCAAGGAGCCCTCTGCTGGGCGGAGGGAGAGTGCCAGCCCCCGGAAATTAATCCCCTGCGGACAGTACTGGGCACCGGACTTGACGGTGGAGTCTAAGAAAAGAGACTACTCCAAGCTCGGAAGTGCAAAGGTGAGGTGGGGTGGGCGTGAGAGATGGGTGATCGGTGACTGAGGGTGTGTCCACAGGAGGAGGTCCGAGTGAAGATCAAAGATCTGAATGAACATATCGTTTGCTGTCTGTGCGCTGGCTACTTCGTGGATGCCACCACCATCACAGAGTGTCTTCATACTTGTGAGTGCTCTGGAGCCTTCCCAGTTCTTCCAGGCCCTCCTCCTCACCGAGTTGACTGACAGCCTTTCTGCTGGCAGCCCTACTCATTCCACGAACCTGGTTCCAAGAGGCCCTGCAAGTTTTCTTGTTCTCTTGTAGTCTGCAAGAGTTGTATTGTAAAGTACCTTCAAACCAGCAAATACTGCCCCATGTGCAACATCAAGATCCACGAGACACAGCCACTGCTCAACCTCAAACTGGACCGGGTCATGCAGGACATTGTGTACAAGCTAGTGCCTGGCTTGCAAGACAGTGAGTGGTCAACTTGTCATTGTGGAGCCTCTTGACTCTAATGCTGGGTGGTAGCATGAGGTGACAAAGGTTTTGATGGGAATTATGTAAAGAGATCAAAGGGCTGGAGAGATGGCTCAGTAGTCAAAGGTACTTGGTTGCAAAGCCTGATGGCCCAGGTTCAATTGCCCAATACATATATCAAGCCAGATTCACAAATTGACGCGCGTATCTTGTGCCCATTCTCTTTCTCTTTTTAAAGCTTAAAGAGAGAGGGGGGGGGGCTGGAGAGATGGCTTAGCAGTTAAGGCAATTCCCTGCAAAGCCTAAGGATCCAGGTTCAATTCTCCAGTACTCATGTAGGCCAGATGCACAAGATGGCACATGCGTCTGTAGCTTGTTTGCAGTGGCTGGAGGTCTTGGCACGTCTATTCTGTGGCTGCCTCCCTCTGAAATAAATATTTTTTCCCCTCAGGTTGGGTCTCACTCTAGCTCAGGCTGACCTGGAATTCACTCTGGTCTCAGGGTGTCCTTTAACTCTTAGCAATCCTCCTACCTTGGCCTCCTGAGTGCTGGGATTAAAGGCATGTGCCACCATGCCCAACAAAATAAAACTTTTTTTTAAGCGAGAGACCAACAGCCAGAGAAACTAGAAGGGTGGACTAATATTTTATTCCCATATTTTACCCCATTCTAGGTGAAGAGAAACGGATTCGAGAATTTTACCAGTCCCGAGGCTTGGACAGGGTCACCCAGCCCAGTGGGGAAGGTATGTCTCTGGCAGTGGGAGGGTCAAGTAAAGCTCCTTGAGCATTCTTCCTACCTACCTTTGCTGTTGGGGGTGGGGGAAGAGCTGTGGAGCCTGTGTAAGCCTCTTGCACCTTCTTGTTCTCAGAGCCAGCCCTGAGCAACCTCGGCCTCCCCTTCAGCAGCTTTGACCACTCTAAAGCACACTACTATCGCTATGATGAGCAACTGAGCCTGTGCCTAGAGCGACTAAGGTCAGGGGCAGGTGGGGTTGTGTGAGGGCACTGCTGATAACCCGGTCAGGGAGGCAATTGGGTAGAGGTGACTTAGTGGTAGAGTGTTAGCCTCCTTGAAGAGAGTATACTATGGCTGTAGGTGAGGAGAGGGGGAGAAGGAAAGATGGGGCTCCCTAACCTGTGTTGGTTTCCCTCCAGTTCCGGCAAAGACAAGAATAAAAATGTCCTACAGGTGAGAGGAGCTGAAGGGAGGGCCTCTCTAAGGAGACTTATCTCCCAGTGACTCTTCCCTCACATACCTGTCTTCTTCCTTCCCTTCCTGTCCCTAGAACAAGTATGTCCGATGTTCTGTTAGAGCTGAGGTACGCCATCTCCGAAGGGTTCTGTGTCACCGATTAATGCTCAATCCACAACATGTGAGTAATCCTACAGTGAGGTGTTTTTTTTTTTTTTTTCCCCAAGGTAGGGTCTCACTCTGGCCCAGGCTGACCTGGAATTCACTATGTAGTCTCAGGGTGGCCTCGAACTCATGGCAATCCTCCTACCTCTGCCTCCCAAGTGCTGAGATTAAATGCGTGCACCACCACGCCCGGCTACAGTGAGTTTTTTGAATGAAGGATAATGTGCTGACAGGGAAGGAGCATGGTGGCCCAGTCCTGTAATCTCAGCACATAGAAAGCTGAGGCCAACCTAGGTTAAATAGTCTGAGGCTAGCCTGGGCTACAGAGTGAAACCTTGTCTGAAAAACAAAAACAAAAGGGAAGAGCAAAGTTTTGGGTTGACCAGGGTATTACTAGACCAAGAAAGTTCCTAACACTGTGTCACTCCTCTATCCACTTCCCTCCTAGGTACAGCTCCTTTTTGACAATGAAGTTCTCCCAGATCACATGACAATGAAGCAGATATGGCTGTCCAGATGGTTTGGCAAGGTAAGCCAAGGCCAAGGCAAACTCCAGGGCAAGGGAGTGCTGGAGGTCCCTGTAGATAGTAATGGCCTACTGACAACGTCTCCTTGTTCTCTTCTTAGCCATCCCCTTTGCTTTTACAATACAGTGTGAAAGAGAAGAGGAGGTAGGGGTCAAGCTCCTACCCATCCCTTTCCCCTTCCCTTCCCAGATATTTATGTGAAATTAACTGTGGCTTTATTTTTTGAAATAAAAGCTTTTAAAAAGCATCTCTGCTTCCTCTATATATTCAGGTTTTGTCCGATGTCCTTCTTCCCTCAAAAATCCTTTTAAGAGACTGGGGAGATGGCTCAGTAGTTAAAGGTGCCTGTGCAAACAGGATTTGCAAAACTCCTGCTGGCCCAGGTTCTGCTCCCCAGTCACCCACATAAAACCAGATGCAAAAAGTGACGCAGGTATCTGGTGTTTCCTTTGCTGAGGAAAGATACCCTGGCATACACATACACTTAAAAATGTGTTAAGATTTTTTAAGAATTCTTTTGAGGGGGCTGGAAAGATGACTCAGGTTATAGGTACTTGCTTGTAAAGTCTGGTAGCCCAGGTTCAATTCCCAAGCCACCCATGTAAGGACAATACAAAAAGTAGCACAAGCGTCTGGTCTTCATTTGTGATAGGAGGCCCATGCACAAACACACATGCAAGTAAAAAAAAAAAATGCTTTTGTTTTTTGGAGTAGGGTCTCGCTCTAGCCCAGGCTGACCTGGAATGCATTACATAGTCTCAGGCTGGCTTCAAACTCTGTCTTTCTACCTCTGCCTCCCAAGTGCTGGGATTAAAGGCATAAGCCACCATGCCCAGCTAAATTATTTTTTTAATCCTCTTGAATCTCACTGAAAGAAGGGCTCACCTTGCCAAGATGTGCCTTCAAGGTCTTGCCAAAGCAGAGGGTTAGAGGACTTCAGCAATGAGCTAACTGAAACCTGGCAGCCCTCAGCCCTTTTCAGAGAACGACTTTCCATGAGACTGCTTACTGGGTGCTCACTGCCCTGTGCTGTGGATCTAGTACCAGCCTGAAGGACAGCTGGACTTGGACAGTGGCAGCTGCAGGACTGAAGAGAATGATATTTAAAGAAAAACCCGTAGAATTGCATCCTGGCCCCATGATCTGGGAAATAGAAGTAGAGATAGGGAGGATCTGACCTATGGGATCTGGCTGGGCCTAGACCATCCACACAAGATTCGCTGGCCTTGGTCACTGGGGCAAGGTGCAACCAGGGTAAAGAAAGGGTCATTGAGGAGAATGACTGATGTGGAGAACAAGGACCTGGTCAAGGAACAAGAGGGAAGTGACAACTCTCCACTGACTAGCAAGCATTTCTTGTGTATAAGTCCAACATGCACACTGTGCTGTAATAGTGGGCCCAGCCAGGGAACCAGCAGCACGAAGAGGACAGCAGAAGTGTTGGAAGAACGTGAGTAAAGCCTGCATCACTGGCCGGAACCTGACTCCTGGACTTCAAAGGGTGTCGTGGGGGCAGCTTGAGGGTGGACGAAGGCCCTGAGCTTTCATGGATTCTATCCCTAGACTTGTGGTCTTGCTTAGGCAGGGTAGGGGTGGGGGCTAACCTGAGTTTTTTCAGCTTCTGTTACACTGCCTAGAAATAACACTTAGGCACAGATGGAGAGTACTGGGCCAGGCAGAAAGTGCTGAGAAAGAGTGTGAGTAAGCTAAGGATGTGGACATCTGTAATGCCAACACTTGTGAGGCTGTGGCAGGAAGATTGCAGAGATTTTGAGACCAGCCTAGGCTATGAGAGACCCTGCTCCCCGCCCCCCCCCCCCCAAAAAAAAGGTATTCGACCTTGGTTACAATTCCTTCCTGGCAGTTTTCTGTTGGCCTTAGCCTGGATTGCAGGGAGTAGGATCGCACCTCCTTGAGGAAACTTTCCCTTCGCCCTAGCCCTAGCTGAGCTGTTTCTAGCGCTGGGCCTGTACACCAGCAATGTCTTGGGTTTGGGGTTACATTTGTCTTACTGGAGAGCTCCCCACTCCCCGACCTAAACCCTGCATGTCAGAAGGCACACTGGAACACCGGCCCCCAGGCTGTGCTGTGGGAGTTAACATAATAGCGATCTCGGGAGTGAGTCAGGGAGTGAGTCAGTCGTGCGAGCTGAGCTGGGCTGGGGAGTTGGGCAGCAGTCAGCCTAGGTCTCCGCTGCTCAGCCCGCCACCTGGTTTCCTCAGCCCTGGCGGATGGCCCAGGGGCTGCAGTGGTAGCTGCTGCTGAGTGTGCGGGCTCCATGTCGCCCTTCGCACCCTGACCCCACCGTCATTCACATCACAGCCTGTGCCAGCGTTAAGCAAAACACGCCCACCTGTGCACTATAGAACTGTACTCTTTGGAGTCTTGGGGGACACTGCTCTAATGGGAGGAGTTCCCCGTTTGGTTTTGGGGTTTTTCTTTCTCCTTCTGCAATTCTCTTCCAGATCTTGTGAGGAGGGAGGAGATGGGGAAAAGACATTTCTAGAACAGCGAGGGGGAAGGTCCCAATACGCAGCTGTCCCTGGCATCCAAGTGGGGAGGGGGGTGGCCATGATCATCTCAGCAAACTAGCCCCCAAAGCGGAAAAACTCAGACTCGCCACTCCAAAGGCAACGGAACTAAAATTTGGTGTCAGAATCCATCTACCTTGCAGTAACAGAAACAGAAGAGCATCTCAAGTCTGGTGGTGATGGCTCATACCTGTGATCTCAACACTTGAGACGGTTAGGCAGTAGGATGCCTTGATTTCAAGGCCTGCCTGGGCAACATAAGCAAGACCCTGTCTCAAATTCCACCTCCCCCTAAAAAAAAAATCCCAAAAATGAGATGGGTGTGGTGGCACACACATTTTTAAAAATATATTTTATTTGTTTACTTGAGAGAGAGAATGGGCGCTCCAGGGCGTCGGGCTACTGCATGTGCCTCCTTGTGCATCTGGCTTATGTGGGTCCTGGATAATCGAACTGGGATCCTTTATCTTTGCAGGCAAAGGCCTTAACTGCTAAGCCATCTCTCCAGCCCTGGCACATGCCGTTAATCCCAGCACTAGGGAGGCAGAGGTAGGCTAGAGTGAGACCCTACCTTGGGAAAGGGGGCGAATCCCAAAAAATGCAGGAGATGGGAAGACCTTTCCTTCACTGATGCCGTTAGCCTGGATTTTTATTATTATTTATTTATTTGAGAGGGAGAACATGGGCACACCAGGACCTCTTGCCACTGCCAACAAACTCCAGAAGCATGTGCCACTTTGTCTTTACATGGGTACTAGGGACTTGAACTCTGGGAGGTATGTTTTATAAGCAAGGACCTTATATACTGAGCCATCTCCCCAGCTCTTAATTTTTTCTGAGGCAGAGTATCATCCTAACCCAGGCTGACCTGGAACTCATTCTGTGGCTCTAAGCTGGCTTCAAACTGGGGACAATCCTACCTCAGCTTCTTGAGTGCTGGGATTAAAGGCATTCACCAGCATATTTGAACTTTTTTTTTTTAAAGATTCATTTTTATTTATTTATTTATTAGAGACAGAGAGAGAGAGAGGGAAAGAGAGAGCTATAAACTGAGAATGGGCCAGCCAGGGCTACCAGCCACTGCAAACGAACTACAGATGCAGGTGCCACCATGTGCATCTGGCTTATGTGGGACCTGGAGAATTGAACCTGGATCCTTATGCTTCGCAGGCATGTGCCTTAACCATTAATCCATCTCTCCCACCCTGAACTCTTTTTTTTTTTCTAAGGTAGGGTCTCACTCTAGCTCAGGCTGACCTGGAAATCACTATGTATTCTCAGGGTGGCCTCGAACTCTCAGCAATCCTCCTACCTCTGCCTCCCAAGTGCTGGGGTTAAAGGCGTGCACCACCACGCCTGGCTCCTGAACTGTTTTTTAAAAATAGTTTTTTATTTTTATTTGAGAGAGAGAGAGAAAAAAATGGGCACATTAAAGCCTGTATTCACTACAAATGAACTCCAGACACATGTGCCACCATTTGCATCTGGCTTACACAGGTAGTGGAGAATTGAACCTGGGTCCTTAGGCTTCTCAGGCAAGCACCTTAACTGGTAAGCCAACTCTCGCCCCCCCCCACACACTTTTTTTTTTAACTTTCTGTTGTTTTCTTTTGAAGTAGGGTCCCACTCTAGCCTAAACTGACCTGGAACTCTAATTCCAGGCTGTCCTTGAACTCACAGCAATTCTCCTACCTGTGCCTCTTGAGTGCTGGGATTAGAGGCTGAGCATTTATTATGTAGTCTCAGGCTAGCCTCAAACCCAGAGATCCTCCTACCTCTGCCTCCTGGATTTAAAGGTGTGTGTTGCCACGCCTGGCTTTTTTTAAAGACCTTTTAAGGACAATTTTCACATATTTATGTAACTAATTTGACAATAATCTTCCCATTATCTTCTCTTGCCCCTCCTCCACTCCTTTCACTGACTCCTTTCCTCCCAACAAGTGCCACTTCTACTTTGTTGTCTTTTCTCATTTTGTTTTTTTACAAAAACTGTAGCTTAGGCTGGTCTCAGACAAACTCATGGCAACCCTCCTGCTTCCACCCCCCATGTGCTGGAGGAGCAGGCAAGCACATCCCCAAGATGGTTCTTGCTCACCCAAAGGGATTATTGTGATGAGCTTCCAATCCTGCTTGCTTTTACACTTAGAATTGAGAGGCACATTCACATTTATTGAGACTATGTGTCAAAGAGAGGGTAATGAGGGGGTAGCATTCCTGGATGTGGGAACTCTTAGTGAGAATTAAGGGAGTCCTGAGATGGGAAATAAGGAGGAGTGGCTGGGGGGAGTATGGGAAATATGAAACTGGATGGGAATGGGGAGGGGAGAAAGCATCGTTAAAAGGGGAGCTGAAGAGCTCTTAAGTCCAGCACTCGGGAGGAACAGAGGTAGGTTGACTGCTTTGAGTTCAAGGACAGCCTGAGACTACATAATGAATTCCAGGTCAAGGCTAGAGCAAGACCCTAAAAAAAAAAAAAAAAAAAAAACACCTGTGAGAGTAAGGAGAAGGAGCTGTATGGAAAAATCCCAAAGTGTCTGAAAAGACAACTGAGGAGGGGAACTCTCGGGGTAGGAGAGATTGCATGAGAATCACGGATGCTGGGATGGCAGGAGTCAGTGGATGGCCAGGAAAGGGATCCTAGCTGGGAGAGCTCAACCGGCCCAACAGCCGAGCACTGGGGGCTTCTGCACTTAGCTGTGGTGGGGAGAAGTCTAGGAGACAGTTGAGCACACTCCCAAACCCACAACCTAGGTTTAATCTCTTGAAATCTCCCTCATTAATCACTCTCCCTCCTCCGGCCCCCCTCCGCGGATCTGGTTTCTTGCACTGATCACATTCCAGATGCTTCCCATGGTGGGGAAGGCCCCTTCTGTGGCCCCAGGACAGTCTGGATTAGTCCCTAGGTATAGGGATGACCTTGGTCAGGCCTCAGCTGTTGAGGACATCCTCCTTTTACCATGGAATCCGGTTACCTGAGCTCAACCTCAGAAAGGAGAAGGTAGACTGGAATATGGAAGGGTAGGAAACTCAGTGTTGGTCTGGAGAGACCTGCACACACACACACACACACACACACACACACACACACACACACAGAGGAATAATTGAGAGCAGAGGTAGAGAGGGACATAAAAGCTACATAATGGATCCATGAGTGAAGTCTGCAGTGTCTGTTTGGTGACATGCCTGGGAAGCGTAAGGTCAGGCAGTTCCTGCTGCCTCCTGGGATCTGCTTTAATTGCAGATTAAGTGAAACCACAAGGATTGTGCTGAGGGCTGAGGCCTGCTGCACAGGAGCTCTCCCACCCTCTTCCATCCTCCCCCCAACTTAATAACCAATTAACAAGATCCTGCAGCGGCTCAGCTTTCCATCCTGGCCAGGCTCTGCTCACTGACCCAGCAGTGGCTCGTTGAGCTTCAAGTGTGCTGCCCAGGCTGCCCTGTGGCTCTGTTCTATGTGAAGATCTGACCATTTGAGGATGGAGAAACCTTTGCCAAGAAGACCCCTCCCTCAAGGAAGCTTCTCATCTTTGTCAACTCTGTGGCTCTAGTACCCAAGCTAATCCTAAACCCTACTTGGGGTACTTGAACTGCAGGCTCCACTTGCTCATGGGATAAACAGGAGGACACACAGACATACTGAACAAGTAGTAGGAGATGCAAAGGTCTCTGGGGAAGATGTCATGAGGACAGTCCATGAGGGATCCCATGATCTTTTATCACACCCTTAACAAAATACTTAGAAGAATATGAGAATGGTGGCTCATGACTGTAATCCCCATACTCAGGAAGCAGAAGCAGGATTGCTTGTACTACAAAGTACAATCCAGCCAGGCGTAGTGGTGCACACCTTTAATCCCAGCACCTGGAAGGCAGAGGAAGGAGAATCACAGTGAATTCGAGGCCACTCTGAGACTACATAGTGAATTCTAGGTCAGTATGGGCTAAAGTGAGACCCTACTTTGGGGGAGGGGGAAGGAAAAAAGCAGGGACTAGAGAGATGGCTTAGCTGTTAAGGCATTTGCCTACAAAGCCAAAGGATACCGGTTTGATTCACCAGGATCCATGTAAGCCAGATGCACAAGGGGGCACATGAATCTGGAGTTCCTCTGTAGTGGCTGGAAGCCCTGGTGCACCCATTCTCTCTCTCTCTCTGCCTCTTCCTCTCAAATAACTAAATAAAAAATTTTTTTTTTTTTAAATGGCAAACTGAGGTTCCTAGGCTAGCCTGAGTTACAGAGTGGTATCTTGTCTCAAAAAATGAATTAGGGGGCTGGAGAGATGGCTTAGCGGTTAAGCGCTTGCCTGTGAAGCCTAAGGACCCCAGTTCAAGGCTCGATTCCCCAGGACCCACGTTAGCCAGATGCACAAGGGGGCCCATGTGTCTGGAGTTCATTTGCAGTGGCTGGAGGCCCTGGCGCGCCCACTCTACTCTCTCTCTCTGTCTGTTGCTCTCAAATAAATAAATAAGAATAAACAAAAAAAAATGAATTAGGGCTGGAGAGATGGCTTAGCGGTTAAGGCATTTGTCTGCAAAGCCAAAAGATCCGAGTTCGATTCTCCAGGACCCACGTAAACCAGATGCACAAGACAGCGCAAGCATCTTGGAGCCCATTTGCAGTGGCTGGAGGCCCTGGCATGCTCATTCTCTCTCTCAAATTAAATATTTTTTTTAAAAAATATAAAATGTATTTTAAAAAGAATGAGTTAGCTGGGGCTGGAGAGATTGCTCAGTAGTTAATGCATTTGCCTGCAAAGCCTAAGGACCCAGGTTCAATTCCTCAGTACCCATGTAAAGCCAGATGCACTAGGTGGTACAGGAGTTCATTTGCAGTGGCTCGAGGCCCTGCTGGGCCCATTCTCTCAATCAATCGATCTCTCTCTCTATCTCTCTGTTTGCTAATTTCTCTCTCTCAAATAAACAAATAAAATATTTTTTAGAATGAATTAGTTTTAAAAAAAACACGGCTGAGCCCACTCTAAGACTACATAGTGAATTCCAGGTCAGCTTGGGCTAGAGTGAGATCCTACCTCAAAATAATCAAAAAATAAAATAAAATAAGAAAGACAGATTAAATTGAAAAACGAATTAGTTAGCTAGGCATGGTGGCGTATGCCTTTAATCCCAGCACTCAGGAGGCAGAAGTAGGATGATCGCTTGAGTTTGAGGCCAGTTTATGGGTCTACATAGTGAGTTCCAGGTCGGCCTGGGCAAGAGTGAGACACTACCCCAAAGAAAATTTATGTATATATATACTAGAAGAACATGCCAGACTTGGCAGAGGTGTCTGTCTCATGAGAAGCTGGATGTATGAAGTATGCCCTTCAATTCAGGCTTCCATGGAGAGTATACCTACAGGGACACCATATCTGAACTTGGGGAACTTATTCAAAAGAGAGTGACAGATCCATTGGTAAACCAGCAGAGAGCAGGCCTTCAATGGAGGTCAGTCCTCACTGACAAAGAGCCCTGGACAGTTAGTAGCTCCAGGCCCAGGTGTCTGGGAAGCTGATAGGTGTTTAACATAGTTGGGACCTCTAGGCATTGACAGGGTAGACCTGGGCCCACTCACTTGCCGTGGTTTCCTTGTGGCCTTATTATTTCAGTCGATCCCCTCAGTCTAGTCGTCCCCAAGTCTTGCATCTCGGACCCCACACTGCACTAATTATTTCCAGCCACTAAAGATCTCTCTAAAAGCTTTTCACTGGAGTTGGTGGGGAAGCCGAAACCAGGTTAGGAGAAGGACTTAGCTAAGACCGAGGATCCTAGCACAATTACCCCTAATTCTTTTTCTTGAAACTGCAGCCTCTCAACCACTGGGGACCGAGAAGGCTATTTTATTGCTTAGGAGTTTATGAGCTAGAGTGGCGGCTAGCCCGGGAAGTCGGCGGTGAGCAGAGTGTGGGGGAACACCCCCCCGTTTGATTGTGCTGGGGCCACAACTGGGAGCAACAGGCTATATTCTCAGCACCTCTCTGACCCATAGAAATAAAGGTGCCGGGACACCTACAGACTCTAGACTCACTGCGGCCCACGCGAGGGATGTGGGGGTGCAGAAGGAGGGGACGTGGGGCTCGGGCCCTGTGTTAGGGGGCGGGTCTCAGGCAAGGGGCCCAGATCGGGAACAGATCGCTGGGGGACCCAGGCGGCTGTGGAGCCAGGCACAGCGGGCGGCGGGATCGCCACAGCTCGGCTCGCCATGTACTCAGGACGCCAACCTCGGACGCCCTTCACCATCGCAGACATTCTAGGCCCGAGCACGGTCCCGGGAGCACCTTCCGAGCCGCAGCTTCCGGAGCCGGGCCCCGATCCCGCGTCGCCTCTGTGCGCGCTGGAGGAGCTGACGAGCAAAACTTTCCTGGGGCTTGAGCGGCGCTCTGCGCAGCCTGCTGAAGGTACGGCGCGAACTTGGCGGTCTTTCTCTTCTCTCTCCTCAGTCCTGGCTGGGGTCACCCTTGTGTCTGGAGTAGCACGGACCGCTCCTCACCTCTCCAGCGTCAGTCCCCTGGCTGCGCGGCCGCGGGGGAGACGGGAACCACTCGCGGGGCCGCCGCTCGCCGAGTGCGGCGCGGTGACGCCCACCCAGCAGGACCGCCGGAGAATGAGACAAAAGGATGAGCCCGGGCTGGGGCCAGGTAGACAGCTCCGAGTCGAGGCCTGGGAAACTCCCGGCTACCTAGCCCGACTCCCGTCCACTCCTTCTCCTGAGGGGCGCGGCGTTGGGGGGTCCGCCTTTCCGCCCTGCCGGGCATCCCGCTGGGTCCCGTCTGGGCTCCCGGGAGGGCGGTGTTGGTCCTGAGGAAGTGTAAGCAGGACCCACCAGTCAGGCCGAGTGGGTCGCCTCCAGCACGGTACCCCGCGCATGCGGGTGCTCCGAACGGCCACGCAGCCTGGCCTGACCCTTCTCCAGGTCTCCTCCGACCCGTTGCACCCGCTCTCCTGCCCGAGCACACCGCCCTTATCCCCAGGAGCCAGCTAAGCTTTGCCCCTACCCACACATCACCCCGACCCTGCTGTGAGGGATGGTGGCCCGACTCCCCCGCCCCCGGCTTTTCCCTCGGGCCACACGGGCGGGAGACTGATCCCCGCCCCTCCGCAGGCCGGGCCGCCCCGGAAGCGCGGGGTTCCAGCGCCGCGGGCCGCAGACGCCGCAAGTCGCGCACCGCGTTCACCGCGCAGCAGGTGCAGGAGCTGGAGCGAAGATTTGTCTTCCAGAAGTACCTGGCCCCAGCGGAGCGCGACGGACTGGCAGCCCGACTCGGCCTGGCCAACGCGCAGGTCGTCACCTGGTTCCAGAACCGCCGTGCCAAGCTCAAGCGGGACGTGGAGGAGATGCGCGCCGACGTGGCCTCGCTACGCGCGCTGTCCTCGGGGGTCCTGTGTCACCTGGCACCACCCCGCGCTCCAAGCCCAGGGCCCAGCCGGAAGGCGCTTGACCTGTCCGATGAAGAGATACTGGTGGACGACTGAAGGCAAAGCCGCTGGGCTCCTCACCTCTGCACTGAGCCTTGTCGGGGATCCGGGTTGGAGGGAGGAGGTCACCCAGGTTTGTTCTAGCCAACAGTTCAGACGTCACCTTTCCCACTTGTTGAGAATAAAGTTGAGGCTTTGCTGCAGGGTGCCTCAGTCCTGACGCCTACGCTCAAGGCTGCAAATCTGATTACCCCAAGATTCGGTGCTGGCACGATGTAGGGTGCTTAAAATGTGATGGTTCTTTTACCCTTCGTAGTGGACCTAAAAGGTAGATGTATAGGATTATGTTCATTAAAAAAATCCCAGGGCCGGGCGTGGTGGTGCACGCCTTTAATCCCAGCACTCCGGGAGGCAGAGGTAGGAGGATCTCCATAAATTTCAGGCCACCCTGAGACTACATAGTGAATTCCAGGTCAGCCTGGGCTAGAGCGAAACACTACAAACAAACTCAAACAAACAAACACACAAAAAGACCCCATTATGTATCCATAGGAAATATGTTGTTAATAATTTTCCAAAAATAATAAGAAAAAACCCCAAAATAATATTAATTAATTTTTTTAAACGCCAGGTACATTCCTTTAATCCTAGCACTTGGTAGGCAGAGGCAGGAGGATCACTATGAGTATGAGGCCACCCTGAGACTACCTAGTGAATTCCAGGTCAGCCTGGGCTAGAGTGAGACCCTACCTCGAAAAACAAAACAACAACAAAACTTCATGCCTATAATCCCAACAACTGGGAAGTAGAAGCAGGAGGATTAGGAGTTCCAGCCCAGTCTTGGCACCATGAGATTTTGGCACACACCTTTAATTCCAGCATTTGGGAGGCAGAGGTAGGAGGATCACCAGGAGTTTGAGGCCACCTGAGACTATATAGTGAATTCCAGGTCAGGCCAGACTAGCTAGAGTGAGATTCTACCTCGAAAAACTAAATAAATAACTAAATAGGGCTCTAACCCTACCAGAGACCTGTGTGTGTGTGTGTGTGTGTGTGTGTGTGTGTGTTTGTGTGTTGGGGAAGTATCCCTTCATGACCAGTTAGCAGGAGGGTGGAATGCCTGGCTGGTGGGGGGAGCTGTAAATACATCCTAGCCTGGCTTCACCGCTGACATCTCTGGTATTTATTCTGCTAGCCATTACTCACCCTCCTGCAGGACGATGGGGAGGGAATGGAGCCCAGAGGAGAAGCTACAGGTTGTTCTTGCCAAGCTTTTGGAGACCATGTTTGGGCTCTTTCCTGTAATTTCATTTTTAGAGATGCCCAGAGGACTCAAGAAGGGTCATCTAGACTCAGCTCAGGAGGAAGGTCATGGAAAGGATGTTCCAGAGAGGTGAACAATGCTGAAAGTCAGGAGGGACCCTGGTGTTTCATACAATAGCCACCCCCTTACACACAAATGCTTTCTGTGAATAAATCCTGAGAGTAATATGCTGGGACAGAGACTTTTATTCCTCAATAAATGGCTTAGTGCTTTAAAATGCTTGCTTGTAAAGCCTGAAAACCTGGGTTTGATTCCCCAGTATTCATATAAAGTCAGATGAACAAAGTGGCACATGTGTCTGGAGTTCATTTGCAGAAGCAGGAGGCCCTGGAACACCCACTTACTTCCCTCATCCCCCCTTTCTCTCTCTAATAAGTACTTTTTTTTTTTTTTAAAGAAACTTGAAGGAGCAGGCATGGTGGTGCACGCCTTTAATCCCAGCACTTGGATGGCTGAGGTAGGAAGATCGCTGTGAGTTCAAGGCCAGCCTGAGACTACATAGTGAATTCCAGGACAGCCTGGGCTAGAGGGAGACCCTATCTGGAAAAACCAAAATGATAATAATACAAAATATAAAGTGGCTGGAGAGATTGCTTAGTGGCTAAGGAGATTGCCTGTGAAGCAAAGGACCCAGGTTTCAGTACCCATGTAAGCCAGATGCACAAGGTGGCACATGAATCTGGAGTTTCTTTGCAATGGCTGGAGACCCTGGTGTGCCCATTCTCTGCCTCTCTCCTCTTTCTGTTTGCAAATAAATAAATAAAATTATTTTAAAATAAAAACTATAAAGGAGGCTGAATCATAGAAGGCCAAGGACACCTTGAAAATGGTAAGGTGGGACACATCTCCATCTTCACATGATTTTGGCCACTACAGGTACTGACCCTACAAAGGGGAATTAAAGAAGCCAGAGTTAAAGGGAGAGAAATGTGGGCCAAAGAGAGAATTCAGGCATTCATTGCACTGTAGTCAGAGTCTAGTCTCCAAGGTTTTAGAGATATGAGGCCGGAGGGCAATGCTTGGCAGGGTAATGTGGCAGTATGTGCAGAGACTGGCAACTGTGGCCACTGCAAAGGGTAACAGTAAAGAGAATTCTCATAGATGGGAGAGGCGTGGATGTAGTCACCGAGGAGGCCTCTGTGCAATTCTCTCAGTGACTAAGATTAGTGACAACTTTACACATCTGGACAACTGGAAGAAAAATGGCATTGGGGACAGAAACAATGACCAGTGATGAGGAGAAAAAAATTGTCATTTGTGTATAAAAATATTCTTTGCAATTGCACTGCTCCTTCCATGCATATAGGTAATCCCCACACTACCCTGCCCCTGTGCTTCCCTTGTCTCTTCACCACTTTCTAGATTGTCCCTGTGGAACTTTCCATCAGGTACTAAGCTCTGCTTGAGTTGTCCAGAACTGCCCTGAGTTTCTGCACCAAAAGACCCACACTGCAGGAAACCAAGGGCAGCTAGGTACTAGTCCTGAAACTCCAAACTTACACTGCAGGGTCAGAGCTTCAATTAGGAGGGATGAGTGTGTGGCAAAGTTGGGGCAAAGTGCCATGATAGGATTTGAGCTCAGAATAGGCTAAGAAAACCTGGAGAAGAAACATTATTTGAGAGTCTAGAAGAGCAAGAATCTTGCCAGCTTAGTGTAATGACTAAAATAGAGGTTGCTATGCTTTGAAGGCCCAGAAGCCTTAGTAAAGTCCCCACCCAAGAAAGAAGAGATCAGGAGCAACAACAACCAAACAAAAGAGCCCAGCCCCAGGGCTGGAGGGATGGTTTAGTGGTTAAGGCATTTACCTGCAAAGCCAAAGGTCCTAGGATAGATTCCCCAGGACCCACATAAGCCAGATGCACAAGATGGTGCATGTGTCTACAATTAGTTTGCAGTGGCTGAAGGCCCTGGCATGCCATTCTCTCCCTCCCTCCCTCTCTCTCTCCCTCTTTCTCTCTCCTCTCTCCCTCTGTGTGACTCTGTCTCTCTCAAATAAATAAATAAAAATAAATAATTTTAAAAAGTCCAGCCCCAAACAAAGAAAATCCAGGAGTCACTATACTAGAATCGCCTATTTTTAAAAAATTATTTGTATTGATTTAAAAGAAGAGAGATAGAGAATGAATGAATATGGGTGTGCCAGGCCCTCTTGCCACTGTGAAAGAACTCCAGATGCATGTGCCACTTTGTACAGCTGGTTTTAAGTGGGTACTAGGAAAGTGAACCCAGGCTGTGAAGCCTTGCAAGCAAGGGCCTTTAACCACTGAGCCATTTCTCCAGCCCTTAAACACACACACACACACACACACACACCACCTCTCTCTCTCTCTCTTTTTTTTTTTTTTTTTTTTTTTTTTTTTTGAGGTAGGGTCTCACTCTAGCCCAGGCTGGCCTGGAATTCACTATGTAGTTTCAGGGTGGCCTCGAACTCACAGCGATCCTTCGTACCTCTGCTTCCCAAGTGCTGAGATTAAAGGTGTGCACCACCATGCCTGGCTCAACACACAAACCTCTTAAACAGAAAACACCACCTTTCCCTTTCCCCACCCTCATTCCCTAAACAGGGATGAATAAAGGAGTCCCAAGGCAAATCAGTCTAGGAAGACAAAGTCTCATGGAATTAACTGGCTCTGAGCTGTTATGCCCTTCCTTTTGATGTTTCCTAAATTTCTGCTCATCCAGTTAAAAAAACTGAAACCTGAGCCAGTCATGGTTCATGGTTTGATGTAGTACAGACCTGTAATCTTAGTACATGGAAGGCTGAGGCAGGAGGATTGAGTTCAAGGATATCTTAAACTACATAGCATAACCTTGTTTTAGAAAACTAACTAAAACCCCAAACAGGACTAGAGATGTAGACCAGTTGGTAGAATACTTGCCTACCGTACACAAAGCTCTCGGTTCAGTTCCCAGCTCCACATTCATAAGGCATGGTGGTCTATGCCCATAACCCCAGTATTTGGGAAATGAAGCTAGGAGGACCAGAAGAAGTTCAAGGTCATCTTTGACACCATAACAAGTTTGAGGCTAGCCTGGCCTACATAAGGCCATGTCTCAAAAACAACCAGGGCTGGGGAGCTGGCTTAGTGGGGAGTGGCACGTGCCTGGGAAGCCTAAGGATCTAGGTTCAATTCTCCAGGTCCAACATAAGCCAGATGCCCAACGTCGTGCATGCATCTGGAGTTTGCAGTGGCTAGAGGCGTGCCCATTCTCTCTGTCTTTCTCATAAATAAAAATAAATCTTAAAAAATTATTCTTGGGCTGGAGAAAATGGTTTAGTGGTTAAGCGCTTGCCTGTGAAGCCTAAGGACACCGGTTCGAGGCTTGATTCCCCAGGACCCACTTTAGCCAGACGCACATGGGGGCGCACGTGTCTGGAAGTTCGTTTGCAGTGGATGGAGGCCCTGGCGCGCCCATTCTCTCTCCCTCTCTCTCTCTGCCTTTCTCTCTGTGTCTGTCGCTCTCAAATAAATAAATAAAAAAATATGAACCAAAAAAAATTAAAAGAAAATTATTCTCTTAAAAAAAAAAACAAAAAAAAAAAAAGCTTTGAAACTTGACATACCAAGATGGACAATGGGGCTGGAGAGATGGTTCAATGGTTAAAAGCCACTTGCTTTGATTCCCTAATACTCATGTAAATGCTGGGTGTGGTGGTGCACACCTTTGATCCCAGCACTTGGGAGGTGGAGGTAGGAGGATCATTGTGAGTTCCAAGCCAGCCTGGGACTACAGAATGAATTTCAGGTCAGCCTGGACTAAAGTGATAGCCTCCCTCAAAAAAAAAAAAAAAAAAAAAAAAAAAGGCTAGAGATACGGCTTAGCTGTTAAAGTCTCTTGTCTGCAAGGCCAAAGAATCCATGTTCAATCTCTCTCCAGATCCCACATAAGCCAGACACACAAAAGTGAAGCAAGCCCAAGGTTGCACATGCTCACTAGGTGGTGCAACCATCTGGAGTTGGATTTCAGTGGCTGAGGCCCTGGCATGCCAATTCTCTCTGTGTCTCTCTTGCTCTCTCTAAAAAATAAAAATAAGCCAGGCATGGTGGCACACACCTTTAATCCCAGCACTTGGAAGGCACAGGTAGGAGGATCACCATGAGTTCAAGACCACCTTGAGACTATATAGTGAATTCCAGGTCAGCCTGGGCTAGAGTGTCACCCTACTTCAAAAAAGTAAATAAACAAATAAATAAATAAACATTTAAAAAGCCAGGCAAGGTGGCATATGCCTTTCATATCAGCACTTGGGAGGCAGAGGTAGGATGATCACTGTGGGTCCAAGGCCACCCTGAGACTGCACAGTGAATTTCAGGTCAACTCAGGTTACATTGTGACCACACCTCAAAAAAAAAAAAAAAAAAAGTGCATATGTAAAGCCAGATGCACAAAGTGGCACATGCATCTGAAGTTTGTTTTGCTGTGACAGGAGGCTTTGGTAAACCCATATTCTCTGTGTCAAATAAATAAATAAAAGATGGGCCAGTTGTGGTAGCACATGCCAGTAGAATATTGCTGAAGAGGTGGAGGCAGAAGGATTAGGATATGTTTCAACACCTTCTATCTTCATATTTGGTAAGACCTATAGAGCTACATCATTTATCCTCATAAATGATTACTCTGGGGAAGGCATGGGGGTGGCTAAAAGCTCCTGAAGACCCTTACTTATGTGAGCTGAATCTCAGACAGGCCAGGGAGAACCAAGCCATGGGAAGCTGCCAAAATCTTAGAGGAAAATTAAAAGGTGATGACAATTCTACAGGAAGTGGACAATTGCAGCCATCTTTGGGGTAATGACATTGGTAGAAAATTCACATGGAGAAAGGCTGATTGTAAATCCATCACTGGATGAAGAGAGCATGAGACCCAGCAGTGAGGAGCATGGGCAGTGGCCAGGAGCTAGAAAGGGACTTCTCAAATGCCAATCCTTGAGGAATCTTCCATGAGTGGCAGGAGGTGGAAATTACACCACTGGACAAATGAGACATCAGAGGATGCATAGTACTACAGAAATGACTGGAGGGGCTAGGAGAAAACTGGAAGCTGTGGCTAGAGCAAACATGGCAGGTCCTGGGGTGAGAGGGAGGTGAGCATCCATCCAGTTGAAGGGTATGACTTGAGCTTAATCTAACAGCTGCAACCACGTTCCCAAGCACAGAGCTCTAGCTGGCAAACAAGTCCCCCAGGGCCAAGAAGCAAACCCCACTGGGTGGTTCTGCTATATACTAAAAGCCTGAATCTGTGTAATTCCTGCCTTGGGCCTTGGATATTTCATTTTATCTTACTGCTTATAGATACAACCAAAGAGTCATTTATATTTTCTCTAACCCTGGACCCCCTCTCTCTCAGATAAGCTCTCATGTAGCCCAGGCTGGCCTCAAACTTGCTATGTACCTGAGGATGACCTTGAACTCCTGATCTTTCTTTCTCTACCTTTCAAGTATTCCAGTACTGTGAAGCTGGATGTAGGAGGATCTCTGGTACTTGCTGGCTGGCTAGCTTAGCTGAATTTGTGAGCTCTGGGTTCAGTAAGAGACCAGTCTCAAAAAGGAGGTTGTGCCAGGTGTGCTGGCACACGCCTTTTATCTCGGCATTCAAGAGGCAGAGACAGGAGGATCGCTGTGAGTTTGAGGCCACCCTGAGACTACATCATATTTATGTTTTTTAAAATATTTTTATTTATTTGCAAGCAAAGAGAGATAAAGAGAAGAGGGACAGCCTGAGAGAATATGAGCACCAGAGATGCAGCTGCAGCAAATAACTCCAGATACATGCTTCACTGTATACATCAAGCTTTACATGGGAACTGGGGAATCTAACTCAGCTTTGCAGGCAAGTGCCTTAACCACTAGGCAATTTCTCCAGCCATAAAATACTTTTACTAATTACATAAAAATCAAGTACATATTAACATAACTTTTCAGAAAGTAAATTTTTCTTTTTAATTTTGATACTTTCAAACATGTATGTAATGTATTTTAATCTTAGTGCCCCCAATTATCTTCTTAACCCTCAGCTCCTCCGTTTTAAAGCCTTCTTCCCAATAAAAAGCAATTCACTATGGACTCTCAGGCTGGCTTCCAACTCAGAAGCAGTCCTTCCACCTCTGCCTCCTCAGTGCTGGGATTAAAGACATGCACCATCAATGCCCAGAAGTGACTTTTTCTACAACAAAGAATTCACTAGTGAAATACCACTGTTTTATACTTTTGCAAATTTCTTTAATGTCTGACAATAGAAAAAGTTAAATTCTCACATTTGCCTTTTATTCAGTCTGTTATAACAACACACATACTGCATGTCAAACCTAGCATATATGAGGCTCTAGGTTTGGTTCAAACCCCAGTACCACAAAAAATAAACATCAGATGGCTTTCCAGAAAACTGCTCTGTATACTCAGAAAAGAATTAAGAATGAAAAAGTGAAAAGGGTGTTGCCGCGCACACGCCTGAGCGCACACGCAGTGGGGCATGCAGGGACTCGGACTCTTGGCTCTTGCGCCTCGGGAGCCCACTCTCCCTTCTGCTTCCAAAGCACTGTCCGCTGAGCAGTGACACTGGCCCTGTTGCCCGTCATGCCTGCCACCCGCAAGGCCACCAGTGGGGTTATTGTCCTTTGGGGACTGGGAGATACTGGGCATGGATGGGCAAATGATTTTGCAGGTATCAGAAGTTCACATATCAAATATATCTGCCTGCATATGGCAATTATGCCTTTACCTTAAATATAAACATGGCTAGGCCTTCCTGGTTTGATACTATTGGGCTTTCACCAGATTCTCAGGAGGATGGATCTGGAATTAAACAGGCAGCAGAAAATGTAAAAGCCTTGATAGTTCAAGAGGTGAAGAATGGCATTCCTTCTAACAGGATTATTTTGGGAGAATTTTCTCAGGAGGAGCTTTATCTCTGTACATCGCAACAGAAAGGGGCGGGTGGCGCTACACTCAGTTGTTTGCTTCCACTTTGCTCTTCACTTACACAGGGTCCTATCAGTGGCATCAACAGAGACATTTCTATTCTCCAGTGTTGTGGAGATAGTGACCCTTTAGTTCCCTTAATATTTAGTTCTCTGATTGTTGAGAAACTAAAGACACTGGTAAACCCAGTGAATGTAACCTTCAAAATGTATGAAGGCATGATGCACAGTGTCAACAGAAAATGACAGCTGTCAAGCATTTTACTGATAAACTCCTACCTCCAGTTGATTGACACCATTAACAGGCCTTGTGTAGATTACACCAGCAACATTGTAGTAGACTATAGTATACACCATTTCCCACGTCTGATTTTTTTTGTTTGTTTTTTCAAGGTAAGGTGTCACTAGCCCAGACTGACCTGGAATTCACTATGTAGTCTCAGGGTGGCCTTGAACTCACGGCGATCCTCATACCTCTGCTGGGATTAAAGGCGTGTGCCACCACGCCTGGCTCTCACGTCTGATTTTTAAACTCCCTGATGTTTGCAGTGTTAAAATGATTTGCAAATATATGCCAATGAAACAGACCAGATGATGCCTCCTCATTAGAAACTTATAATCTTTAAATTTCTTTGCATATATTTGTATAATATAATCCTGAACATACTAGTATTATAGTGAAACAGCTAGTTTCCTTTTCTCAAATGTAATTCAGCAGAATCCTGTAACGAGTTCTTATTACATTATTTGAAAATTAAAACCAAACATTACTTTATATATTGCAAATAACTGTACTTTAGTCCAAATTCAGACCTCTGTAGTTATTAGAATCTTCAATACAGGTAGTAATAGTAATTAAATGGTTTTATTTTTCTGTAAACAACTGAAAAGTTAGATCATGTTCTGGTATGTTTAGAAATATTAAGACTGATTTAAAAATTAATTTCTAAAATGATTAGGATTACTTATACAGTTTAAGCTTATAGACATTTAAAGCCTACTTACTGTAGAAGAACAATCTACTAGGAAAATTTGCTTTATTTGAGAGGGAGAGGGAGAGACAGAGAGAATGGGTGCACCAGGGCCTCCAGCCACTGCAAATGAATTCCAGATGCATGCACCACCTTATACATCTGGCTTATGTGGGTCTTGGAGAGTCAAACCTGGGTCCTTTGGCTTTGCAGGCAAGTGCCTTAACTGATAAGCCATCTCTCCAGCCCTAAATTTTCATTTTTTAAGATCAGTCTTCTTGTGAAGAATAGCAACCAATTGCCTTTAAATTGTCAAAGTGAGCCGGGCGTGGTGGCGCACGCCTTTAATCCCAGCACTCGGGAGGCAGAGGTAGGAGGATCGCCATGAGTTCAAGGCCACCCTGAGATGACAGAGTTAATTCCAGGTCAGCCTGGACCAGAGTGAGACCCTACCTCAAAAAACCAAACATATATACATATATACATACATACATACATATATATATATATATATATATATATATATATATATATATATATATTGTCAAAGTGTCTAGATTACTGCTGAAAGTATTTAAAACAAATTTATGGGTAATAAAGATTAATCACGGCCAGGTTTGGTGGTGCACACCTTTAATCACAGCACTTGAGAGGAGGATTGTCATGAGCTCCCAACCACCCTGAGACTACATAGTAAATTCCAGGTCAGCCTGGGCTAGCTCAAGATCCTGCCTTGAAAAATAAAACAAAAACAACAAATAAACAAAAAAAGATTAATCAGAACCTTAATGCAATACTTATCATAGAGATTAATATGTAGCAGAAATGCATGGCTATTTTTCTTTTTCTTTTTCTTTTTTTTTTTTTTTTTTTTTTGAGGTAGGGTCTCACTCTGGTCCAGGTTGACCTGGAATTAACTCTGTAGTCTCAGGGTGGCCTTGAACTCACAGCGATCCTCCTACCTCTGCTTCCCAAGTGCTTGGATTAAAGGCGTGCGCCACCACGCCTGGCATGGCTGATATTTTTGAACTGTGTTAATTTTCCTGCTGTATTTCAACTGACCAAAACAATGTTAAGAATGCATCTTTAGGGCTGGAGAGATGGCTTAGCGGTTAAGCGCTTGCTTATGAAGCCTAAGGACTCTGGTTCGAGGCTCGGTTCCCCAGGTCCCACGTTGGCCAGATGCACAAGGGGGCGCACGTGTCTGGAGTTCGCTTGCAGAGGCTGGAAGCCCTGGCGTGCCCATTCTCATTCTCTCTCTCTCCCTCTCTCTCTCTCTCTCTCTCTCTGCCTCTTTGTCTGTCTGTCGCTCTCAAATAAATAAATAAAAATAAACCAAAAAAATTAAAAAAAAAAAAAAGAATGCATCTTTATAAATGGATGATAATTGATAATGGAAATAATTTAACAATGGACTATATAGGATATAAATGATGAAGTCATATGTTTGCCTCAACTTAAAAGCTTTAAGCAACCATTTAATATTTATATTTTATTAGTATAATAATTTGCTTTACCTTGAAGACAATAAATGTATTTCAATTATATAAACCAGCAAGTTCTTATTTATACTGACTCTTCAAAAAAAGTGAAATGTCTTAATATCATTAAAAATAACAGTGGGGAGCCAGGCGTGATGGCGCACGCCTTTTATCCCAGCACTAGGGAGGCAGAGGTTAGGTGGAGTTCAAGGCCACCCTGAGAATACAGAGTGAGTTCCAGGTCAGCCTGGGCTAGAGTGAGACCCTACCTCAAAAAACCAATAAAATAACATAGCAGTGGGTTGTACCTAGCAAAGTGTTCTCAGTCATCTGTGCCCGTCCTACTTTACAACAGGGGAGGTAGCACTAGCCAAAAGTTTCCTGCACCATTCTTATTCTCTCTGACCAAAAACTAGCCATGTGAACTCTGAATTCTGCTGTAAGAACAAGGTCCCAAAGTAGAGGATGAAGAGATCATCTGGAGCCTGTGCAGTGTGGCTAGTCCCTGCTCAGCAGCCATGGAGAAACCCCGCCACCACAAGGACCATCGGATGATGATACACCTGTCCAAAACGACAAGCACACCAGGGCTGAGCCTAGACTGATGTACAGGAACTGGCTGGCTGGTGGATTGATGCTAAGTCTCGGGATGGTACTTATATCAGAAAAGTCTTTCTTTAGAATTTAGAGCCCTTTCTAAATACACAGCAGAGGAAAGAAAATCAGCTTCAACTGAGGACAAGCTGTGGCCGTGCATATGCTGTCCTGTGAGAATTTCCACTGTTGAATTTCTCAAATTTTAGTTTGCTGAAAAAACTAACTTTTGGCCTCCTTGAGAGTCCTCTTTTGAGATCCCCTCACATCTTGAGAAAAAGTGCAGTGCCATAGGGTAATCTCCTCATTAGCATGTAAAGACATAGCTTTCAGGCAGAGGGAGTAAGGGTTCAGAGGACCTGGCCTTGAATAGTAGGAGACAGACGTAGATGGTTTCTGTTACTTTCAGTATAGGTTCTCTATAGAAACAAGGACAGCACATCATACTGGCCTGACTTGTCTTCTTATTAGATATGTTGTCATAGTGTTGCTGGGCATGGTGGCACACACCATTAATCCCAGCACTTGGAAGGCAGAGGTAAGAGGATTGCCATGAGTTCAAGGGCACCCTGAGGCTAAATAGTGAACTCCAGGTTAGCCTGGGCTAGAATGAGAACCTATCTCAAAAGAAAATTGTCCATAAATTATCATAATGTGCTACAAAAATTCTACTTAAGGAAAAGTGAAAATGAAATCCAACAAGCATGATACATTCTATAATAGACTGCTGTTTTTGATTTTGGTTTATGACACCTGAATTCGGACCTTTATTTCATACTACTATTCTATTACATACTATTCCAGTGAAGCCATTGATTAACTACACAGAAGCTACCAGGAAAATGTAGAAAGCAAAGTAAGCAAAAAATACTTATTTCTCTTATTCTGTATCTAGAACATATTCAGTAACATATTCCATAAGGATTTAAGGTGTGCTAGCTATACCAAAAGACTTATTATGGGTAATCATAGGGAACTTTTTGAATAAAATGTAGCTGTTCTGAAATGTAGATATTTTCATTCATGAACAAGATCTTATTTTTCTTTTCTTTTTTTTTTTTTTTTTTTTTAAGCAAGGACTCTTCTTGGTCACTTAGAGATGATTCCTTTGTACCCTTCTAGGTGGTTCAGTTCTTCGTTAAATGGATTGTAGCCTTGCTCTTTTAAACACTGGAGTGCCCAGAAGAGCTGGTCTAGTGGAGGAAATTCATCCTAAGGGACCCACTCCCAACTTTCATTTTTTTCAGGTTCTACATTCTTTGGTTCTGAATCATGAGTTGTGTCTACTTCTCCTTTCATTAATATGGTGACATAATGGTAATTCTCTTTCTCAACAAAAGAATTTACCACAGAGGCAAAGCAGACATTTTTCAGGAAAAGAGCAGCTTCTTCCCAGGTTTCCCTTTGAACACATTCTTCCCAGGTCTCACCCGGATGCCTGGAGCTCAGAATCACTGCGCCGACCCCGACCCCTACTCCGGGCCGCTGCTCAGGAGCGCCCGCGAAGGCGTGGCGCGGCCACTCGGGCCGACCTACATCATATTTAATTCCAGGTCAGCCTGGACCAGAGTGAGACCCTACCTTGAAAAACAAAACAAAACAAACAAACATCAATAAAAAACCAAGTTACATATAGCTTGTTGTGGTAACACATGCCTTTAATCCTGGCATTTGAGAGACAAGACAGAAGGAGACTCAGTGTGAGGTCGAGGCCAGCCTCAGACTACATAGTGAATTCCAGGTCAGCCTGGGCTAGAGTGAAACCCTACCTTAAAAAAAAAAAAGAAAAAGAAAAAACAAGTTTCAGGACTGGAGAGCTGATTCAGCTGTTAAAGGTACTTTCTTGCAAAGCCTGATGGCCTAGGGTTCAATTCTGCAGTACCCACATAAAGCCAGATGTACAAAGTGGTTACATGTGTCTTGAATTCATTGGCAGAGGCAGGAAACCCTGGCAAGCCTATACTCTTTCTCTGTCTCTAATAAATAAATTAAAATAAGATCCTACCTGGAAAAAAAAATAAGGGTCAGTGTAGCCCAATGTGGTGGCACTTGCATGTAAAGCCTGATGCCTGTTTTTTGGTTTGTTTTTTTTTTTTTTTTTTTTTTGATTTTTTGAGGTTTTTTTTTTTGAGGTAGGGTTTCACTCTAGCCCAGGCTGACCTGGAATTCACTATGGAGTCTCAGGGTGGCCTCGAACTCATGGCGATCCTCCTACCTCTGTCTCCCAAGTGCTGGGATTAAAGGCGTGCGCCACCACGCCCAGCGATGCCTGGGTTTAATTCCCCAGTATCTACATAACGCCAGGTGCACAAAGTGGTGCACGCATCTGAAGTTCATTTGCAGTAGCAAGAGGCCCTAGAACATCTATTCTCTCTCTCTTTCCTTCCTTGCAAATAAATAAATAAAATACTGAAAAAAGGTGAAACTGCTTTAAAATTTTTTCTTTGCACATGTGTGTGTACCTGCATGTACACACAGGTGTAAGGGTCTTTTGTCACTACAAATAAACTCCCCTCCAGCTTTACATGGGTGGCTGGGATATTGAACTCAAGCCAACAAGCTTTGCAAAAAAGCATCTTTAACTTCTGAGCCATATCCCCAAGGCCCCACTTTTATTTATTTGTTTATTAAATATTTTATTTATTTGAGAGAGAGAGAGAGAGAGAGAGAATAGGTGTACCCGGCCCTGCAGCAAATGAACTCCAGACACATGTACCACCTTGTGCATCTGGCTTATGTGGGTTCTGGCGAATTGAACCCGGGTCCTTAGGCCTCGCAGACAAATGCATTAACCACTAAGCCATCTCTCCAGCCACTTATTTATTTATAAGAGAGAGAGAAAGGCAGAAAGACTGAGAATGGGCTTGCCAGGGCTTCTAGGCACTGCAAACAAACTAGATGCATGCACCACCTTGCACATCTGGCGTTACGTGGGTACTGGGGAATGGGACTCAGGTCATTAGGTTCTGCAAGTACCTTAACTGCTGAGCATTCTCTCCAGAACTTCCTGCTTTTTTTCAATTAACAACTTCCATGATTATAAAAAATATCCCATGGTAATGGTCTCCTCCCCCCCCCCACTTTCCCCTCCTTCCTTCTTTTATTAAAATTTTGTTTTTATCTATTTATTTGACAGAGAGAGAGGGAGAGAGAGAATGGGCGCACCAGGGCTTCCAGCCACTGCAAACAAACTGCAGATGCTTGTGCCCCCTTGTGCATCTGGCTAATGTGGGTCCTGGGGAATTGAACGTGGGTCCTTTGGCTTTGCAGGCAAATGCCTTAACTGCTAAGCCATTCCTCTAGTCCCTCCTTCCTGCTTTTTTTTTGTGAGTCAGGGTCTCACTGTAATCCAGGCAGACCTAGAATTCACTCTATAGCAGTCTGATTCTTCTACCTCAGCCTCCTGAGTAGTGGGATTAAAGGCAAGGACTACCACACCAGACTCTCCTTCGTTTTAACACTTGTGATGAATGATGATGCACTTTGAGCATTTATTATATGGCTAAATTTTGTATATAATATCTCATTTAATCGCTATGATTACATGGGCTGGGTTTTGTTACTGTGATGGTTAACTTCGTTGTCAATTTGACAAGACTTAGAATCATTGTGGAAATAAATCTCCAGGCATGTGGGGGAGGGTCTAGATTAATTTAATTAAGGTGAGAAGTCACACCCTAAATGTGGGCAGCACCATTCCTTGGGCTGGCATTCTGGACTACATAGAAAGGAGAAAGCTATCTGAAGTCTTGAATGTATTGCATCTGTCAAGGTACATAGTGAGCCTTTCTGCAGGCTCATTCTCTTGCTCATTGCATCAGGTGATAAATGGTGAAATGTGGCAGTTTAAGAACAGAATTCAACTACAGTTTTGTGGACAAGTCCAAATTGCCATGTTACTATATTTGTTTTAAAATGAGCAATAGGGAGCCAGGCGTGGTGGCGCACGCCTTTAATCCCAGCACTCGGGAGGCAGAGGTAGGAGGATCGCCGTGAGCTCGAGGCCACCCTGAGACTCCATAATGAATTCCAGGTCAGCCTGAGCTAGAGTGAGACCCTACCTCAAAAAGAATAAAAAATAAAATAAAATGAGCAATAGGGGCTTGAGAGATGGCTTAGTGGTTAAGGAGCTTGCCTGCAAAGCCAACGAACCTATGTTCAGTTCCCCGAGGCCCACATAAGCCAGATGTACATGGTGATGCATGCCTCTAGAGTTTTTTTTTTTTTTGTATTTAAAGTAGCATTTTATTTGAATTAAAATTATTTACAAAAACCCAAAGACATATTTCATGAAACTGGTGCAAACTAATTTTTTCCTACTGTTGGCTTTTGCTCCAAAGATCACAGCTGAGATATACTGTGTAAAATAAAAATAGGATTGAATTCAGAAGAGCACTCTAATGTTCTAGTTTCCAACTGGTAGAAATATTTACAATGGAAAAAAGGTTACCTTAAAACTTTAGTTAATTTGCAAGTCAGCCTCAAGCACCCTAAAATGCGAGTTCTCTGAGGGTTAAAGACACACAAATGCTCTGCAGTAGGTGATGCGGTATCTTCCCTGCCGCTCCCACCTCACCAAAACCTGCATGTCTATCAGTGCTTGACAATTAGTTATCTTAAGAACAAAACAAAACTGTTAAACACTGAGGTAAATCAATTAAGTGATCACCAGTGTAACAGAAAAAATGTAGGTCGCCCTGATTGATCTCATCCAAATGTTTACTATTCTTTATCATCCTCCACAACTAAAATTCACCAAAACCTCTGTTCATTTCCCCAAATGCAATGATTAATAAATACCAATGTATTTTAAAATAACTACACAAAATATATCTAACTAATTTGTGGATATAATTTAACAATATACTTTAAAAACTTTCCCAAATTAGTTTTATTTGCAGGGCAAATACAATCTCAATCTTTCCCACAGTACACTGGCATACTGTGTTCTGAAAGGGTGATGGGTAGAGGTCTCCGTGGGTAGAAGAAAAAAATTTGCCTGTCAGTTACGTCCTTATACATTTCCCAACAATCTGCATTATAGGAAGACAATAGAAGGCAGCCACTGCATTAAGAAAACATTAGAGCCCCGGTTTGTAACTTTATACAAGGAAATAACAAAGTTTAAAGGGTAAAAATTAGACTTTTAGCTTTTCCCCCCAATACACATCAAACTAATATTTTTATGGCTTCAAGTTTTACAAATCCAATGAGGAAACATGATGTAACTACCAGAAAGCTAATTAAAATTATTAATGAGACATTTCTGGAAAGCCTGCCCTCAGCCTCAACTGATTTAAAAAAAGGGGGGGGGGCTGGAGAGATGGCGTAGCGGTTAAGCGCTTGCCTGTGAAGCCTAAGGATCCCGGTTCGAGGCTCGGTTCCCCAGGTCCCACGTTAGCCAGATGCACAAGGGGGCGCACGCATCTGGAGTTCGTTCGCAGAGGCTGGAAGCCCTGGCGCGCCCATTCTCTCTCTCTCCCTCTATCTGTCTTTCTCTCTGTGTCTGTCACTCTCAAATAAATAAATAAAAAAATTTAAAAAAAAAGGGAAAAAATATTAGCAGTGGTTGGAACAATACAAGAAATATTTGAAAAGTTGTGAAATTAAATCTATAAACCATGTTCTATGTGTTCCACAACTGTTTTCTAAACAACTGTTCTATGAACAAAGAATCTGAATGAAAAAAAGGTCTTTTCTACACCAGTAATTTTTTTTTTTTTTGGTTTTTCGAGGTAGGGTCTCACTCTGGTCCAGGCTGACCTGGAATTAACTCTGTAGTCTCAGGGTGGCCTTGAACTTACGGCGATCCTCCTACCTCTACCTCCCGAGTGCTGGGATTAAAGGCGTGCACCACCACGCCCAGCTACACCAGCAATTTTAAGGCTTTGTGCTTATGCAATTGATCCTGTCACTCTACAGAAGAATACACATGCTATCTGGGAACATGAATTCCACATTGGTGTTCTAGCTTGCTTATATTTGTTGTAGTGAACATTAGAAAATATATCTAGAGATTCCCCCCTCAAAACTTCACAACGTTTCAAGAGCCTCCCTCGTAGTATTAAGTGTAAATTACCCTGGTTTTTTTCTCTTTTTGCTTAATTCTTTTAACAGGGCACATCATCTTCTATATAATATTCCTTCAAACTGCTATGTTTTCTTGTGCCTATAGCTATGACACATCATGGTATTATGTTGAATATGGTCACAGTTTCAAAAGTGAAAAATAGTTCAACACCCAAACCTAATCAAGAATAAAAAAATATACTATTAATCCCTTATGTCTTTGGATTCCATCTAATTTTAAATACAGACAATAGTTCAGGGAACAACAACAAAAAATTTCACAAAATTATTAAAAGCTTTATTTATGATTGGAATCATTCAACAAAAAAAGCAAAAGCAATTGAGCCTAGGAACTGAGGAACTGAGCTGTTGTCTAGAATGTCCTCAGAACATTCAATACCTCAGTCACTAAGCTGCCTTTGCACCTGGCTGGCATGACAACAGTGGCTCAACATACACAGCAGTTGCACTAACAGCAGCACAAATTTTCCCCTTAAATCTTGCTCAGAATAAAGCAAGAAAACAAGGGGAGTGTATAGACTCTGCCAAGTAAGTGTATTCAAATACTGCATTGAATTGTTAACAGCCTGAATCTTTCCCCTCATTTTTGATAGTTGCAGATTGATGTAGTAACTGTTGTTTAGCAAATGCAGAATTCATAACGAAGAAATCAGGTGGTCTTAAAAAATCCAAACATGAATGATGCTGATGAATATTCTTGGTATATCTTCAATGACTTGTTGTAGAACTTTTCTTTGTCTAAGGATAGCTCCAGCATTACCAAGCATCTGAAGCAAAGGTAAAGCAGCTAGCAATGTTTCAAATATTCAATCACTCTAGAGATATACTTCTAGCCTGTGGTTCCAACAGCACAGGTAAGATTCATGAAGCTTAGGAATTTTTTAAGCAGCTGTCATTATAGAGAAGTCTCCTTCTGGCAGGTATTCCCACACGGTGGTTACATTGATTGGACTTTCCTGGCAGAGACACCCAAGAAGTAGAGCTGTGTAGGAGGCCACAATGTAATCCTCCATGTGTTTGCCAGCATGTTGAAGGGCTTTATTGAGGTCAAGTTCTTCATCATCTTCCTCCTTCTTATGTTTCTCTTCTGTACCATCAACTTTTTCAGTTGACACCACTGTATTTCTCCACTTATTTCTTGCCACTCTCCACTCTTATCATGCTGAGTGGTGGGAGCATCTTTGATCAATTCATCTGTTTTACTTTCTGCCAACTGGGCTGCTCGCTCTTGCTCAAGGAACAGCTGCACTAAAGCCTGAACAGCATGGACCTGTCCAGCTATCCTTAAATCATCACCCCCTTCCCCACTGCAGAAGGAGGAATCAAAAGAGCAGGATGTTTCCATGTTGACAAAACGGTGTAATTTCCGAGCACTATACTCCACCAGGTTTATAAGCAGACCCACGCCCCGCACTTGAATATCAAATCTTTGCTCCTGAGGTAGGTACTTTGGAACCTGAAGCACACAGTTCATTGCTGTGCCTATGAGACCATCCTGCTCTCCTGTTTTGGTGCTGCCCCACTCACTATCATTAGTTAAATTGAGCCACACCCCAATGACAGCCCTCATGCAGTCCTCCACTGCTTTGCCCACATGATTAGTTGTATTTTGGTAAGGCAAAGGTTTATTGTCAGCTATGCATATGCTGTTCTCGGTTGTACTGCTGAATCAGTTCTTCTCAATGCTGTAATGTTTTAGCTGATGAAATAATGAGCTGTGAATCTTTATATGCTATCAAGTAGCTTTGGTTTTCTGGATTATGCACTGTTACACTTTCTAAAACCCATAAACATCTCTCTGCTCCCCATAATGAGGCTACTAGTTTCTCTTCATCCTCATCTCTACTTAAGTGATCCACACATTCTTTTACTTTATCTACAATATGATCCAGGCCACCCAAAAGCCAGAGTTCTTCTTTAAACCAATCTCCTGCTCGTTTGGAAGTAAGGCACAACAATGTCTCCATAGCTAAATGACCAGTAGTTATATTTTCTAGATCAAGATGCTTATTGTGTACAGTTTCACAGAGTCTTCGGATTTTTTCTTTAATTTTGTTCATGTCTTTTTCATTCAGTAGTTTAGCTGAAGAAGCATCTTGTTCCAGTTCCAAAAGTCGAATCATTAGATCTAGGCTAGCTCTGTCAAGATCCATGTTCAAACGATCTCTACTCAGTATGTACATCAGAGCAGCTGTACAGAGAGAGAGATTCTGATGGTGCTGGGAATCATCCAAGGTTTTAAAGACCATTGCAACTATTCCATGTGCTCTCAGGTGTATTCGAAAACTGGGCATGGAACATTTAGTAGCCAAGCTAATAACACTAAGGCATCGTGTGTTTAGAGGCTGAGTGCTCTTTAAGCCACTTAACAAGTATTCAATGTCATCAGTGAACTCTTGATTTTCACCAAATTCCACCACATCACTGAAGTGGTTCACATCTTGAACAACAGAATATAATTCTTTGTCTTCTTTTCTGCATTTCAGTGCAGTAACTATATCTTGGTAGGGCTGAGTAGGTATTGTCACAGTTTTTATCACTTTGAGGGGTGGTGCAGGAGCCTTAAAAACTCCATCATCTTATTTATTTATTTATTTATTTATTTATTTGAGAGTGACAGACACAGAGAGAAAGACAGATAGAGGGAGAGAGAGAGAATGGGCATGCCAGGGCTTCCAGCCTCTGCAAACGAACTCCAGACGCGTGTGCCCCCTTGTGCATCTGGCTAACGTGGGACCTGGGGAACTGAGCCTCGAACCGAGGTCCTTAGGCTTCACAGGCAAGTGCTTAACCGCTAAGCCATCTCTCCAGCCCTCCATCATCTTTTTGATTTGGTTCCTTTGAAAACAGCCTCACTGTGACACTCTGAGGTTTAACTACTGGTGGTCCAGGTAGTTCTTCTGAGTCTGGATGGTTCCAATGCCTGGCATTATACACAGCTTTTGTAGGTGACCATTTGGGGCCACCAAAAATCTTTCTGGTATTTTCCTTTGATTTATCTCCTTGTTTATTTATGGGCTTCTTCACACTTTCAGGCACACCAGGTATGTCCTCTGTAAAATCTAAGTTTTCTGCATTATTAGTGCTAGGCTGACTATCCTGGGAATTCTCATTGCTTTCAGGAGGAGGCTGCAAGGAGGGTGGTGGAGCTGTTTTAGTCCTTTTTTTACTTGTCGTTCTTTCCACTGACAGTCATCATCTTCATCATCTTCACTTTCACTGAGATCATCAAGGCCAAAATATTTAATTTTATAATTAGAATTCCCAGAACTGCCTTCATCACCTCCTGTCTCATCATGATCTTCAAAACCAAAACATTCAAGGTTAACATCCTTTTTAGATTTAGTATTACTAGGTCAATATCTAGTAGTGGTCTTAGAAGTTGCAATATCTGCCTTTTTTCTGAGACGGCCTGCCTCTCCTAAATCTGCAGGAGTGGATGCAGTGAACTCATCCATGCTGCGCTACATAGTATCCTGTATGGTAACATTACAAACGGACAAGCAAGATGGATGTAAAACAGTATAATCTCTAGTCTGGCCAAGTGTCCCTCTAAAACTGGTCCCACAACTTACACCACCTTTCTTTGCCTGATTCAGGCCATCTTTACTTGCTTCACTGTTTGCTTTCGCAAGGCCTGATTGGTGCCATCCAATAGTTATCAAAATTTGATGTTCCTTGTGAGGATTTTGCTTTATTGGCCCTACAATACATCCTACAGTTGCTTGGCCTAAGAACACTTTGTACAATATCTTCATCAATGGCTCCATTTAGATTTTCCAGCCGATTTTTAAAATCTTCTTCCTTCATCTCCAAAAGAGGATCACTTAAAATACCGTCTTCTGATCTGATATTTTCAAAATCATTATCCCATTCATATAAACCAGTTCTTACAGATCCTTTGATGGGAGAAATTTCAGAAGGAGATTTTGATCTTCTCCCAAATTGGGAGCTCCAAACGTCATTTGTTTCCTTAATCTCGTCACCTTTGTATCCAGAAGCCACGATGGTTTCTGTGTTGGTTTTCTTAGTATTATCTTCAGCGTTTTTGTAAAAATGGTGACTATTTTTTTCATGTTCTTCGCTAAAATTATCCATTTTATCTAGAGTCATTAATTTAGTGCAGGTACTTTTGCTTGCCTCATCTTCTAGGATCCTGTTTGTGCTCTTTTCTTTTCTTTTTTTTTTTTTAATTTTTATTAACATTTTCCATGATTATAAAATATATCCCATGGTAATTCCGTCCCTCCCCACCCCCACACTTTCCCGTTTGAAATTCCATTCTCCATCATATTACCTCCCCATTACAATCATTGTAATTACATATATACAATATCAACCTATTAAGTAGCCTCCTCCCTTCCTTTCTCCACCCTTTATGTCTCCTTTTCAACTTACTGGCCTCTGCTACTAAGTATTTTCATTCTCACGCAGAAGCCCAGTCATCTGTAGCTAGGAACCACATATGAGAGAGAACATGTGGCGCTTGGCTTTCTGGGCCTGGGTTACCTGACTAAGTATAATACTTTCCAGGTCCATCCATTTTTCTGCAAATTTCATAACTTCATTTTTCTTTACCGCTGAGTAGAACTCCATTGTATAAATGTACCACATCTTCATTATCCACTCATCTGTTGAGGGACATCTAGGCTGGTTCCATTTCCCAGCTATTATAAATTGAGCAGCAATAAACATGGTTGAGCATGTACTTCTAAGGAAATGAGATGAGTCCTTTGGATATATGCCTAGGAGCGCTATAGCTGGGTCATATGGTAGATCAATCTCTAGCTGTTTTAGGAACCTCCACACTGTTTTCCACAATGGCTGGACCAGATTGCATTCCCACCAGCAGTGCAGAAGGGTTCCTTTTTTTCCACATCCCCGCCAACATTTATGATCATTTGTTTTCATGATGGTGGCCAATCTGACAGGAGTGAGATGGAATCTCAATGTAGTTTTAATCTGCATTTCCCTGATGACTAGTGACGTAGAACATTTTTTAAGATGCTTATATGCCATTCGTATTTCTTCCTTTGAGAACTCTCTATTTAGCTCCTTAGCCCATTTTTTGATTGGCTTGTTTGATTCCTTATTAGTTAACTTTTTGAGTTCTTTGTATATCCTAGATATTAATCCTCTATCAGATATATAGCTGGCGAAGATTTTTTCCCATTCTGTAGGTTGCCTCTTTGCTTTTTTCACTGTGTCCTTTGTGGTGCAAAATCTTTGTAATTTCATTAGGTCCCAGTGGTTAATCTGTGGTTTTATTGCCTGAGCAATTGGGGTTGTATTCAGAAAGTCTTTGCCAAGACCAATATGTTGAAGGGTTTCCCCTACTTTTTCCTCTAGCAGTTTCAAAGTTTCCGGTCTGATGTTAAGGTCTTTAATCCATTTGGACTTAATTCTTGTGCATGGCGAGAGAGAAGAATCTATTTTCATCCTTCTGCAGATATTTATCCAGTTTTCAAAACACCATTTGCTGAAGAGGCTGTCTCTTCTCCAATGAGTATTTTTGGCATTTTTATCGAATATCAGGTGGCTATAGCTACTTGGGCTTACATCTGGGTCCTCTATTCTGTTCCACTGATCTACATGTCTGTTTTTGTGCCAGTACCATGCTGTTTTTGTTACTATGGCTCTGTAGTATAGGGTAAAATCAGGTATGGTGATACCACCAGCCCCTTTTTTGTTGCTCAGTATTATTTTAGATATTCGAGGTTTTTTGTGATTCCAAATGAAGTTTTGGATTGTTTTTTCTATTTCCATGAAGAAAGCCTTTGGAATTTTGATAGGGATTGCATTAAATGTGTAGATTGCTTTAGGTAAGATTGCAATTTTCACGATATTGATTCTTCCAATCCAGGAACAAGGGATGTTTCTCCACTTTCTAGTGTCTTCTGCAATTTCTCGCTTGAGTGTTTTAAAGTTCTCATTGTATAGATTCTTTACTTCCTTGGTTAGGTTTATTCCAAGGTATTTTATTTTTTTGATGCAATTGTGAATGGGAGTGATTCTCTGATTTCATCCTCTGTGTGTTTGTTGTTAGTATATATGAAGGCTACTGATTTCTGTGTATTTATTTTGTATCCTGCTACATTGCTGTAGGTTTTGATCAGCTCTAACAGCTTGCTAGTAGACACTTTAGGGTCCTTTATGTATAGAATCATGTCATCTGCAAATAATGATAACTTGATTTCTTCCTTACCAATTTGTATCCCTTTTATGTGTGTCTCTTGCCTTATTGCTATGGCCAAGACTTCCAAAACTATATTAAATAGAAGTGGGGACAGTGGACACCCTTGTCTTGTTCCTGATTTTAGTGGAAAAGCTTCCAGTTTTTCCCCATTTAGTAATATGTTGGCTGTAGGCTTGTCATAAATAGCCTTTATTATATTGAGATATGTTCCTTCTATTCCCAGTCTCTGTAGGACTTTTATCATGAAGGGATGTTGGATTTTGTCAAATGCTTTCTCTGCATCTAATGAGATGATCATGTGATTTTTGTCCTTCAACCCGTTTATGTAATGTATTACATTTATAGATTTGCGTATGTTGAACCATCCCTGCATCTCTGGGATAAAGCCTACTTGGTCAGGGTGAATGATCTTTTTGATATACTCTTGTATTCTGTTTGCCAATATTTTGTTGAGAATTTTTGCATCTATGTTCATGAGGGAGATTGGTCTGTAATTTTCTTTTTCTGTTCTATCTTTGCCTGGTTTTGGTATCAGGGTGATGCTGGCCTCATAGAAGGAGTTTGGTAGAATTCCTTCTTTTTCTATTTCCTGGAAAAGCTTAAGAAGCAATGGTGTTAGCTCTTCCTTAAAAGTCTGGTAAAATTCAGCAGTGAATCCATCCGGGCCTGGGCTTTTTTTAGTTGGGAGATTACTGATAACTGTTCGGATCTCCATGTTTGTTATAGGTCTATTTAAGTGATTAATCTCATTTTGATTTAATTTAGGTAGGTCATATAGATCAAGGAAATCATCCATTTCTTTCAGATTTTCATACTTTGTGGAGTATATGCTTTTATAGTATGTCCCTATGACTTTTTGAATTTTTCTGGAATCTGTTGTGATGTTACCTTGTTCATCTCTGATTTTATTAATTTGTGTCTCTTCTCTCTTACTTTTGGTCAGATTTGCTAAGGGTTTATCAATCTTGTTTATCCTTTCAAAGAACCAACTCTTTGTTTCATTAATTCTTTGGATGGTTCTTTTTGTTTCTATCTCATTAATTTCTGCCCTAATCTTTATTATTTCTTCCTGTCTACTACTTTTTGGTTTGCCTTGTTCTTCTTTTTCCAAGGCTTTAAGGCGAAGCATTAGGTCGTTTACTTGTGACCTTTCTAATTTCTTAATATAGGCACTTAAGGCTATAAATTTACCTCTTAGAACTGCCTTCATTGTGTCCCAGAGATTTTGGTATGTTGTGTTCTCATTATCATTTGACTCTATAAATTTTTTGATTTCCTTTTTGATTTCTTCATTGACCCACTCATCATTTAGTAGTGTATTGTTTAGTTTCCATGATTTTGTGTATGCTCTATAGCCTTTCTTGCTACTGATTTGTAGTTTAATTCCATTGTGGTCAGATAGAATGCAAGGAATTATTTCAATTTTCCTGAATTTGTTAAGATTTGCTTTGTGTCCTAATATATGGTCTATTTTAGAGAATGTTCCATGTGCTGCTGAAAAGAATGTATATTCTGCAGCCTTTGGATGAAATGTCCTGTATATATCTGTTAGGTCCATTCCTTCTATGACCTCATTTAGTCCAGATGCCTCTCTGTTTATTCTTTCCCTGGATGACCTGTCAATTGATGAGAGTGGGGTGTTAAAGTCACCCACCACCACTGTGTTTGGTGTTATCTGTGACCTTAGTTCTAATAGTGTTTGTTTGACGAATTTGGGAGCCCCCATGGTAGGTGCATATATGTTTAGGATTGTAATGTCCTCCTGTTGGAGTGTGCCCTTAATCAATGTAAAGTGACCTTCCTTATCTTTCTTGACTAACGTCGGACTAAAGTCTACCCTGTCTGATATTAGGATAGCAACCCCTGCTTGTTTTCTAGGCCCATTTGCTTGAAACACCGTCTTCCAACCTTTCACCCTAAGATAATGTCTATCCTTTGTAGAAAGGTGAGTTTCTTGGAGACAACAAATTGTAGGATCCTGCTTTTTAACCCAGTCTGCAAATCTATGTCTTTTCGTTGGGGCATTGAGACCGTTGATATTAAGAGATATTATTGAAAGGTGTGTATTTATGTTTGCCATTTTTGTGTGTGTGTGTGTGTGTGTTATTGGTTCTACCTGTGCTCTCTTCTGTTAACTGGTATTTGAGTATAGCTTGTTTTTTCTAGGTTCCTTATATGTGTGCTTTTCGTTTTGTTCAGCATGGAGGATTCTATCAAGTATTTTCTGTAGAGCTGGTTTTGTCTTCAAATACTCCTTTAACCTGCTTTTGTCATGGAATGTCTTTATTTCTCCATCTATTTGAATGGATAACTTTGCAGGATAAAGTAACCTTGGTTGACAGTTATCTTTCAGAACTTGGAATATATCACTCCAAGCCCTTCTGGCTTTAAAAGTTTGTGTTGAATAATCTGCTGTAATCCTGATGGGCTTGCTTTTGTAGGTAACTTGATTTTTCTCTCTAACTGCTTTCAATATTTTTTCTTTGGTTTGTGTGTTTGGAAGTTTGATTATAATATGGCGAGGAGAGGTTCTTTCTGGGTTTTGTCTGGCTGGGGTTCTAAAGGCTTCCTGTATCTGTATTGGCATCTCTTTCCCAATATGGGGGAAATTTTCCTCTATGATTTTGTTGAAGATGCCTACTATGCCTCTGGAGTGGAGTTCTTCTCCTTCTACTATCCCCTGAAGTCTTATATTGGATCTTTTCATAGTGTCCCGAATATCTTGAAATTCCCACTCATACTTTTCTATAAGTTTGTCTTTCTCTTTGTTGGACTGCATTAGGTCCGCCACCTGGTCTTCTAGCTTAGATATTCTGTCCTCTCCCTCATCCATCCTACTGGTGAGATTTTCTACAGAGTTTTTTTATTTCATTAACTGTGTTCTTCATTGCTAGTAATTCTGACTGGTTTTTTTTTTATTATTTCTATTTCCCTATTTATGTCTTGTATTGCCTTCTTTATTTCATTAAATTGGTGTCCTGCCTCTTCTTTGATTCCTTTGATTTCCTCTTTGATTTCTTCTTTGATTGTTTTCATGTGTTCTTTGACCTCTTTGAACATATTTATAATTATTCTTTTGAACTCTTTCTCAGGCATTTCCTCTAACTCTTTCTCACTGGAGGACATTTCTGATGCATTAATACTTTTAGGTGGATTTATATCGTCTTGCTTTTTAGTGTTTCTTGTGTTATAATGTATATATTTTTGCATCTTGGATTAAGTTAATGCTTGGATTTTCTAGCTAGCTGTGTATTCTTAGCTGTATCAATTGATTTGATGTAATATATTTTCAGGGTAGGACCTTAAGGTATTAGGTGTGGCTCTTAAGACTCTCAGAGTATCTACAAAGATGTTCTTAGGGGTTGAGTTTCCCTGCTTTAGGAGTATTCAAGCAGGCTGAGTGGAATAAAATACAGGTAGATTCTAAAATTTAACTAAACCCTGTACACATTCAATCAAAAACAGCCCCGAGTATGTATGCAAGAGTAGTTATTATAATGACCAGATCCTCTATCAACAAAGAGGTTTAGATTTCTGGTCTGTTGAGGGATCCAAGTCAGCTTGTGACCAAGTGAGACCCTTCCCTGGTGCAATCCCAGTTACCTTGGGTGATTTTGGTCTCAGTCAAGTTGCTGCCTGGGTCGTCCGGCTGCTGTTCTGATTTCTGGAGCTGGGCACTTGCTTTTCCTACAGGGCAAAGCGAGTCGCTGCTGCTGCCTCTGCTGCTGCTGTAGCTGCCACCACTGGAGCCACCACTGCTGCTGAAGCTGCCGCTGCTGTGTCCACCGCTGCTGCTCCCCCCGAAGCCGCTGCTGCGGGATCTGCCGCCACTGCCGCTCCTGGGTCCGCTGCTGCTGGGGCCGCTGGTACCGGTGCTGGAGCCGCTGAAGTTGCTGCCGAACTCTGCTCCTGCTTGGGTCCCGCTGTCAGCCCAAGTTGGCGTGGCCGGGTCCCGGGCCGCTGCTGTGTTCACTGGAGCTGGGTTCAGACGTTGGGGGAGGGGAGGGAGCGCTGCTCTGGATCTCTCACTGCTCCACGTGTTCTTCTACCTGGCGGTCTTCTCCTCCGCTGCTCGCTGCCGCTCTCCCCTCACGTTTCCCGAGTTGCGGACAGAGCGCTGCGAGGGGAAAATCCCGCACCTGGCTTTTCCTGCGGCTGGAGCCGAGAGTCCGGCAGCTTTCTGCTGCACCGTGGCTGCGGGGGTTGGCCGAGCTGCTGGAGTCGCTTTTCCGCCTGTGCAGGCTCTGGATGCTCTATAACTCTTCCACTTCTCTGCTGCCGCCTCAATTTCCTATACACCTCACTTTTTAGTAAAAGTGTGTATTTTGCTGAGTTTTTTTGGTCTTTTTCCCCCCTAGGCTGCTTTGGCGTGGTACCTACGCCGCCATCTTAACCGGAAGTCCTCCCTCAGACTCTTGATCTTCTAGTCTTGTGCTCTTTTCTTTTCCAAGCAAAGTATCCTCCAAAAGTAAGTGTCTCTCCGAAACAACGCTGTCTTCTCCCACCACAGGACTGATTTTGCTATTAGCTTCAAGTGCAGAAGTGACTTCTTCCAGCTGAGCAGCTTCACTCGCTTCTGAGTAAAAGGAACTCTTACTCTGACCTAAATCCTTTGAAGAAACAGGTAGAGATTCATCATCACTATCAAAACCAAAAGGGTCTCCAGTATCTTCTTCTACTTTAGCTTTCTTTGGAATTTCTTGGATATCTGGTTTGAAATTGGGCCTCTTTTGCCCTAATTTAGCCATAAATGTGGTTTCTCCCCATTTTATGCTATGAGTAGTCCATTTGTTGGAAATAAACTTCATCAAAGTTTGAACTGCCATTGCCTCCTTTCTACTGTAAGTTTTGCCAAATCTGGATGTCATTTTGACACCTGTTTCATATCCCCTCCCCCCCCCCCTTGTCGCTGCATGCGCCGCCGCCGCAGGTGAAAGGTGAGCGCTGGAGTTTGAACAGGGCCTTGAACCATCTCACCGCCATTTGCACTCCCGGCAACCGCCTCTGGAGATTTTTTTACAGCAGTTAGAGGACTTGGCATGCATATTCTCTCCCTCCCTCTCTCATACACACACACACACACACACACACACACACACACACACACACACAGAGTTCAAGTCCACGTGAAATTACATAGTGAATTCCAGGTCAGCCTGGACTAGAACAAGACCCTACCTCAAAAAAAAAAAAAAACTTTAGGAGGCCAGGTGTAGTGGCACATGCCTTTAATCCAAGCAAGCACTTGGGAGGCAGGTAGGAGGATCGCTGTGAGTTCAAGGCCACCCTGAGAATGTGCAATGAATTACCGGTCAGCCTGGTCTAGAGGGAGACCCTAATTCAAGAAAAATTTCGGAGAAAGCTAGGAGACCGCTAGGTGAGCACCAGTGTTCATTGCTCCCTGCTTCCTGCCTGTGGACTGAATGTGACCAGCAACTTCCTGCTTCATCCACCAGTCTTCCCCACCATGGTGAACTGTAACCCTTGAACTGTAAGTTAAAATAAGTTCTTACTTACGTTGCTCTTTTATGCAACAACAGAAAAGTAACTAATACAGTTGCTGTCCTCATTTTATAGGCAAAAAAACGCAAGTAAGAGAGTCACTAGTCCAGGGCCTCACAGTAAGGAAGTAGGTTCCAACCTGAGCACCTGTTCCAGAGCACTGCGCCAGATGACCTCCAGAAGACCCTCTAATTCTCGGCCCCTGAGCCTAGCTTGAGGGGGACCTACTGTAGGCCACACTGAGCTCCCTCCCTACCCAAGCTCTCCACCCCTAGTCCCTCCAGGCCCCGCCCTCCCACCTTCCAGCCAGCTTCTTACATCATGTATTCTCTGCTGTTTCATATGCTCCTCCTCAGCCACAGGCTCCTCAGGCAGGTGTCTGTCTTCGTGGAAGAAGAAAGGCAGGAGTGCGGGCCTTGGGAGCGAGCGGGGAGCCAGGAGCCCGCGGCGGGAGGCCGGCAGTGGGAGCGGCGGCGCGGGCGGGCGGCGGCCGGCGAGCGGGGGTGGGGGAGGAGACGCGGACCCAGAGGGTCATTCTCAACAGGTCCCAGTGAAAGCTACTGCGGGTGAGGGGGTATTTTAATACACATTTTGAGCCTTCCATCCCCTTTGAGGGCCTTTGCAGTGAGGTTCGGGACGTGTGTTCTTTTGACAAGGAACAGCTTGTCACCATGAAATGGATAGATGAGGAAGGAGACCCGTGTACAGTGTCATCTCTGTTGAAGTTGGAAGAAGCCTTCCACCTTTATGACATGAACAAAGATTCTGAACTCCTGATTCATGCATTTCCTTGTGTACCAGAACGTCCTGAAATGCCTTGCCCAGGAGAAGAAAAATCCATCTACCGCAGAGGGGCACACCGCTGGAGAAAGCTTTATTGTGTAAATGGACACACTTTTCAAGCCAGACGTTTTAACCGGCGTGCTCGCTGTGCCTCTGCACAGACAGAATATGGGGACTTGGGCGCCAGGGACATAAGTGCATCAACTGCAAACTCTTGGTTCACAAGAAGGGCCACAAACTTGTTACAAGTTAATGTGGGAGGCATTCTTTGCCAGCGGAACCAATGACGTCAGTGAATCAGTCATCCATACACACAAACCATTCACAAACAGTGATTCCATATAATCGTTCAAGTCATGGGAGTTTGGACCAAGCTGGTGAAGAAAAGGAGGCCACAAACACCAGAGAAAGTGGCAATGCTTCATCCAGCTTAGGTCTCTAGGATTGTGATTGGCTCCAGGTCACAAGGAGAGGAAGTTATGCCAAAGTACTGTTGGTTCGATTAAAAAAACCAGATATCATCTATGCATTGAAAGTTGTGACAAGGGCTGGAGAGATGGCGTAGCGGTTAAGCGCTTGCCTGTGAAGCCTAAGGACCCCGGTTCGAGGCTCGGTTCCCCAGGTCCCACGTTAGCCAGATGCACAAGGGGGCGCACGCGTCTGGAGTTCGTTTGCAGAGGCTGGAAGCCCTGGCGCGCCCATTCTCTCTCTCTCCCTCTATCTGCCTTTCTCTCTGTGTCTGTCGCTCTCAAATAAATAAATAAAAATTAAAAAAAAAAAAAAAAAAGAAAGTTGTGACAAAAGAGCTTGTCAGTGATGATCAGGATGTTGACTGGGCGCAGACAGAGAAGCATGTTTTTGAGCATCCTTTCCTTGTTGGGCTGCATTCTTGCTTTCAGACGGAAAGCAGGTTGTTCTTTGTTACAGAATATGTGAATGGTGGAGATCTAATGTTTCATATGCAGCGACAAAGAAGACTTCCTGAGGAACACCAGGTGTTACTTGGCAGAAATCAGTTTAGCTTTAAATTACCTTCATGAACGAGGGATAATTTATAGAGATTTGAAGCTGGACAATATACTACTGGACTCTGAAGGACACATTAAGCTCACTGACTATGGCATGTGTAGGGAAGGATTGCTGCCTGGACATACAACCAGCACTTTCTGTAGTACTCCTAATTACACTGCTCCTAAAATTTTAAGATGAGATTATGGTTTCAGTGTTGAGTGCTGGGATCTTGGTGTGCTGATGTTTGAGATGATGGCAGGAAGGTCTCTATTTGATATTGTTGGGAGCTCTAATAACCCTGATCAGAACAGAGAGGATTGTCTCTTCCAAGTTATATTGGAAAAGCAAATTTGCATACCATGTTCTCTAACCATAAAAGCAGCAAGTGTCCTGAAAAGTTTTCTCAACAAGGACCCAAAGGAATCCACAAACAGGATTTGCTGACATTCAAGAGCGCCCATTCTTTCGAAACGTTGACTGGGATGTGATGGAGCAAAGCAGGTGGTGTCTCCCTTTAAGCCAAATATTTCTGGAGATTTTGTTTGGATAACTTTGATTCTCAGTTTACTAATGAACCAGCCCAGCTCCTTCCAGATGATGATGACATTGTGAGGAAAATTGATCAGTCTGAATTTGAAGGTTTTGAGTATATCAATCCCCTCTTGATGTCTGCAGAAGAATGTGTCTGATCCTCATTTTCATTGATGGGTTCTGCTTACTGCCATTTAATGCATGGATAACCCTGTTGTTAGCCTGGATTTAGTTTGCCATATTTGCTACCTACAAAATCCCTTTCAGTATCCCCTGTCATACACTGTAGAAGTCAACTATTACAGCTAAGTATAATTATGAAAAAGAAAACAAGACCCGCTTCCAGATAATCATGTCAGAATTTAGTTATACTGGTTCTTCAGAGGACTACTAATAGCTAATGAAGTTGTCTTCTGTTCAAAGAAAATACCACTGCTTTTAAAAGAAAGGCCAGGTATGGTGGTGCATGCCTTAAATCCCAGCACTTGGGAGGCAGAGGTAGAAGGATCACCATGAGTTCAAGGCCACCCTGAGACTACATAGTGAATTCCAAGTCAGCCTGGGCTAAAGTGACACCCTACCTCTAAACACAAAACAGACAAAAGAAAGTGAGTTGCATTAAGATTTACAGTGAGATTACAGCATAGGTGTCGTGAGCACTCTCAAAGATGATTGGTTGAGAGGATTCCGCCGGCGAAGGCCAATGATGCTCAGACACTGGTATACTTGCAAAGGAGTTTACTGGGATGAAAGTCACGCACAAGCAAGTCCAAACTATCACAAATAATATTATAGCTAATATAATATATAACCAAGGTATATTCATCTCTACATTACTAACACAAGAATATTTCTAGCGAGTCTAACATGTATATGACCTGACAACGCGAGATTTGAGTTGCGACATTTTACGACGTTTTACGACCTGACCAACGTGAGGTTTGAGCTGCGACGTTTTATGACCTGACCAATGCGAGGTTCGAGCTGTGCTCCAAGCCGAGTCTTGGTCCGCTGGCGTAAGCTAGTGCTCTGGCTTACAGATGATCATTCGGACAGAGTGTCGGGCTGATGAATTCGGATCGGTGACATGTCTCGCGGGGGTCTCAGTCAGGACTGCTGAGTAACCTTTCAGTCAGTCATAGTGTCGGGGAGACTGAGACAATGGTTGCTGAGCAGCTGGGGTTTTTATACCTTCCAATACTTATCTAATAGTTCCACACACACATCTGCTAATCTCTACTACGTCACTGCACACAGTTAGTCTTAGTTTTGCTTACAAGCTTTGACTTTGCATTTTTTACTCTCACAACAAACTTGTTTATCCTAAACTGGCCCTGGACCATATGCTTGTCCTTACATGCTCATAACAATAGGCCTCTCATAAGTATTTGTCATTATGTGCTAAGTGAAGGCTTAGTTGTGTAATAAAAGGTTAATTCAGAATACAACTTCTTATATTATTGGTTTCAGAGTTCCCTGTTTAAAAACCCTCCTATAATATTTCTCATTGGTTTGGATAATTAAAGTATTGATTTGGGGGCTGGAGAGATGGCTTAGCAGCTAAGGTACATGCCTGCAAAGTCTAAGGATCTAGGTTCGATTGTCCAGGTCCCATGTAAGCAGAAGCACATGGTGGTATATGCATCTGGAGTTTGTTTGCAGTGGCTAGAGGCCCTGGCATGCCCATTCTCCTTCTCTCTCTCTCATAAATAAATAATAATAAAAATCATAAATTTTTAAGGCAACAATTATTAAACTCTTAATGAAATAGACTTGTTTTATTAAGAACAAAGTCCAAATTATTAGCTATTTTTTTAAAGCCTGGCACAAACAATTTTTTTTCTTTAGAATAAAGGGTTAGCTTCTGAGCCTTTCCTCTAGCGAAACTCTAACTGGAATGTTAGTATATATGTACACATATATAGTTCAAAAGACCCAAGATGCAGTTGAGTGGAAGATTACTTCAAAGTGGATACAGAAAGTGCAATGGTAATATTTATTTCTTACTGGAGAGTGAATCCTGAAGTTGCTTTCTGTTACTGACTTAAAGAATGAGGAGGCATTCACTTCTTACCAAACCCGTAAATGCATTCCACTTATTCAGTGAAGGCAGAATGTAAATATTTTCTTTATTATTTAGCATACAGAAAAATAATTTATCTAAGTAGGGTTCTTAACTATTCTTATTTCCTCCTCCAAAGTACATTCTCTATACTTTGGAGCTGTTTATGAAGTCTACAGTGAAAACCAAGAAAAATAATGAACATGAATAAATATGTAGAGCCCATGTAGCAGACAGATTCAGGTTCGTTGAGATGAACTTCCAGACCAGGCACAGTAATGGAGGAAGGGATGTTTATTGAAGCCTACAGATCCAGAGGAAGTTTCATAATGGCAGAAGAAGCTGGCCTGCCTTCATAGGTCCAAGTGGAGAGAGAAAAGTACAAGCCTAAAGGTCAAAAGCCACAGCACACTTCAGGAACTCCAGCTAGGCACACTTTGCATATCTTTAGATTGAAATCTGAAACCCATCACCACAACTTAAGATCCACCCAGTGACATTGCCTCCAGCAGGTGGCTACAGATGTAAACTACAAACAAACAACTGAATATATTGGGGGCCACCTATTCTATTCAAACCACCACATTCCACCCCTGGCCCCCACCAGCACACACTGCAAATTGTACTCTGTTCAATTTCAAAGGTTCCCACTGTCTTGACCAATTTAAGATACTAAGACCTGTAAAATCAAAGAAGTTAAACATTTCTAACATATAAAGGCACAGAGTAAACATTTTTAACTAGTATAAGGCACAGCAAGGAGAGACTAAAACAATGCAAACTTAACCACCATCAAACAAACATCAAACTTCTGTAGTTCAAGTTCAACATAACCAGAGACTGAAAGTCTCTAGATTTTCCAATTCTGCCCCTCCAGTTGGGCAGAGTAGCAGGGGAACCCTTCTGTCCCAGGCCAACAGTGCACTCCATGGTAGCCCTTGCACAATCCTGGTATATCCAAAGCTTCTTGAGGTCTTCATGCAAACCACAGTCCATCTTCCAAAGGCTCTTTCAGCCTATCAGGGCATCAGGCACTACCTCATGCCATATCTCAGTGGCAGCTCCTTGAAGCATGTGCAATTCATGACCACTCCTCGTATTTTTCATGCTTCTGAAACCAATACCAGGTGTACAGGACACAGCCATATTCTTAATTCACAGACAAAATAAATCATAACCTTGAAAAGTAGGTTCCTTCTCCAGTCAACTCTTTCCAAAAGTGTTTGCATTTCTATGATAATCTTTCCTCAGGCATAGCTTTCATGTAAAGCAATTGGGCCATCTTCCTTAAGATTGCTAATATGTTGACAATAGCAGCTTTAGTAATCTAAAGCCAGTCTCTGTGCCAGTAAATTTAACTTGCTTAAAGTTTTCCAGCTTAAAATCTTAAATCTCTCAGTCCAATATCTCTAGTCAAGCACATCAGTCCATTATAAATTTAACCTTGATCAAACTCTCTGGGCCTGGGCAGTAGGATGCAGCCAGCCCTTATGCCAGTAGCCTAGTTCCAACAAAGTCCTCTGCAGTCTTTCCTTCCCCTTAGAAAGCTCATAAGCCAAGTCTTGAAGTTCAATGCTGTCTGCACTTAGCACTCTCAGAACCTGATCAGAATAGTCCATAAAACTTGGCTTACCACTCCAGAAGACATCTTCAGTTGCAAGCAATAAGTCCATGCCTATTCCTCCAAAACAAAGGTTCCAAAAGATCAACATCCGCATAGTCAGGTTCATCTCACCCCCACTCCTGGTACCAGGTTTTGTAGCAGACAGATTCAGGTTTGCTGAGATGAACTTCCAGACCAGCACAGTTATGGAGGAAGGGATATTTATTGAAGCCTACAGATCCAGGGGAAGTTCCATAATGGCAGAAGAAGCTGGCCTGCCTTCACAAGTCCAGGCAGAGAGAGAGAAGTACAAGCCTAAAGGTCAAAAGCCAAAGCACACTTCAGGAACTCCAGCGAGGCACACTTTGTATATCTCTAGGTTGAAATCTGAAACCCATCACCACAACTTAAGATCCACCCAGTGACATTGCCTCCAGCAGGTGGCTACAGATGTAAACCACAAACAAACAACTGAATATATTGGGGGCCACCTATACTATTCAAACCACTACAGCCCATGTATACTCACCTACTTCACAGTTTCAGCTTCTTTATTAAGTTTGTATTTTGTGAGAACATAGTAGAACACATTTCAGGGGCAGAGTTTTAAAGGATTTTTGTTTTTGTTTTTGGCTTTGGTTTGTCAAGGAAGGATTTCACTCTAGTCCAGGCTGACCTGGAATTCACTATGTAGTCTCAGGGTGGCCTTGAACTCATTGGCAATCCTCCTATCTTTGCCTCCCAAGTGCTGGGATTAAAGGCATGCGCCACCATGCCAGGTTCCTAAAGCTTATTTTAAAAATTAATACTAGTATTTAAAAATTTCTTATTTAAAGAGGTACCAGATAGAGCATCATTCTGTTGTTTAAATACTTTTTAACTTATTTTTATTTATTTATTTATTATACACAGGAAGAGAGAGAGACAGAGACAGAGACAGAGAATGGGTACACCAGGGCCTCTCACCACTGCAAATGAACTCCAGATATATGCACCACCATGTATATTTGGCTTACATGGGACCTGGAGAATTGAATCTGGGTCCTCAGTCTCTGTAGGCATGCACCTTAACCACTAAGTCATCTCTCCAGGCCTTAATTTTTTATAAAATGTTTTAAAATGATCTTCTAAATAGATTACAGTTATCCTGCCCAGTAAGCACTACACTTACTGTGCATATTTATATATTAATGCTACTCTCACTTTTGGTTAGAAAAGCTTCTCTTTTCAAATGGCAGAGACCACTGGGATGACCCAAAAGGCAACATAGTGCTGAGAAGAAGTGACAGAGGAGTATTCAGCACTGAAACATCTCTATCACACCTTCCAAGGCTCAGGGTCCATTGTGGAAGAGGTGGTGGAAAGAATGTAAGAGCCAAAGGAATACAACTATCCATAGAGAAATTGCCCTCAATATCCATGACCTTGCAATGTCTAGTGCTACCTTCACAAGACCCTCATAATAGGAGAAAAAGGCAAAGATATCAAAATAAAAGAAAAATTAACAGAGAGGGAGGGGTATTATGGAGAGTGGAGTTGTGATGGGGAACGTGGGGGGAGGAATTATCATGGTTAATGTCTGTGAAGACAGAAGTTGTCAATAATAAAATTATACATTAAAAAATTAAAAAAATAGATTAAAGTTATCTAATATTAGTAAAATTTAGTTTTAGGGAAGTTATCTAGGTTGAAATTTGTAATGATGTAAGCATGGAGGCATTTAATAAATTACCCTTTTGGGGGATGTTGCATTTCATTAGAAATATAATTTTTCCAAAGTCTATGTCCTGTATCTCTTCACATGACTAAGTCTGAGAGCAATGAAAACCTCCAGTGATAAAAGCCAAATAGAGCAGTACAACACATCAGAAAGCAAGTGTTCCTATGTATTTGCATATTAGTGTGAGCAGCACCTGGAACTTGTGAAAACAAGAAGCTGTATTAACGTCATAAGCTCCTTGTGGCATGTCAGAAGGATCTTATGACTTCACTTTGAAGTAGTGCTGTTTCCTCTAGAGCATTTTACAATGTAAACTACTCACAGAGGAGTTGAAGATGTAGTGTTTTGTTTGTTTTGTCTTGATGTCTATTTTTTTACTGGAGAGTGAATATTTCAGTTGCTTAAGCAGTGAGCTATAATCTTACCCACATTTATAAACAATTTTACATGAATAACCTCAGTTAGATATCTTCTCTACCTCAGCTCCTAGAAAAACCTATCCATTTTCTACCAATACAAATGACAACCATTTTTCTATGATTATTAATGGTGGTCTTTTGTTTTTAAATATTTTAAACTAATAAAATTTACTGTGTATACTTTATTCAGAATTGTGTTACAGGTGTTTTTAAAAAATATTTTATTTATTGACTTATTTATTTATTTGAGAGACAGAGGCAGAGAGAGAAAGAAAGAGAAAGAGAACGGGCACACCAGGTCCTCCAGCCACTGCAAACGAACTCCAGATGCATACGCCACCTTGTGCTTACATAGTTCCTGAAGAATTGAACTGGGGTCCTTTGGCTTTGCAGGTAAGTGCCTTAACCATTAAGCCATCTCTCCAGCCCTATTACAAGTGTTTTTAATTGTGTTGTTTTGTTTTTAGTCCTTAAGTGCCATGCCAGTTCTTTATATATAAAGTTCTCTCAAAATACTCACCAGAGAATAAGGCTGTGAGTGGACAGTTAAGAGTGATTGGTACATGGCGTCCTAGGAAATAATTTATTTTGCATAAGCATATGGTTAGATCATTTTGTGCATATGCAACCTGGATTGGGTATCAAGTATAATGTGTGTTCAGTGCTGGTACATTTAGTTTATAAATTTGTTTTGTTTGGGCTTTTATTATATAGAGTGCTGCCTTAATCACTGTAATGTAATCTGTATTTGTATAATATTTTTATATTCAAATCTTTAAATAAAATGTTTAATACCCATTTAAAAAAAAAGAAAGGCAGGTGACAAGAAAAGAGAAATATAGCCAGTACAGAGAAGGTGAGGTAGGTAATCTATAAGGAAGGGATGGTGGTTACCTGCTCTCTCAGCTCTGCCACATCACGTTCTTGAACATGAATAACACCTTGGATCCCAAAGCTACCTCATAATGGGAGAGCAGTAGCTTGTGCTGGGGATTTGCTCAGTTGTTACAGTGCTCGCCTAGCATGCACAAATGGGATTAGATCCTTGGCACTACATAAACTGGGTGTGGGGAAGAAAGGAGAGGGGAAGGAAGGAAAGAACAGAAGCTTCTGGCTGGCCCCTGCACTTTGTTTCTCCTCCAAACCAAGTTTTCAGACACAGACTTATATTCAAAAACATCCAATATCTCCACTTACAGGATCATAGATAGAAATCAATCTAACACTTCAGCTTGGGAATCAGAACCTTCCAAAATATTCCCTAGCTTCCCTTCCCAGCCTTCTGTTACAGTCCTCCCTTGCTAGCTCCATCTTACCTTTGCCACCAAGCTCCCTATAACCTTGCAGTCTCCTTCCAGCTGCCCTCCTCGCTTCTTCGTCACTCTCTTGTCTTACTTTAAAGATCCAGTTCAAATTTTATCTCCCCTCTAAGTCATATCAGAGCCTTTCCTCTCCAGTTATCACTGCTCTCTCTCAACCAAGCTGTAGTCATATATCCCATTATACAATTTAAATAAACTTGTACTTAGTCATTGCTCAAAAAAAAAAAAAAAATAAGCTGGGCATGGTGGCGCACACCTTTAATCCCAATACTCGGGAGGCAGAGGTAGGAGGATCGCCGTGAGTTCAAGGCCACCCTGAGACTACAGAGTTAATTCCAGGTCAGCCTGGACCAGAGTGAGACCCTACCTCGAAAAACCAAAAAAAAAAAAAAAAAAAAGAAAAAGAAAAGAAAAAAAAAACACCTTTATGTGTGTGTTCCTGTGTGAGTGTAGGCATGTGTGTGCCACAGTGCATGTGGAAGTTGGAAAGACAGCCTCAGGTGTCAGTCTTGTATTCCACCTTGTTTCTTTTCTTTTCTTTTCTTTTCTTTTCTTTTCTTTCTTTCTTTTTCTTTCTTTCTTTCCTTCTATCTTTCTTTCCTTCTTTCTTTCTCTCTTTCTTTCTTTCTTTCTTTTTTTTTAAATTTTTTTTTTAATTTATTTATTTGAGAGCGACAGACAGAGAGAGAAAGACAGATAGAGGGAGAGAGAGAGAATGGGCGTGCCAGGGCTTCCAGCCTCTGCAAACGAACTCCAGACGCGTGCGCCCCCTTGTGCATCTGGCTAACGTGGGACCTGGGGAACCGAGCCTCGAACCGGGGTCCTTAGGCTTCACAGGCAAGCGCTTAACCGCTAAGCCATCTCTCCAGCCCACTTTCTTTCTTTCTTTCTTTCCTTCTTTCTTTCTTTCTTTCTTTCTTTCTTTCTTTCTTTCTTTCTTTCTTTCTTTCTTTCTTTCTTTCTCTTCTTCTTTTCTTCAAGGCATGGTCTCACTTCTAGCCCAGACTGACCCAGAATTCACAATGTAGTTGAAAGAACTAAATTGATGCCATGATAGGCTTCAGCAAAACATCTCCCAGACTAGGCCTAAAATTAGAACAAAGGGCCATTATAAGTGACTGTCCTGGCTGGAGAAAAGTTGAGTCGCTTCCTGGAAATTCAAGACTTGCTTGTCCCAACCAATCAAGGATGTACAGATGTAATTGTAGACTAATCATAATAAGTGTTACCTCACCTACTCAGAATTCCCCTTAAAATCCAGGCTCAAGGATCTTATAGAACCAATCAAATGCAACCCTTGTTCAAATTAGCCAATCAAACTGTAGAACTAATTGCCCCTCCAAACCTTCACCATTTTGTATGAGTGGTCAATCCCCACATGCTGGCTGATTCTGCAGAGTAAACGCTCTTTGCTTTTATATACTCCACTCTCCATAATACCCCTCCCTCTCTGTTAATGGAACCTTACAATTGGGGACTCATCCAGGATTGCTGAGAAGCCCTTCCCCCCCTCCAATCAATAGTAGAGTGTTATCTGGAGGGCATTTAGTTCTCTACCTATTGGTGAGTTGGATGCCTCTTTGTGTGTCTCTTGTCTGCTTTGTTTCATTTTTAGCAAATCTGGCATCTGGACACATCTGGAGGTGAAGCTGATGAGCCACTCACTAATTACCTCAGGGCAGGGGGGTCCTGAGGATGCTTCAGACCCCCTTCTGGTGGAGCTGGAAAGCTCTGAACTGGTAGAGCCTGAAAACTTCAGTCTGACTCTGGTTTTGATAAAAGGAGATGGGTCATGCCCATCTGGCAGAGCCTATTCATGGGACAGGCCACCAACTGCAGCATTTGAGTGTCTTTTTCATTCGTTTTTATGTCCGTATATCTTTGTGCTGTTTGTCCTTTTCTGGTTTCTAGAAAATATTGTACAGAAGTATTATGGGACAGACAACTAGTTCCACCCCTTTGGATCTAGTCCAGTCACATTTTAAGGACTTCCGACAAATGGCAGAGAATTTGGGTCTGACAGTGCGGTCAGGAAAACTAGCCATCTTTTTCAGGAATGAATGGCCAACTTTCCATGTAGGATGTACTTTTCATCTCCCTAATATTTACCAGGTCAAAAGTATTGTGTGTGGGAATCCCGGACACCTGACCAGGTCCCATACATTACAGCTTGGCAATATCTAGTAGAAAACCCCCTCCCCGGCTAACCCCATTTTGCCACCAGCTCCATCCATACTGCCTATCAGGGAACCAAAACTGCCAGAGGATCATAAGCCTGCAGTGCTGCCCCCTTCTGCCCCTGAGGAAGAACTCTACCTGCCTCTCTATGTATCTGTCCTCGTACCACAATTGAGAGCTGCTGATCAGGGCCCTGGGGAAGAAGGAGAAAACATGATCAGTCCTCCCCACACGGAGCCCGAGCCACAAGACAGGCAGAATCCACTGTGGTCTCACTGCCTTTGGGAGCAACAACCCCTTCCCCCTCCCCCCTATGAGGACAGCCAACAGCTCATGACTCATATTTCTTATTCTACCAGTGACCTGTATAATTGGAAGATGCAGAATCCAAAATTTTCAGAGAAACCCTCAGCCCTCTTAGACTTGTTAGATTCTATAATAATAACTCACCAGCCCACTTGGGACTATTGTTAGCAGCTTTGGTAGGTTCTCTTTACAACAGCGGAAAGAGAATGAATTCTAGTCGCCACTTGCAAGCTAGTTCCTGGACCTAACAGCCAACCCACAGCCATGCAGGCCATCATAGATGTGGCTTTTCCCCTGCCCTGCCCTGACTGGGACCCTAACAGCCTTTTTAGAGAGGCTACTAGCAGCCTGGAATACTCCTCTCCTGCCAGTAAAAAAGCCCCACTCCCAATTAATACTGGCCTGTACAGGATCTGAGGGAAATTAATAAATGGGTGGAAGACATCCACCCCATGGTGCAGAACCTGTACACTCTACTAAGCACCCTGTCACCTGAGTGCAATGTGTACATGGTACTGGACCACAAGGACACATTCTTCAATCTGCCACTGGCCCCAGCCAGTTAACCTCTCTCTATTCACCTTTGAATGGAGCAATCCAGAACATGGATTCAACAGACAGTTGACTTGGACCAGACTGCCACAAGGATTTAAAAACTCACCCATCATCTTTAATGAGGCATTCCATGATGATCTGGGTAAGTACTTCCAGGCCCATCCCCAAATAACCCTCTTGCAGTATGTAGATGACCTTCTTATAGCAGCCTCAGATGAAGAAGCCAGCTGCTGAGCCACAGAGGCCTTGCTGAGAGAATTGGACCACAGGGGTATCGAATTAGCCAGAAAGGCGCAGCTCTGCCAGAGGGAAGTAATGTACCTTGGGTACATACTCAAGGGGGGACACCTGTTGACTCAAGCCCACCAAGAGATAATCCTCAACATTCCCTACCCCAGAACCCAGCAACAGGTATGTGAGTTTTTGGGGTTGGCAGGATTTTGTAGACTCTGGATACCCAGATTTACAGAGATTGCCAAGCCTCTCTATGAGGCCACAAGGAGACAAAAAAATTCCCTTGAATGAACCCCAGAAATGGAAATGGCCTTTCTCCAGTTAAAAAAGGCCCCTCTTGAAGCCCTGGCATTAGCTTTGCCAGACATCCACAACTCTTTCCAGCTTTACATTGATGAGAACAAAGGCACAGCTAAAGGGGTACTGACTCAAACTCTCGGCCTTTGGAAAAGGCCAATTGCTTACCTATCAAAGAAATTAGACTCAGTGGCAACGGGATGGCCCCCATGCCTCCGAATAATAGTAGCCACCACTTTATTGGTCAAAGACTGAGATAAACTGACTTTGGGCCAAACACTGAGAGTGACTACTCCTCATGCTATTGAAGGAGGGCTAAAGCAGCCCCTGACAGGTGGCTAACTAATGCCAGACTGATTCATTATCAGGCTCTTCTCAACCCTCACAGGTTCAATTTGCCTTCACTCAGGCCCTCAATCCCGCAACGCTGTTACCTGACCCAGATCTAGACAGTCCCATACATGACTACTCAGAGATCTTGAGCAGTTTACAAGGGATCCAACCAGATCTCAAAGACGTTCCCCTTAAAGGTGCAGAGCTGACCTGGTATACAGATGGAAGCAGCTTCCTTAAGGGTGGTGTTTGGTATGCAGGAGCTGCAGTGACAATGGAAGAAACAACTGTATGGTCAGAAGCCCTCCCTCCAGGTACGTCTCACCAGACAGCTGAACTGACAGCCCTGACCAAGGCCTTACAGATGGGCCAAGGAAAGAAACTTAATATCTATAGTGACAACCATTATGTTTTTGCAATGGTACATGTTCATGGGGCCATTTATAAAGAAAGGAGAGTATTGACAGCAGAAGGAAAAACCATTAAAAATAAACAGAAAATTCTGGACCTCTTGCAGGTTATATGGCTCCCCAGAGAGATAGCAATCATACACTGCCCTGGTCACCAGAAAGGGGAGGATCCTATTTCCAAAGGGGACAACAGGGCTGACAACACAGCTCAAGAGGCAGCCCTCCAAGTCTCTACTACCATAGTGGCAAAATTACCTCCAATGGTGGCTCCCACCTTGCCAGAAATGCCAAACTACACTGATTCAGAACTATGGAGGATTGAGACCTGCACAGCAGCCTATAAAAAACAAGGATGGTGTAAGACTCCTGATGGGAGGCTTATCCTCCCATCGGACTTTGCTAGCCAATTCATGAGACAAATACATTAGAGTACTCATCTAAGACAACAGAAGATTGAGGACTTACTTAGATGGGCCTACCTTGAAGTTTTTGACTTGAGACAAAAAACAACAGAAGCCATGTCTGCCACCTAATAAATGCAAAAAGCAGAGTTTCTCAGTCAGGAACTAGGGAAAGGAGGACCCAACCAGGAATAAATTGGGAAATTGACTGTACATCAAATAAAACCTGGTTTGTATGGGTACAGGTATTTACTAGTATTTATAGACATCTTTTCAGAATGGACTGAAGCCTTTCCAACCAAGAATAAGACAGCTTCAACTGTGGCTACAAGACTATTAGATGACATCATTCCAAGGTATGGTTTACTTGTTCTTTTGGGATCAGACAATGGGCCTGCCTTCATCTTGCAGGTAACCCCAGGCTGTAGTTAAAATTGTGGGGACTAATTGGGAGCTTCATTCTGTGTATCATCCCCAGAGTTCAGGACAGGTAGAAAGAATGAATCGAGCCTTAAATGAGAGCCTAACAAAATTAACCCTTGAAACTGGCGGTGACTGGGTATCTCTCCTTCCCTTTGCCCTTTTCCAAGCTCGAAACTCCCCCTACACCATGGGGCTGACTCCCTTTGAAATCATGTATGCAAGACCCCCACCCTTGTTACCTAATATGAAAGCAAAACTGTTAACTGAGTTTGATGCCAAGAGATTCCGCTCCTCCTTACAAGCTTTATTCCAGGTACAAGAACAACTTTGGCCTCAGCTACAGGCCATTTATGAGAAGACACCTTCACCCACACCCCATGGATTCAAGCTGGGAGATCTAGCGCTCATCAAGAGACACTGGAGAGAGACTCTTGAACCTGGCTGGAAAGGAGACCTACACTGTGATCCTGACCACTCCAACTGCAATCAGAGTGGATGGAGTTCCTACCTGGATACACCACTTTCACATGAAGCCTCTCGACCCACAGGTAAACCACCCCAACAACTGCACCCAGGAAGACAAACCTGGACTGTGGCATGCTGTTGCACATCCACAAGACCTAACTGTACTCCTGGGCCACTACAGGAATTCTGTCAACCCCAATGAGAGGCCCACCACAATGTTTGTGGGGAAAGTTCCCAATCCTTACCCTAAAATCTGCCCCTGGGAAAGGACTATATGTACTAGGTGCAGGAGGAAAACTGGATAACTTTCCCCAATTCAAACATCTCTGTCATCACACTCTTACTGCAGACACTGGTAACTTCTGTCTGGTGCCCCCTAACGGAACTTGGTTTGAATGCACAATGGGACTAACTCCTTATATTCATCTGCAGTTCCTTCAAAACACTACCAGTCTATGTATCATAGTTACTCTGTTTCCTTAGGTTTACTACCTCCCCTTTGATGATTATATAGAAACCCTAGAATATTATCATTATAGATGGAAACATGATTTTGGAATATCAGCAATCCTTCTTACAACTTTGATAGGGACTGGTGTAGCTGCAGGGATTGGTACTGGTACTATGGCCCTAATTAAAGCAGACCAGACTTATCAGGCCTTAACTAACCTAATAAGATTCTGATCTTGCCCAGTTAGAAAAGTCAGTCTGTCAGTTAGAACAGTCCCTGGATTCACTGGCTGCGGTGGTACTACAAAACAGAAGGGGACTAGACTTACTTTTACTACAGCAAGGGGACTCTGTTAGGCTTTAGGAAAGCAATGTTGTTTCTATGTCAACAATTCAGGTGTTATTAGGGATAGCCTGGCTATAGTCCAGAAGAGACTAGTACAAAAGGCCAAAATTAGACAAGAAAATCAAAGCTGGTATGAGTCACTATTCAACTGGTCCCCCTGGCTAACAACCATGATCTCCTCCCTAACAAGCCCACTTATTCTCCTGTTGCTCACTTTTACTTGCAGACCATATATCATCAATGTATTAATCAAATTTGTTAAAGAATGCTTAGCCACAGTACAACTAGTGGTCCTAAGGCAACAATATCAACCTCTGGAAACATCTCAAGGATTTGAGATGAGACCGTACTCAAGGGGGGAATGAAAGAACTAAATTGACACCATGATAGGCTTCAGCAAAACACCTCCCAGGCTAGGCCTAAAATTAGAACAAAGGGCCATTGATCAGTGACTGTCTTGGCAGGAGAAAAGCTGAGTCACTTCCTGGAAACTCAAGGCCTCTTGGCCCCAACCAATCAAGGATGTACAGATGTAATTGTAGACCAGTCATAATAAGGGTTACCTCACCTACTCAGAATTCCTCTTAAAACCCAGGCTTGAATATCTTAGAACCAATCAAATGCAACCCTTGTTCAAATTAGCCAATCAAACTAGAACTAATTGCCCCCCCAAACCTTCCTTAATTATGCTTAAAGGAACCTGCAAGCTCCTCTCAGGGTTGACATTTTGTATTAATGGTCGACCCCTACATGCTGGCTGATTCTGCAGAATAAACGCTCTTTGCTTTTATATATTATTTGAATCTGGGGTCTTTCTTCAATGATTCCTGGACCCTTACATAGTCCCAGGCTGGCCTCTAACTCATGGTGATCCTCCTACCTCTGCTTCCCTAGTGCTGGGATTTTGGCAGTCTCACTCTAGTCTAGGTTGACCTGGAATTCACTGTGTAGTCTCAGGGTGGCCTTGCACTCACAGCAATCCTCCTATTTCTGCCTCCCAAGTACTGGGATTAAAGGCATGCGCCACCACACCCAGCTTCCACTTTGTTTTTGAGGTAAGGGTCTCATGGCTATCCTCCTATTTCAGCCTCCTGAGTGCTGGAATTAAAAGTGTGCATCACCATGCCCTGAAAGAGGTCAAGTCTCTTATTCATCTCTTGTAGACCAGCTAGCTGTAAATTCTAGGGATTCTCCAGTCTCTGCCTCCCATCTTGCTATAAGAACATTGGGATATTGCATACAGTTGCCTATGGCTTTGCATGGGTTCCAGGAATCCAGACTCAAAGCTCATTCCCCCACCCCACCCCAAAACCCCTTCCTCAGTCCCATCATTCATTTTTCTTTTTTTTACTGCCCTTTCAATTGATGAGGCATAATGAAAGAGCACTGTGCTACAGTAGAGCCACTCAAATCCCAATTTTCACTCTGCCACTGTCTGGAAGTTTCGTTTTGGAGAAGCCATTTGTCATTTAACCTCAATGGGCTTCCATAAGGCAATACTTTTTAAGACACGACTTACAAACTGGAATTTATTTTTGGTGCTAGGGACTGAGTCTGTTGGGAGCTGTAGCTGCTCTTTGACCATGGGAACTGCAGCTGGTCTTGGATCTCCAGGCACAGAGGCCTTATTGTACAGCCTTGGTAAATCATACTTCAGACACAGAGGCATTAACGGCCTTGGTGGAGCAGACTTCAGATATGAAGGCATTGTTTTGAGAAAGTTTCATTTTCTGTATATAAGCTTGTGTCTGCCTGAATAAACTTGAGCCTTGATCAGAACTTGTCTTAGCTCCATTCCTTGTGTTCTTGTCTCAGATTCCTTCCCACTCCCTCCTTTGGGGTCTGTTTGACTCTCGTGCCACAAGCCAGCACAGCATGGCGCCCAGAACATGGACCTGAGTACGAGGGGCTTCAGTGAGGAATGCCAACATCAACCCAGGATCCGCGGAAGAAAGAAAAACTAAAAAGAAGACTGTAGTCGCCCACTCAGTCTTCAGGAATAAGGTAAGTTGGTGCATTATGGGACAAGCAAAGAGTAAAAAGGAGCTAATTGCTGTAGTAAAAGATATTTTAAAAGCACAAGGAATTGGGATTGCTTCAAATTCTTCAAGCAAATTTTTTGATTTTGTTAATAAAATGAGCCCTTGGTTTATAGAGCAGGGAAAATTCTAACAGCAGATGATTGGAAATCTCTAGGCAAAGCTTGTTTATCAGGAGGATTTGTTCTTTTTGTTTGTGTGTGTGTGCATATATGTGTGTGTTCATTGTGCTTGCTAGTTATGTCGTGTTTGTGACTGGTTGTAACTAAAGAGATGAGATGGACACAGGTAACACCCCTTTCTCTTCTAGAGAACCATTTCAAGGAAATCAAAAACCTGAGCATAGAAATTAAAAAGGAAAAGTTAAATGTCTTTTGCAGGAGTGAATTCACCAGATATTTGTTCTAGGTCAACTTCACCTTATATAGAGGATTATTAAAAACAACAGAACTCCCTCTGAAGAGGTAACTTATACTTTGTCAGATATTAAAAAAAATAATAAAGATTGTAATGTCCTGTTACTTAAAAGGAGGAGGCAACTGACCTGACTTCTGACAGCCTGCCTCAAGATAACAACACAATTTGCCTTAGTTACTCCTAATAAAATAATTTCCAAGTATGTTATTGGTATTAATGACATAAAATTGTATTAAGAGTACATTCTTTGAAACTACTTAGTAGCAGAGGCCAGTAAGTTAAAAAGGAGACAAAGGGAAGAGAAAGGAAGGGAGGAGGATACTTAATAGGTTGATATTGTATATATGTAATTACAATGATTGTAATGGGGAGGTGATATGATGGAGAATAGAATTTCAAATGGGAAAGTGTGGGGGTGGGGAGGGAGGGAATTACCATGGGATATATTTTATAATCATGGAAAATGTTAATAAAAATAAAATAAATTAAAAAAAGAGTATATTCTTTTTAGTAATAGGATTAATCAATTTGGTGTAATTTTTTAATAGCCTTATAAGAAAGATGGTTAAGATGGGGTGAGATAAATTGAAGGAACTGGGAAGGAATTTTTCAATGTTGGGACATAGAGTGCTTGTTAAAAATGCCTTTTGGAGCCGGGCGTGGTGGCGCATGCCTTTAATCCCAGCACTCGGGAGGCAGAGGTAGGAGGATTGCCAAGAGTTCGAGGCCACCCTGAGACTACAGAGTTAATTCCAGGTCAGCCTGGACCAGAGTGAGACCCTACCTCAAAAAATAAAAAAAAAAAATAAATAAATAAAATAAATAAATAAATAAAATTTAAATTTAAAAAAAATACCTTTTGGGCCGGGCGTGGTGGCACACGCCTTTAATTCCAGCACTCGGGAGGCAGAGGTAGGAGGATCACCATGAGTTCAAGGCCACCCTGAGACTACAGAGTTAATTCCAGGTCAACCTGGACCAGAGTGAGACCCTACCTCGAAAAACAAACAAACAAACAAAATGCCTTTTGAGTGGTACTTAGATCAGAATGTTAAAGTATGTAAATAAAGGTGTGCGGATGTAAAAGAAAATTTCAGGCTAAATATAAACATGCCTGAAGTTAAAGGTTTTTAAAATGTTTACAAACTCTTAAGGAAAAAAAACTAATTTCCAGGCTAAAATATGTTGGGATAGCTTGCTTAAGCTTTATCAAATTTAAGTCATGGGTAAAACATAAAATTGTTTTATATTAATAAAAATTTCTGTGGTACATAAAATCAATAGCTATCAAGTTTAAGCCAAAATCATTGGTTGTCAAATAATGTTTTTTCTTTCAAAAAGATTTATCAAGGGTTATATTATTATTTAGCTAGCTGTTTCGACTCAGAAAAGAGCAGCTACAGCTCCTGACATGAGTCCAAGATTTTGGTGGACCTATCACTGGGCTGCATCCTGAACTCTCACACTGTGATTCTGATAAATCATTTCCTTGGTGAGTGGAAGCGTCAGAAATCAGAAACCAGAAATCATGTCGTCCTGATGTAGCCTGTGACCACACATGGTTTGATCCCACCCCATATCTTCAAGAATCTTTTCATCCTCCTCCAGCCACAGTAGTGTTCTTTGAAGTTCCTACAACACAGCAACTGTGATTGCACTCTTATTATTTCCTCTACCTAGAATGTTCTTTCCTCAGCAAATAATTCCCTTCTCTGTGACCTTTTGACCTCTCCTTAAATATCATCTTCTCATGGAGACTTCCTTTCACCACTGCTTTAAAAAGAGAAGTTGTGGAGAGGGCTGGAGAGATGGCTTAGTGGTTAAGCGCTTGACTGTGAAGCCTAAAGACCCCAGTTCCAGGCTCAATTCCCCAGTACCCTCGTACGCCAGATGCACAAGGAGGCACATACATCTGGAGTTCATTTGCATTGGCTGGAGGCCCTGGCATGCCCATTCTCTATCTATCTGCCTCTTTCTCTCTCTGTCTGTCGCTCTCAAATAAATAAATAAAAATAATCAAAAAATTAATAAAAACAGAAGTCTTGTTTATGTATTACATTTGACAGATAAATTCTTGGTTGCCTTTACCCTTCTCAAATAAGCTGTATTTTGGTGTTGACTATTGTTGCCTTTGACATTTCCTGATATTTAGGGCCTCTGTCTTTTCCTTAAGTCATTATTGGGGGCAAGGACTGACTGGCCCCAACCTGACTTGGAACCTGTTTCAGACTAGAAATCTCAATCTCCAGGTTGACAGAATTAAGGGTGTGGGACAACATACACCCTTAGGGACTTTGGCTTTACTAGATTATCTGTTTAGTTTAATCCCCATGCTTGTATAAATACTCTGTGTTGGTTTTGATTGAATGTCTATACTGCTTAGTTAAATTTTAGAATTTGCCGGTAATTTCATTCACCCAATTTACTACAACACTTGAATATCAGGCAAACTCAACACCTAGGGTCACTTCTGCTATTTCTCTTGGAGTATAAAAGCTACACCTGACCTTAAACTCATACACTGAAGATATATAAAGTTGAAATTATGCAGCTAAGAACACTGCAGATAATTAGAAAACACAAGCATCAAATTAACTCAAGATGCAAAAATATCTTCATTATAATACAAGAAACACAAAAAATCAAGATAATACAATCCCCCACAAATTATACATCCATCAGGAATGGCCTCTGATGAGACTGCTTTAGATGAAATACCTGAAAATATTTTTTAAAAATGATCATTTCTATACTCAAAGATATCAAGGAAGAAATCAAAGGAATAAAAGAAAACAACAGCAACAAAAAACTTGTGAAGGAATCCCAAGAGAACATAGGAAACTAACTTAATGAAATAAATAGGTCAATATAAAACATGAGTTTTGAAATAATGAAAAAATATCAATCAGACATACTAGAAATGAAAAACAAAGTCAAATACAAACCCCTCTAGAAAATCTCACTAGTAGAATGGATCAAGATGAGAACAAAATATGTAAACTAGACCAGGTAGCAGATCTAATACAGTCCAACAAAGAGAAGGACAAACTAATAGAAAGGCATGAATGGGAGTATCAAGATATTCAGGGCACTATGAAGAGATCAAACATAAGAATTCAGGGCATAATACATAATGTATAACAGGTATTTTCAACAAAATCATAGAAGAAAACTTCCCCAGGTAGGAAAAGTGATGCCAATACAGATACAGGAAGCCTGTAAAACACCAAACAGACAAAAACCAGGAAAGAACCTCTCACTGTCATATTATAATTAAACTACAAAACACACAAAGCAAGGAAAATATATTGAAAGCAGAGAGAAAAATCAAGTCATACAAAGGCAAGCCCATCAGGATCATAGCAAATTACTCAACACAAACCTTAAAAGCCAGAAGGGCTTGGAATAATGTATTCTAAGTTCTGAAAGATAAAAACTGTCAACTAAGATTATTTTATCCTGAGAAGTTATCCATTCAAATAGACAGAGAAATAAGGACATTCTACAACAAAAGTAGACTAAAGGAATATATGAAGACCAAACCAGCTCTATAGAAAATACTTAAAAGGGGCTAGAGTAATGGCTTAGCGATTAAGTCATTTGCCTGCAAAGCCAAAGGACCCATGTTCAATTCCACAGGACCCACATTAGCTAGATTCACAAGGGGGCATGTGTCTGGAGTTCATTTACAGTGGCTGGAGGCCCTGGCACATCCATTCTCTCTCGTTCTCTCTCTCTCTCCCTCCCTCCCTCTTTCTCTGTCAAATAAATAAATAAATAAATAAAAATAAAATATTTTAAAAAGAAAATACTTAAAAAGAACCTCCATGCTTAAGAGAAAGAAAAGCACACACATAAGGAACCTGGTAAAAACAAACCATACTCAAATACTACTTAACACAAGAGAGCAAAGGTAAAACTGTAGGAACTACAAAGCAAGAAAAGTGGCAAGAATAAATACACATATTTCAGTAACAACTCTTTTTTTTTTTTTTTTTTTTTTGGTTTTTCGAGGTAAGGTTTCACTCTAGCCCAGGCTGACCTGGAATTCACTATGGAGTCTCAGGGTGGCCTCGAACTCACAGCGATCCTCCTACCTCTGCCTCCCAAGTGATGGGATTAAAGGCGTGCGCCACCACGCCCAGCAGTAACAACTCTTAATATCAATGGCCTCAATACCCCAACCAAAAGACACAGGTTTGCAGACAGGGTTAAAAAGCATGATCCAGCCAGTGCAAGTGCCAGCAGGCACTAGAGACCTGGGGAAGGGAGCTCACAGCAGCCAGCACTGGCAACCACAACAGTGATCCAGTGACCCAGCCAGCCTACTTGAACCCACAGCGCACCAAAGAGGGAGCCAAGTAAGAGTGCAGAATAACTGAAACCAAAATCACCCCAAAAGGTAACTGGGATTACACCAGGTCAGTACCTTCCAAATAAGCCTGAATCGGAAGTGCTAATTGCACCTTCCGTATAAGGATAAATTATATATTAAATCTGATGGATGGTCAGATTTACCATTCTTTTTAAAAAATATTTATTTTATTTTTATTTATTTGAGAGTGACTGACAGAGAAAGAAAGAGGTAGAGAGAGAGAGAGAGAGAGAGAGAGAGAGAGAGAGAGAGAGAGAGAGAGAATGGGCACGCCAGGGCCTCCAGCCACTGCAGACGAACTCCAGACGCATGTGCCCCTTGTGCATCTGGCTAACATGGGTCCTGGGGAATCAAGCCTCGAACCGGGGTCCTTAGGCTTCACAGGCAATTGCTTAACCACTAAGCCATCTCTCCAGCCCAGATTTACCATTCTTTTTTTTTTTTTAATTTTTATTAACATTTTTCATGATTATAAAATATATCCCATGGTAATTCCCTCCCTCCCCACCCCCAGATTTACCATTCTTAAATAAGATATATTTTGGGCTTGTTATTTGTTGCCTCCTTATTTATAGTGGCTTTGTTTCCTCTTCTGTCATTCATTAGGGAAGGGTCTTACCTGGTCAGAAGCTGACTTGGAACCCTCAACAGACCAGAAATCTTAACCTTCTAGTTGACAGGATTAAGGGTGTGGGGCAACACACACACTAAGGGACTGTGACTTTGTTATAGGATCTAGTTGTCATAATACCTACTCTTGCATAAATACTCTGTGTTGTTTTTCATTGAATGTGTACATTGTTTAAATTTTAGAATCTGCCTGTATTTTGTTCCACTCAACCTACTTGAATACTCTCATAGCCAGATTAATGGGGGTGGAAAGGCATAAGTGAGGTCAGGGGAAGATATTAAGTAAAGGAAAGGTGGAGGGAGGGCTAATCAAAATCTAAGAGGGTATGAATAAGGCATATAGAAACCTACATTTTTGGAAAATGGAACACCCAGAAGCCATAGATTGTTACTAGAAAATTTTCACTGCCAGGGATGGTATACCTTCCAGTGAGTTTTTGGTCAGAGTGGTCCCTGATGTCCCAAATCATCACAGGCCATTGCCGATGCTCTTGGTTTCCCACCAGGAATAGAGGATAAGACCCTATTGCTGAAGATCCACATACTTGGGCTGCAAGGTCACTGAGACATCCTGCTGAAGCTGAGCTAAAAACTTTCTCCATGTAGACCTGCTGATAGAATGCTGGAAAAAGCTACATTGCATGCAGATCAAGGGGAAAGAGAGAAATCACCAGTGGAGATACTCAACAGTAGACACTGCAAGCTTTAAATTTGGCCACCCAGGCCAAATATGCCAATGGATGCAATAGTGGCATGTCTGTTATGGGGGAAACCAAGTGTTCTCTAATTGGATTTGAGGCCCACTCCATGGGTGGGAATTCATGCCTGATACTGAAAACCTATGACAGGGTAGTCATGAGCCCTAGGGGTGTAATGTCTGCTGCTGTTTGGCTAAACCTGTGTAGTATGCTCACCAAATTGCCTTGTAAGAACTTCACTTAATGTTCACACTCATATATTAATGCTACTCTCACTTTTGGCTAGAGAACCTTCTCTTTTCAGATGATGGTGACCTTTGGATGACTCAGAAGGCACCTTTGTGCTCAGACGTGACAGAGGAGTGCTCAGACTGAAATATCTCTATCACACCTTCCAAGGCTCAGGGTCCATTGTGGAAGGGAGGGGGTAAAGAATGTAAGAGCCGAGCTGGACGTGGTGGCTCTCGCCTTTAATCCCAGCACTCGGGAGGCAGAGGTAGGAGGATTGCTGTGAGTTCGAGGCCACCTGAGACTCCATGGTGAATTCCAGGTCAGCCTGGGCTAGAGTGAGACCCTACCTCAAAAAAAAAAAAAAAAAAAAAAAAAAAAAGAATGTAAGAGCCAAAGGATGGGTAGGATCCTTTACAAAGTGCTCCTCCAGACACAAAACTATACCTGACACCACCTACACAAGATCATCATAATAGGAGGAAAAGATGATGACATCAAAATAAAAGAGAAGCTGATTGGGAGGGGGAAAGGGCTATGATAAAGTGTGGTGTTTCAAAGGGGAAAGTGGGGAAAAGTAGGGAAATACCATGGGTTATTATCTTTAATTATGGAAGTTGTCAATAAAAAAGTAAATTAAAAAAATATATATGTAGAGAGAGAGACAGAAACTTCTCAATTATACTATATTTCCTAGTCTCCTTGCTCTTTCTTTATACTTCTCATATGTGATACTATGTTGTTTAGGTGTGAGTGGTTGCCTCTAGTAGATACTAATTCATTGAATGGAAGAATATTTGGCTCACTGCTGTCCTCTGTGATTGGTACAAAGCTAGTGCAAATGAGTTTATGCTGTGTAAACAAAGAGACTGGTGAAGATGTACTCTAAAAGAGATAAAGCTAAGGGCTGTGTATGAAGAGCCTTATGTGGACCAGTGAGGTTGGATTTTCCTGATGATGGGAGCAGATTGATCTGGGCAAGAAATTATGCTGGGAAGGGAATTAGATGCATGTAAGTGTGGACTATTTAGTTATCAGGTCATTGGGACTGTAGGGGGTAAGGAAGAAGAAGGCCTTGAACTTAGCAAGCGACAGTGAGAGGAGGCATGTAAATGAGTATGTTTCAAAAGACTTTTCAGTAGAGTTTAGGGCTGAGGATGCAGCTCAGAGATAGAATACTTCCTCAAAGCCCTAGGTTTTTGGTTCCCAGTACAGCAGGGGAAAAAAAGGTAAATTTTAGTTACTGACTACATGTGTGAGGTAAAGGCAAAGGAGGATTATAAAAGTATTCTCAAGACTTTTACAAATATATTATTTATTTACAAGGAGAAAAAGAGGAAGATAAGCACACTAGGGACTCTTGTGACTGCAAACAAACTCCATAAACATGTTCCACTTGGTGCATCTAGCTTTACATGGGTGCTGGAGAATCAAACTCAAGTTGAAGCCAAGTGTGGTAGTGCACACTTTTAATCCCAGCACTCAGGAGGCCAAGATAGGAGGATCGTTATGAGTTTGAGGCCACCCTGACACTACATAGTGAATTCCAGGTCAGCCTAGGCTAGAGTGAAACCCTACCTTGAAGCCCCCCCGCCAAAAAAATAAAAGACAGAATCCAAACTCAAGTTGGCAGGCTTTTCAAATAAGTGACTTTAACTGATGAACCATCTCCCCAAGCCCAAGATTTAATTTTTTAAAAATTTTCTTTATTTATGTAGTTATGAGAGAGAGTGTGAGTGGGGGGGAGGTGAGAACAGGTGCACCAGGACCTCTAGTTATTGCAAACAAACTCCATACACATGTGCCACTGGCTTATGTGTGTTCTGGGGAGTCAAACCTGGGTCCTTAGGTTTCACAGGCCTTAAACACTTATCTATCTCTCCAGCCCCCCAATTTATTTTTTTTATTTAAACAGCCAATGAAAGTGTTGTTGGGCTAGAAGATGGGTTTTCTGTTAAGGTCCTGGTCTGCAAAGCCTAAGGACCCAGATTCAATTCCCTAGTACTCAAATAAATCAGGTGAACAAAATGGCACATGTTGAACACAACAACAACAGAAAAAAAAATGGCACAGGTGTCTGGAGTTGGTTTGCAGTGGCTACAGACCCTGGTAGGCCCATATTCATCCTCTCTCTTTCCACCCACCCCCTTTATCACTCTCAAATAAGTAAACTATATATATATTTTAAAGTTGTGTTATTAAGCAAAATTGAGATTAGATGAAAAGTGATCCATTTGTAAAGATAATGAGTTAGCTTTTGGACTTGCTGGCTGAGTGTGGTGGTTTGATTCAGCTGTCCCCCATAAACTTAGGTGTTCTGAATTCTAGGTTCCCAGCTGATGGAGATTTGGGAATCAATGCCTCTTACAGGCAGTGTATTGTTGGGGGCAAGCTTATGGGTATTATAGCCAATTTCCCCTTGATAGTGTTTGGCACAGTCTCCTGTTACTATTGTCCACCTTATGTTGGCCAACGGGTGATGTACACCCTCTGCTCATGCCATTGTTTTCCCTGCCATCACGAAGCTTCCCCTCAAGTCTGTAAGCCAAAATAAACACTTTTCCCCAATAGCTGCCCTTGGTCAGGTAATTCCTGCCAGAAATGTGAACCTGACTGCAACAATAAAGTTGGTACCAGGAGTGGGGTTTCTGCTAGACACCTGATTGTGTGGCTTTGGCCTTTTGGAGCTGATTTTCAAGAGGCATATGGAAGGATTTGAAACCTTGGCCTAAGAGACACCTTGCAGTGCTGTAAGTACAACTTGATGGAATATTCTGTTCAGAGTTGAAAGACCTAAATCCAGTAAGAACTAAAGTCTATGAGGTTTGGCTTATGAGGCTGAGGAAGAGCTTTGTCAGGACTGGACTAGAAGCAGTTTGTGTGAGAGGCTTGCTGTTATGCCCATGTCCTGAGAAGTTGTGCAGGGTTGCATTGTGTAGAAATGGACTGGTGTGAGCAGAGGGATATGGCACAGAATTAAATATTTGGGCTAAAATTTCTGCTGGTTCAGCTGCAATTATATGAGAGATTAGAACCATTAAGATTGGGCCAGCTGACCTGCATTGGGGCAACAGAAAGGATGCAGCCTTAAAGGGGCCTGAATGCTCAAGGAATGTTCTGTTCTTTAAAGTCTCTTTTATTCCCCACTGGATTAACAAATTGGCACCCCACCTGGTATTATGGAGTATAAGAAATGCAGGAAAGAGAGGGCCATTGAATTTGCAACATGGTTTGTGGTTTGGAAATGGCCATGGAAAGTGTTTAGCAGGTTCGCTGGATTGCCTTCACAGAGAAAAGATGGAGCAGTGAGGATGAACCATGGGTTGCAATGGAGACCCAGTGGAAATGCCAGGACCACGAGATGGCTGCCAAAGAGAGTTGTCTGCCCCGGATGAAGTTTTCCAGGACTGTGGGTAGCTTAGCTGGAGAGGCAGAATTGAACCTCCAGAGACTTGTTGCTGGTTGGAATGATCAGACTTGGAGATTTGTCACTGACTAGAGTTGTTAGACTTGGAACTACAGAGTTTGATATTTGCCCTGTTTAAATCTTGTATTGGTTGAATATTTCTTTGTTATACCCAGTGCCATCTTTTACAGTGTGAATGTTTATTTTGTGCCATCATGGGCTTGGGGGGCATTTTTTGGTATTATGGCTCAGTTAAAATAACTTGGATTTGGGGGATATTTGAACATCATTTGGACTGATAAAAATTATGGGGACTTTTAAAGCTGGATGAATGCATTACATTTTATTTCATATATGGTTATCAATTTATGGGGGTCAGGCATGGAATGTGGTGGTTTAATTCAGGTGTCCCCCATAAACTTAGGTGTTCTGAATGCTAGGTTCCCAGCTGATGGATATTTGGAAATTAATGCCTCTTGGAGTTAGTGTATTGTTGGGGGTGGGCTTACAGGTATTATAGCGTTTCCCTTTGCACACTTTCATGTTGCTATTGTCTACCTTATATTGGCCAGGGGGTGATGTCCACCCTCTGCTCATGCCATCATTTCCCTCTGCCATCATGCAGCTTCCCCTCAAGTCTGTAAGCCAAAATAAACCCTTTTTTCCCAAAAGCTACTTTTCCTCGGATAATTTATGCCAGCAATGTGAACCTGACTGCAACACTGAGATTCTAAAAATGACCAAGAAAGCGGCTGAAAGTTTAGCTCCCCAGCATTCCCAAATCTAATCCTGTCCCTCCCTCTGTATTACCTTACTACTCAAGGAAATTCAAGCCACTTTCTGGCTTGTAGCCACATCTGTCTTTTACTGTTCCACTCAAACTCGTCAAGCCTGAGGTGGCCTCAACCTCCTGAATGCTAAGATTACAGGTGTGAGCCACCACACTAGGCTTTAGTGATGTTTTCTTTCTTTTTTTTATTTAATTTTAACATTTTCCATGATTATAAAAAAAATCCCATGGTAATTCCTCCCCCCCACCCCACTTTCCCCTTTGACATTCCATTCTCCATCATATTACCTCCCCATCTCAATCATTGTACTTACATATATGCAGTACCAACCTATTAAGTACCCACCTCCCTTCCTTTCTCTTCCCTTTATGTCTCCTTTTTAACTTACTGGCCTCTGTTACTAAGTATTTTCCTTCTCACACAGAAGCCCAATCATCTGTAGCTAGGATCCACATATGAGAGAGAACATGTGGCGCTTGGCTTTCTGGGCCTGTGTTACCTCACTTAGTATAATCCTTTCCAGATCCATCCATTATTCTGCAAATTTCATAACTGCATTTTTCTTTACCGCTGAGTAGAACTCCATTGTATAAATGTGCCACATCTTCATTATCCACTCATCAGTTGAGGGACATCTAGGATGGTTCCATTTCCCGGCTATTATAAATTGAGCAGCAATAAACATGGTTGAGCACTACTTCTAAGGAAATGAGATGATTCCTTCGGATATATGCCTAGGAGTGCTATAGCTGGGTCATGGTAGACCTATCTTTAGATGTTTTAGGAATCTCCACACTGATTTCCACAATGGCTGGACCAGATTGCATTCCCACCAGCAGTGTAGAAGGGTTCCTCTTTTTCCACATCCCCGCCAAGTGATGTTTCCTTTTAAACTTTCTTTGCATTAGTGTCTTTCGTCATGGTGTCCTCTGTTTATGATAACTTTCCCCAAGAGACTCCCCCTTCTCCCCCCCCCACCCTGCTTAATTCTGAGAGCCCCGTCTGTTCAGTTCTGCCTGCTTTGAGCATTTATTACAGCAGGATTATCCTCCGGGTCCTTTGTCCCTCAATTTTCCTAAGATCCTTAAGAACCCACTTCTCTCTGAAGTCCCCAGAGCCCCATGAGGCAGAGGCAGTTATGGATGAGGTGGTGCAAGCCTTTAATCCCAGCACTTGGAGGAAGGAGGCTCACAGTGAATTTGAAGTCAACCTGAGACTGAATTCCAGGTCAGCCTGGACTAGAGCCTACCTCGGAAAACAAAACAAAACAAACAAAAAACTATAAAGGCCCTGATTAAGGAAAAGGGAAGCTGGGAGTTTTTTGTTTTTTTTTTCCTCTCTGTCTCTCTTTCTTCTTCTTCTCCCCCTCCTTCTTCTTGTTTTTCGAGGTAGTTTCTCGCTGTAGCCCAGCCCAGGCTGACCTGGAATATATTTTTAGGGCGGCCTCGAATTCGGGATGATCTTCCTACGTCGACCTCTCAAATGCTGGGATTAAAGGCACGCACCACCACAGGGGAATCTTTTTATTTGCATCTTCTCCAGAGTTCTCTGAACAGAATTTCTCGCAGTTTGGGAGCAGCAGCGACCCCTAGCGAGAAGACAGGCCACCGGGTAGCGAGAAGACAGGCCACCAGGAACAGTTTATATACAATAAATGTGGGAACTGGATGGGCTAGAGCCCACCATTTTGTGTTGGAACGGTAAAACCCTACTAAAAACGTCCAGACCACTGTAGACTTAAAGGGTCTCTCCTAGTCTTCCTATGGTCTTGTCACACTGCTCACCTAGCTTGACTCACCCTATAGTCTTAGGAATCAGTGCCACCTCCCAACAACGATGACACGAAGGTGCTAACAGACTCAACGGTGGAACTGGGGCGGCCATCTTTGTTAGGGGCAGAGGCCGTTGATTACCGAGCGCGAGAGAGTCCAGAAAGGTTCCCGCCCCTCAGGAGAGAGTCGAGTAGGGATGGGGCGGAGCCTGGGAGACCGCTGGCGTTAAGCGGTGTGTGGACGACGTTAGGTTCGTTTCCGACTCTCCGCCCCATGGCCCAGGCGTCTCGTTCTGGTGGCCTTCTGCCTCCACTCGCTAACGTGCCCTCGCCGTGGGCGCAGCCCGGGGGCGCCCGGGAGGAGGGGTGCGTGGGAAGGCGGGTGTGCGCAGCCCGGGGCAGGCACGCTTGGTGGCCGGCGCCCGCAGACGCGGGTGAGGACGCCGAGGTCGGCACTGCAGACTGGAGGCGGGAGGCCTCGTCTGGCGGCCCGATTCCTCCAGCGCTGCAGCGTCTCCGGACGGCGTTGCTGCGGCTGCACCGGGAACGGGAGCAGCTCCGGCAGGCCCGGGACTGCGCCCGCCACCTGCAGGCGGTTCTGCGCCTGCTGGGACCCGGCACGTCTGCATGCGACCCTCACTCCTTGCCCCAGCTCTGTAGGGACCTGCAGCTTCACCCCTTCCGCGGGACCGTACCACAAATTGGCCTTCGGGACACCCCTAAGATGCTACTCCTAGCTCGCTTGGTCGGACTAGCTGCCCAGCGCCTGGAAGCTGCCATCGAGGTACAGCTTCGCGCTGTGGGCCGGGCACCTGCCAGCCTGGCCTTGATGTCCCAACTGGCCGATCTGCTGCAGGCACTTCCTGTCTACCACGGGCTACAGGGAAAAGCCATGAACCACATCCCCAGGGCAGCGCGCCCTTTTCCACAGGCCCGCGTGCTCCGTCTCCTGGCCGCGGAACGGGGTGGCCAGGTGGCAGATAGACTGGATGTGGCGCTCAGGGGATCGGGCTTGCAGGACCAACTCCGCAAGCAGTGCGTGGAGGAGCGGATTCTGCTACCCGGGTTGCTGGGACTCCTAGGGGGCGTGGCCGGTACAGACAGTGCCCTGGGACTTGGAGAGGCTGGATCCCTGTGGAGCCAGTATTGGACCTTGCTGTGGGCAGCCTGTACCCAGAGCCTAGACTTAATTCTGGGACCCTGGAGGGACCCCAGGGCAGTTGCACAACAGCTGAGTCAGGTTCTAGGTCAGGGTAAGTGATGATGGGTTTGGCTGACCATTGGGGGGGGGGGGGGGGGTCTCTCTTCCTTTTATCCTAGTCAGCTCACTTACCTGTGGGCTCGACCACAGAAGCAGGACCGTTAAAATGAACAAGCCCTGAGCTTTTGAGCCCCTTACTTTCTACTCCAGTCACGTGACTGTTTTTATTACTTGGAGGCTGTATTTCCCTATGTAGACCTGGCATGCACCACTACTTCCCAGTATTCCGTCCCAGTCTTGACTAACAAGGCCATCACCAATGGGCAGGTACTGTGAAGAAGGAGGGTTGGTTTTCAGGTTCCAGTCGTTTCTCCCATTAGCATCCCTGCCTCAGGAGTGTGAGAAGGAGCTGACTTCTTTATATCACAGTCTACTTCATCAGTCTCTTATCTGCAGCTGGGACCAAGGTGAGAAAGGGACATTGGGGGTGATACAAAGTTGCTCCTGTCCCTGTCAGACTATAGTGTGGACATTTCCAGGTTTCTGCCAGGCCTTGGGATCAGCCCTTGGAGATCAGACCAGCCTTGCCACACCCTCTCATACTACAGAACTGTTGCAGCAGCTCTTTCCTCCTCTCTTGGACACCCTCCAAGAACTTAGGTCGAGACATAGCCTATGTCACACTCCAGGTGAGAGAATGGGGAGGACAAGGCAAAATAGTTGAAAATAACGTTTTTTCCCCCTTCTCTCTTGAAGTCAGTCTCTTCCCAAAAGTGCCTCTGATACCCTATTCCTCCCCTCCCAGGTCCTGAAGCTGTCGCCCTGGGGCTGTGTACCCTGCAGACCACCTTACTCTGGTTCTGGGGTAGAGCTCAGCAGCACCTGGCAGCATGGGACCCAGGATCTTTCCTGCTCCTGATCCAGAAGGACTTACCTGTGAGTAGCCCTGGGAACTGGGAGGGGAACAACCGGAGCTGAATTGAGTCCTCACTCCTGTTTCCACCCAAAGCCTCTATTGCATGAGGTGGAAGCTCTTTGCACCCTGGCCTCAGAGGGAAGCTTAACTCTGGAGATGCAGAAGCTGACTGCACAGATGCAGGTAAGAAAGTGCTCCTTTGAGACCCTCCTCTGTGCCAACTTGGGCAGGGGCATGGGGGTGGGATGGGCAGAGTGGAAGATCTCAGTAACTTAGAGTCTCCATTAGATTTTTCTTTTCTTGCTTTAATTTTTTTGTTCTGTCTTCAACGTTTTACTATGGAAAAAAATCAAATAGAGAGGACCTTTATGTTCTCACTATTGTGGATCAAACAGTTATCAACTCATGGTCATCTTTGTTTTGTTTATATATCCCCTCCCCACCTCTAATAATGTCACATTCCATTCTGTGATGTTAATAGTCACAACTATCTAGACTCATTTCATTCAAGTTTGCAAAGGGGTGGCATTCCAGTCCTGTCATGACTCCTTCATTTGTTAGCCCGATTATTCCTATAAAGAGAAATCTGCGCAGGAGGGATGGCTCAGCAGTTAAAGACATTTGCTTTCAAAGACTAATAGCCTAGGTTCAATTCCCCTGTACCCACATAAAGCCAGATGTACTCAGTGACGCTTGCTTCTGGAGTTCATTTCAGTGGCAGGAAGCCCTGGAGTGCCCATACTCAGTCTCTTTGTCTGCTCCACCCCCTCTCTAATAAATAAGTAAATAAATACATATATAAAATATTTTAAAAAGAGAGAAACCTGTCCTGATTTATGATTTGGTTACCTGAGATATATTTTGTACAGAAAAGTCAGGAGAAATGATTACATTTTTCCCTGCTAGAGTTCAATTGAATGTTTTTCCTCTCGGTAACAATTTAATTTGCCAGGCATGGTGGCACATACCTTTAGTCTCAGCACTCAGGAGACCAAGGTAGGAGGATTGATTTGAGGCCAGTCTGAGACTATATTTCAGGTCATATCAGAATTTCAGGTCACCCTGGGTTAGAGGAAGACCCTTACTCACTTTTTGTTTGTTTGTTTGTTTGTTTTTTCAAGGTAGGGTCTCCCTCTAGCCCAGACTGGCCTGGAATTTACTATGGAGTCTCAGGGTATCCTCAAACTCACTGCAATCCTCCTACCCCTGCCACCCAAGTGCTGAGATTAAAAGCATACGCCACTATGCCTGGCCTAAAATATTTTTATTTATTTGCAAGTAGAACAAGAATGAGAGAGGGAATGGGCACACCAGGACCTTTTGCCACTGCAAACAAACTCAATACATTTGCCACTTATTGCATCTGGCTTTAAGCAGGTACTGGGGAATTGAACCTGGGGCATCAGGCTTTGCTAGCAAGTGCCTTTAACTGCTGAGCCATCTCTTCACCCCTGATTTGTATTTTTATTAAAATATTACATGCCCGTAGTTTGAACAGTGAAACACAGCTGAGGCTGTAAAGCAGTTGCCTATTGTGTTCCAGGCCTTGGATTTAATCTCCAATATCGAAAAATAAAAAGTAAAATAGAATGGTATATTTGCTGGGGGAGGGGGGTGTTGAGGCAGGGTCTCATTCTAGCCCAGGCTGGCCTCAAACTCATGGTGATTCTCCTTTGGCTGCCTCTTGAGTGCTGGAATTAAAGATGTGCACCACATAGGGTTGGAGAGATGGCTTAGCGGTTTAGCCCTTGCCTGTGAAGCCTAACAACCCCGGTTCGAGGCTCGGTTCCCCAGGACCCACGTTAGCCAGATGCACAAGGGGGCGTATGCATCGGGAATTCATTTGCAGTGGCTGGAAGCCCTGGCACGCCCATTCTCTCTCTCTCTCTGTCTGTTGTTCTCAAATAGATAAATAAAAATAAACCAAAAAAAATTTTTTTAAAAAAGGTGTGCACCACCATGCTCTGCTACAATGGTATTTTATAAAGCTTCTAATGAGAAAAATAGTTCTACCACCATTCCTTTTGAGAGAATCATCCATACTTGGTACTCATTCCCCCTCCTTTATCACTGTCTCTGACTCTCTTTGATGTAACTGATGATCAAACCTAGGGCTTCTGTGTGCACACTATCTCTTCCTACTTTGGAATATCTGAGTTGCTGGTTTTGTTTTAGTTTTTCTTTCAGCCCAGTTTTCTTCTTCTGTGGCTGTAGGGTTCATGTTGACCCTCTGTTTCTTTATTTCTACTTACCCACACTGTCTTAGTGCTGTGACCTCCCAGTTTAGGTCTGCCTCACAGAGTTCTAGTCCAACAACTGTTGGACATTTTCCCCTCAATTACTGTTATTTCCATAAACTTAAAACGTTCCCCAGAATAGGATCATAAGTAGAGCTGACAGTTGACAGTAATGGCTATATGGGAGCTCTGAGGAAGACCATGGTAGGTGTGTGCTTTATAGAGGGTTCCATACAGAGCCTGTGGCTCACCTGGTTGTTGGGCAGCTCTTGAGGAGCAGCCAGAGTTACTGAGGAGTAACAAAAGGATGGCCTGACCAGAGCCTGAGGCTGTGTGTGGGGGTTGGTGGAGTAAGCAAGTTAGCATCAAAATGTGGAGGGTAGAGTCAGGGATGGTGGTACAAACATGTAATCCCAGTACTCAGGTTGAGGCAGGAGGATCCTGAGTTTGAGGCCAGCCTGGGTTACATAGTAAGACCCTGTCAAGGAAGTGAGGGAATCAGGTATGTTGGAGAAGAGTTCAGATCTAAACATGTCAGATATGTCAGGCACCAGATGGGTTGTTCTCCTCCCTAGGCTTCCTGAACCTTTCCTCTGTCTAAGTTCCATATCCATCTTTTTCCTTCCTCCCACCTTCCCTTCCTTTCTTCCTTCTTCCCTCCCTCTTTGTTTTCTCCTCCTCCCCTTTTGTTTTTTATGAGATAGTCCAAGCTGACCTAATGGAACTCACAATCATGATCCTCTTATCTCATTCTCTACAGCTCTGGGATTACAGGTATGTGCTACCATGCCTTTACAGAGCTGCTGCCATATGCCTAATCTTTAAGTTCTTCTCTGAGAAAAGCACCAGAGCAGAAACCCTCTTTATTGCTGTCTCTTCCCCTCCCAGCACAACCTATGAAACAAACCCCCCCCTTTTCTTGTTTTGGGTTATTTGCTTTGCAGAAATGCTAGTAGGTGGTCAAGAATATTTTAAATAGCACATGCCTTTAACCCCAGCACTCAAGAGGCTGAGGAAGTAGAATCACTGTGAGTCTGAGGTCAACCTGGAGCTATAGAGTGAGTTCCAAGGCAATCTGGGCAGAGTGAGACCCTACCTTTATTTAAAAAAAAAAAAAATAAGCTGGGCATGGTGCACATGCCTTTAATCCCAGCACTTGGGAGGCAGAGGTAGGAGGATTGCTATGAATTTGAGGCCAGCCAGAAACTACATAGTGAATTCCAGGTCAGCCTGGATTACAGCGAGACCCTACCTTGAAAAACCAAAATAACAACAACAACAATAAAGAATAATCGACATAAGAGCATTCCAAACGTTCCTGGATGTCAGAATGGTAAAATAGCTATTGTTTCTGGTCTGTTACAGTTCCTGCCTTCCTTTTTGAATGATAACTAGAATTTTTTTAAATTTGTGTGTATATGTGTGTAGTGATACATTAGAGTCTCTTGCCATGCAAACAAATGCCAGGTGTATGTGCCACTTTGTGTTCAAGTTTACATGGGTGCTGGAGAATTGAACACAGGCTTACAGTCTTTGATAGCAAATGTCTAATCACCGAGCCATCTCCCCAGCCCCAGAATATTGTCTTAATCCCCGCCCCCCCCCCCCATTCCCTCAGCCCTTGCCTGTTCCCTGGGCAGGCAGACCCATCTGTCTGGTATGTGCTTTTGTCAGGTTATGAACCAAAGTTGGGTTTTGTTTGGTTGGTTTGGGATAGTTGTGCATATCATTTAGGTTTTATGGACATCACATTGAACACCTCAAATTAGAGAAACATTATAATTTCACAAGTCCAACAGATAAGCCCTTTTTACTTTCTCCCTATCCACACAGTTTCTGCCTGAAGAGTCACTAAGTCTCTTTTATCAAGAATGTCACAAACAAGCCACACGGGGATTCAAGCTCCACATGCCACAGGGTCGGTACTGGAGGCTTCGTCTCTGTCCTGGTAATCAATTTTTCTTTCCTTTCTTTGTGGTTCTGGGGGTGGAATCCAGGACCTCACACATGCTAGGTAAGCTGTGCCACTGAACTGTACCCCCAGCCCACTGTCTGGTAACTTCTTATCCCAGCTTCTTCTCCTAGGGTTCCCAGCGGGTGAGTGACCCAACTTCTCTAAATCCTGACTCTGCACCACTGTCTCCATCTTGGCCTCATATTTTGTGTCCTTCCCATCCTTATGATCACTGCTGTATAGGGGTCCGTTGGACCGCCAAAGCCTCATGAGCTGTCCTTTCTTTTCTCACTGCAGAACTCCCCAGTGCTCCTAGTGAGTATGCTGCCATGGTGGTCCGCCCTCTACTGGAGCCTGTGTTGCAAGGATTGCAGGGATTGCCACTCCAAGCCCAGGCCCCTGCCCTCGGTCAGGCACTGACAGCCATCCTGGGTGCCTGGCTTGACCACATCCTCACCCATGGGATTCGGTTCAGGTGGGTAGAAAAGTTTGCAGGGAGATGTATGCAATTGGGACACGAAATCAGTGGAGCATAGCACTTTGTGAGGCTGTAGGGTCTGGTGGTCACATTGTACTTGGACATTCAGCCTGCAGGGGGCGCTGCAGCTCAAACAAGACTTTGGAGTGGTCAAAGAAATGCTTGAGGAGGAACAATGGGGCCTGTCCCCAGAGCTTCGCCAGTCTCTGCTTATGCTCAGCATCTTCCAGCAGCTCGATGGGGCCTTGCTGTGTCTGCTTCAGCAGCCTCTGCCCAAGGTTCCAGTCCACAGAAGGCCTTCCTGTTGCTGTGAGTCACTCTCCTCCCCAGGCCCATTCTCCTCACCTTTCCCTTACAGTTTCAAGTTATCACCACTGATCTGGCTTTAGCATCTTCCTACCAGCCACCTGCCTTCACGCATGCCTTACCAGGTGTTTGTAATGAGGTCCAGGCGACAGACTTGAGCAGCAGCAGCCTCAACAGCCTGGAAAGCTTGGCACACCCTCTACGGCCTGGAGCACTCCCAGCCCAGACAACTCACCTGCTGAGCACTCCGGGAGGAGGGGGACCTAGTCCTGAGGCTTACTTGGTGGGAAATCAGCAAGCCTGGCTTGCCCTGAGGCTGCACCAGCACCCTCGTTGGCACCTGCCTTTTCTTTCCTGCCTTGGGGCAAGTCCTGAATCTTAAATTGCCTAGGATCTGAGTTGGAAAAACCTGAAGACATGAGTAGTTTCATTTTAAAGAGATCTAGAATTGGGAGTTTGCAGGAACACAATACATACACTACAGAGCCTCGAGTTACAAGCAAATACTCCAAGCTCACTCCAGCACCTGCAACCCAGCATCAAGGGCAAACTTACATTTCTGGGAGGCTCAGGTCTAGTTCCCCTTCAGTGAAGACCTCAGGGCAAACATGGGAGAAGGATCTCAGGGGACAGGGAAAGGGGTTGGGGGAGGGTGGGGAGACCAATGGAAAACAGAAGTTAAACGCTGCTTCCTGGTAAATCTCAAGAGCTAGCCAGGCCAAAAAGTTAATGGAAGCCAAGCGTGGTGGCTCTCACGCCTTTAAACCACTAGGGAGACAGAGGTAGGAGGATTGATAAGAGTTTGAGGGCACAGTGAATTCCAGGTTAGCCTGGGCTAGAGCAAGACACTGCCGGGGGTGGGAGGTTGTTAATTCCTGAGACGAATCACAGATGGAATATGTATTCTATACATGAATCTGTCCCAAGGCTTGTACTCCCTCACCCATTCTCACCTATTCTCAGTAACTTACAAATACTGGGCTATAGTATCTTGACATTTTAGCTTTGGTTACTCCGTTTCCAAGGGGGTTTGCGTCATTGGGTGGACGGTCCTAATGGAGCTGACCTAGGCAGGTAGGAGACGGCCGCGTGTCCTTGCTTTGGGCCCCTCGGTGCACTGTGCCGGCTACTAGCGGCGGGCTGCCCAGAGTTCCCTTTCGACCCGCGAGTGCCCCCCGCGGAGTGTCATACCGGAAGCAGTTCTCCCGGGAGCATCCACTTAAGCTACTCCTTCCGGTGGCAGAGGTTAGCATGGCCGTGGCCACGGCTCGTCTAGGGCTGCGGCCCGTGAAGCTGATTCGGGTTCAGTTCTGTCCCTTTGAGAAGAACGTGGAGTCCACGAGGTACGGGGCCTGGGGGAGGTGGGGGCGCGCCGTGCCCGTCCCTCGGCCCGCCGCGCTCACGTCCTCCCCGACCCCCGCCGCAGGACCTTCCTCCAGGCGGTGAGCAGCGAGAAGGTGCGCTCCACCAACCTCAACTGCGAGGTGATCGCCGACGTGAGGCATGACGGCTCCGAGCCCTGCGTGGACGTGCTCTTCGGTGGGGCTGGCGGGGAGGGGGCGGCGGGCGGCCCGGCCTCCCCGGTCCCCGTGCCTGACTTGATCGCTGGGATCTTCCGCAGGAGACGGGCATCGCCTGCTGATGCGCGGCGCTCACCTCACGGCGCGGGAGATGCTCTCGGCCTTCGCCGCCCACGTCCAGGCCAGGGGCGCCGCGGCCAGCGGGGACAAGCCGGCCGCCGCAGCTGGGCCCTGATCGTGCGCGAAAACCTAGATGTCAGCTTGCAACCAGGCCTGCTGTCTAGTCCCTCGGCGCTACCTGGAGGGGTCGGGCTGGGAGAGCTCCGCCCAGACGAGGCTTTCGGACACGCCAAGATGGGATTGGCAAGGGATCTGAAGGAACTTGATTGTTTCCCCCTTATTGAATTTGGCTTCATCACTCAAGTATATTCTAATTATAGTTTACCAAACTAATCCTATTTTCTCAGATCTTTTTTTCAAATTTATTTGAGAGAAGGAGCGCGCCTAATTCATCTGGTATACGTAGGTACTGGGGAATCGAACCTGGGTCTTTTGGCATTGCAGGCAAACACCTTAACCACTGAGCCATCTTTCCAGCCAGTTTTTTCTTTCGATTTAACTAGGGGTTTTTTTGTGTTTTTTTGTTTGTTTGTTTGTTTGTTTTGAGGTAGGGTCTCACTCTGGCCCAGACTGACCTGGAATTCACTATGTAGTCTCAGAGTGGCCTTGAATTCACGGTGATCCTTTTACCTCTGCCTCCTGAGTGCTGGGATTAAAGGTGTGCATCACCACGCCCAGGTACTTAATCTTAACCATAGTCACAGTATCCTCATTCTTTAAAAAGATCCTTCCTGGGTGCTGGAGAGATGGCTTACCAGTTAAGGCATATGCCTGCAAAGCCAAAGGACCCCAGTTTGATTCTCCAGGAACCACATAAGCCAGATGCACCAGGAGCACAGGCATCTGGAGTTCATCTGCAGTGGCTAGAGGCCCTAGATTATCCATTCTTTCCCTCCCCCCCAACCTCTAATAAATTTAAAATTTAAAAAAAAATTAAGAAGCGATCCTTTCTGGGGCATCCCTTTCTCTGTCATTACTTCCACTCCACTTTGGAATTTCTGTCTGGTTCTAGGCCCAACTTCTATGCTACAATCAACCTTAGCCCCTGTCAGCTTCCTCTACATACCAACTTTTTTTTGTCTTTTAAACAATTATATATACCATAAACACAAGTGTGTATTTGCAAGTATTGATAGATAAGCATGTGAGAGCAGGCTGGTTCAGTGACAGACTCAAAGAAAAATGTCCTTTGGAATTAAAACTTTTATTAAGGGCTGGAGAGATGGCTTAATGGTTAAGGCGCTTGTCAGCAAAGCCAAAGGTCCGTGGTTTGATTTCTCGGTACCCACTTAAAGCTGGACGCACAAGGTGGCACATGTGTCTGGAGTTTGTTTGTAGTGGCTAGAGGCCCTGGTGTGCCTATTCTATCTGTCCTTTTCTTCTCTCTCATAAAAAAAAAAAAAACCAAAAAACTTTATTAGAAGTGTTGTAACTCCATGTCAAGACCCCATGGTAGGATCCTGAAGGGGAGGTTGGGTGAGAAGAAGGCTCTAGAAATACTAAGAACAAAAGAAGCTTCTTGAGGTAGGGTCTTGCTCTATCCCGGGCTGACGTGGAATTCACTATGTAGTCTCAGGCTGGCTTTATTTGAGAGAGAGAGGCAGATAGAATGGGCATGCCAGGGCCTCCAGCCACTGTGAATGAACTCCAGATGCATGTACCATCATGTGCATGTGGCTTTACATGGGTACTAGGAAAATGAACCTGGGTCCTGTGGCCTTGCCAGCAACCATCTTAACCACTATGCTATTTCTCCAGCCATTTATTTATTCATTTAAGAAAGAGGAGATAGAGAAAATGGGCACACCAGGGCCTCCAGCCACTGCAAATGAACTCCAGATGCATGTGTCACCTTGTGCATCTGGCTTTATGTGAGTATGTGAGTACTTGGGAATTTGAACCTAGGTCCTTTGGCCTTGCTGGCAAATGCCTTAACCACTAAGCCATCTCTCCAGCTCTGCTTCTTGCTTTTTATAAAGATTTTTGGGTATAGAGAAAGTTCTGCTCCAGGTTTCTGAGGGGGTTGGGCTGTTCAACAGGAAGGTACACAGATCCCTTCAATATTGGCTGGGTACCTAACAAGAAGCAGTTACAGGAGGAAGGTTTTATTTTAACTTACTGTTCCAGGAGGTACCAGCCATTACCTGGAAGGGGACTAGGAGCAGGATGTGGCCACATTGTATCAATACTCAGGAAGCAAGGGTGGGGGTAAGGGGGGAGGGTTGTGGCACATGCTTTTAATCCCAGCACACAGGAGTCAGAAGGAGGATGATCACTGTGAGTTCGAGGCCACCCTGAGAATACATAGTGAATTCCAGGTCAGCCTGGACCAGAGTAAGACCTTACTTCGAAAAATCAAACTAAAACAAAGAAGTAGCATGATGACTGTTGATGCTCATCTAGCACCCTCCAGTTCAGTTCTGTATCCCAGCCAGTGTGATGGTGCTATCACTGTGTGTCTTCCCACTTAAACTGACCTTACCTAGAAACTCCCTCACAGAGAAGCCTAGAGATTTGTGTCCTAAGTGATTTGATCAAGTTGACAATATAGACTAGCCATCACAGGCTACTATGCATTTTGTCAAATACATTTCCTGTGCTTTACCCTCCACCCCACAGCATTACTACCTGCCTAAAAGGGTACTTATTTGTTTTTAGTGTGTGTAGTATGTGCACATGAGTGTGCAGATGTGGACACATGTGAAAATAGAGGAGGACATCTCTCTGAACTTGGAGCTTGTTGGTAGAGTAGCTGACAAGACAGCACCAATGATCCTCCTATCTCCAACCCTCGTGCTTACATTGGTGCCAGGGATTGAATTCAGGTCCTCATGCTTATTCAGCAAGTGCTGCATAATGCAGCAAGCATTGAGCCATCTCCACAGCCCCTAAAGGGTATTTAAAGAACTGTCTCGCCATCCGTCTTTTAAAAGTTTTTATTGGGCTGGAGAGATGGCTTAGTGGTTAAGCACTTGCCTATGAAATCTAAGGACCCTGTTCGAGGCTTGATTCCCCAGGACCCACGTTAGCCAGATGCATAAGGGGGCGTGCGAGTTGGTTTACAGTGGCTGGAGGCCCTGGCGCGCCCATTTTTCCCTCTCTCTCTCTTCCTCTTTGTCACTCTCAAATAAATAAGTGAAAATAAACAAACAAAATTTTTATTTATTATTTTAGAGAGACAGAGGGAGAGAGAATTGGGTGGGTCAGGTTATCAACTACTACAAACGCCAAATGCTTGTGCCACCTAGTGGACATTTGTGACCTTGCGTTTGCCTCACCTTTGTGCGCCTAGCTTAGGTGGGATCTGGAGAGTAGAATATGGGTCCTTAGGCTTTGCAGGCAAGCACTTTAACTGCTAAGCCATCTTTCCAGCCCTCCACCCATCCTTTAAAAGAGAAACCTCCCTGGTCAAGCTGAGGAGCAGATGCTACTTTTGTATAGTCTATCCTCAGACATAACCAACCTTTCCTTGAGCTCTTTTGCTTCCTAGGTTGTGGGAGAGGAAATGCATTCTGTAGGTACAGGCACATGTAAGTAAGGTCCTGCAGTTCACCCAAGTAATTAGGTGAGAAGTAGCTCAGTGCCAAAGCACTTTGCTTGCATGTAAGTCCGTGGATTCCATCCTGTTGTTCCCCAGAAATTTAGGTGTTCTGAATGCTAGGCTCCCAGCTGACGGAGATTTGGGAATTAACACCTCCAGGAGGCAGTGTATTGTTGGGGGTGGGCTTATGGGTCTTATAGACAACTTCCCTTTGCTAGTGTTTGGCACACTCTCTTTTTATTGTTTACCTTATGTTGGCTAGGGGGTAATCTCCACCTCTGCTTATGCCATGGTTTTTCCCTACCATCATGGAGCTTCCCTTGAGTCTAAGGCAAAATAATCCCTCCCCCCCAAAGCTGCTCTTGGTCAGGTGATTTCCAGCAATGCAAACCTGACTCCAACAGTAATGTTGGTACTGAGGAGTGGTGTCATTTGCTGCTAGACACCTGTGTGGCTTTGGCCTTTTGGAACTGATTTTCAAGAGGAATGTGGATGAATTTGAAACTTAAGCCTAAGAGACACCTTTCAGTGCTATAAATACAGCTTGATGGATTATTCTGGTCAGAGTTGCAAGACCTGAATCCAATAAGAACTATGGACTGTGAGGTTTGGCATATGAGGGTGAAAGGAGCTTTGTCTGGACTGGGCTAGAAGCAGTTTGTGTGAGAAGCTTGCTGTTATGCCCATGTCTTGAGAACTTGTGCAGGGTTGCAGTGTGTAGAAACAGACTGGTATGTGCAGAGGGATATGGCACAGAAAGAATTTGTGCTAAAACTGCTGCCCATTCAGCTGCAATTGAGAGATTACAACCATTGAGATTAGACCAGCTGACCTGCACTGGGCAACAGGAAGAATGCAGAGTCTTTTGAAGGGACCTGAGTGCTCAAGGAGTGTCCTGTTATTCAAAGTCTCTTTTATTCCCCCATGGATTAACAAATTGGCACCTTACCTGGTATTGTGGAGTATAAGAAATGAAGGAGAAAGAAGGTCATAGAGTTTTCAACATGGTCTTGTGTTTTGGAAACAGCCATGGGCAATGTGAAGCAAGTATGCTGGATGACTGCATGGAGACCCAATGGACCCATGAAGATGAACTGTGGGTTGCAGTGGAGACCCAGTGGACATGCTATGACCATGAGATGGCTGTGAAGGAGAGCTGCCAGCCCTGATTCAGTTTTCCAGGACTATGAGTAGCCTAACTGGAGGGTAGGAATTGGACATCCAGAGACTTGTTGCTGGTTAGAATTATAAGACTTGGAAATTTGTCACTGACTATAGAGTTGTTGGACTTGGAGCTACAGAGTTTGATGTTTGCCCTGTTTAAATCTTGTATTGGTTGAAATTATTTTTGCTATGCCCAGTGCCATTTTTTGTAGTATTAATATTTATTCTGTGCCATTATGGGTTTGGGGAATTTTTTTTTCTTTTTTAAATTTTTATTAACATTTTCCATGATTATAAAAAAATATCCCATGGTAATTCCCTCCCTCCCCACACCCACACTTTCCCCTTTGAAATTCCATTCTCCATCATATTACCTCCCCATTACAGTCATTGTACTTACATATAAACAATATCAACCTATTAAGTATCCTCCTCCCTTCCTTTCTCTTCCCTTTATGTCTCCTTTTTAACTTACTGGCCTCTGCTACCAAGTATTTTCCTTCTCACGCAGAAGCCCAATCATATGTAGCTAGGATCCACATATGAGAGAGAACATGTGGCGCTTGGCTTTCTGGGCCTGGGTTACCTCACTTAGTATAATCCTTTCCAGATCCATCCATTTTTCTGCAAATTTCATAACTTCATTTTTCTTTACTGCTGAGTACAACTCCATTGTATAAATGTGCCACATCTTCATTATCCACTCATCAGTTGAGGGACATCTAGGATGGTTCCATTTCCCAGCTATTGTAAATTGAGCAGCAATAAACATGGTTGAGCACGTACTTCTAAGGAAATGAGATGAGTCCTTTGGATATATGCCTAGGAGTGCTATAGCTGGGTCATATGGTAGATCAATCTTTAGCTGTTTTAGGAACCTCCACACTGTTTTCCACAATGGCTGGACCAGATTGCATTCCCACCAGCAGTGTAGAAGGGTTCCTGTTTTTCCACATCCCCTCCAACATTTATGATCATTTGTTTTCATGATGGTGGCCAATCTGACAGGAGTGAGATGGAATCTCAATGTAGTTTTACTCTGCATTTCCCTGATGACTATTGATGTAGAACATTTTTTTAGATGCTTATATGCCCATTCGTATTTCTTCCTTTGAGAATGCTCTATTTAGCTCCATAGCCCTTTTTTTTAAATTATTTATTTATTTATTTGAGAGCGACAGACACAGAGAGAAAGGCAGATAGAGGGAGAGAGAGAATAGGCACGCCAGGGCTTCCAGCCTCTGCAAACGAACTCCAGATGCGTGTGCCCCCTTGTGCATCTGGCTAACGTGGGACCTGGGGAACCGAGCCTCGAACCAGGGTCCTTAGGCTTCACAGGCAAGCGCTTAACCGCTAAGCCATCTCTCCAGCCCCATAGCCCATTTTTTTAATTGGCTTGTTTGATTCCTTATTATTTAACTTTTTGAGTTCTTTGTATATCCTAGATATTAATCCTTTATCAGATATATAGCTGGCGAAGATTTTTTCCCATTCTGTAGATGGCCTCTTTGCTTTTTTGACTGTGTCCTTTGCAGTGCAAAATCTTTGTAATTTCAGGAGGTCCCAGTGATTAATATGTGGTTTTATTGCCTTGGGGGAATTTTTTGTATTATGGCTCAGTTAAAAGACCTTGAATTATGGGGATGTTAGAACATTATTGGAATTGATAAAAATTATGGGGACTTTTAAAATTGGACGAATGCATTGCATTTTACATCATGCATGGTTATCAGTTTATGGGGGCTAGGGGCAGAATGTGGTGTTTTGATGCAGGTGTTGCCCATAAACTTACATGGTCTTAGTGCCAGGTGCCCAGCTGATGAAGATTTGGGAATTAACACCTCCAGGAGGCAGAGTATTGTTGGGAGCAGGCTTATGGGTGTTATAGCCAGCTCCCCCTTGCTAGTGTTTGGCACACTCTCCTGTTGCTATTGTCCACCTTATGTTGGCCACTTTATGATGTCCATCCTCTGCTCATGCCATCGTTTCCCCCTGCCGCTATGGAGCTTCTCCTTGAGTCTGTAAGGCAAAATAAATCTTTTTTTCCCCCCAAAAGCTGCTCTTGGCCAGGTGATTTCTGCCAGCATTGTGAACTTGACTGCAACACATCCTTTGCACTGCAAATGAATGAATAAATAAATAGAACAGGGACTGAGGAGGTAGCTTAGTTGGTAGTTTGCCTAGCATGCAAAACCCTGGGTTTGATTCCCATCACCACCACAGAAACCGGTTGTGTGGGTGGCACAAATCTTGAATTTCTGCACTCTGCTGGGAAAGGAGGAGAGTCAGTCAAAGGTCACCCTCTGTTAGAGTGTGAGGCCGGTTTGGGATATATGAGACCATTGGCCATAGTTTCCTGCTACTGGATTGAAGTTGGGCAGTTATATGTAAAGGTGGCGTATTAGCCAAGCGTGGTAGCATATGCCTGTAAACCCAGCACTAAGGTAGGATTGTGAGTTTAAGGTCAGACTGGGCTGAATCCTGTTTCACATAACCCCTGCCAATACTGGCGGCTGCATGATCGTTCAAGAAAAAAGGGGGTCTCAGAATGAGATTGGGGGACTGGAGAGATGGCTTAGCGGTTAAGGCGTTTGTCTGCAAAGCCTAAGGACCCAGGGTTGATTCTCCAGGTCCCAGGTAAGCCAGATGCACAAGGTGGAGCATATGTCTTAAGTTTTGTTTGCAGTGGCTGGAGGCCCATTCTTGCTTTCGCTCTCAAATAAGTAATCAAAATGGGATTGGTTTTCTCAGCCCTTGAACTACGTGAAGGTCCCACATAACTGCACATTCACAGACCACCTCACACAGCCAGAGGTGAAAAATCAGACCTAGATCCACAGCTTCCGGGTTCCGGGACTTGACCTGACGTGGCGGGGCCAGGCGGGACTTCCGGCCGGAGGCGGGCGCCGAGCGGGCGCGGGATTGCGGGTGCTGTGGACGCGACGGTGGCCGGTTGGCGCGACCCGAGTCGCACCGTAGGGGCTCCGCGGCCTGGTCTCCGCCCGCCCCGGCCTGGGTGCCGGGATGGCCCGGGGCGAGCGGCGGCGGCGCCCTGCGCCCGCAGAGGGACAGCGGACTGTGGAGAGGGTTTCTCGGGGCGGCCCCGGGCGCCAGGGCGGTGGGGCCCGTGGCACTGCGGGGGGAGCGGCGCTGGCTGTCGTGGTGCTGGCCCTGGCCCTGGCGCTGTCGGGGCGCTGGGTGCTAGCGTGGTACCGTGCGCGGCGCGCGGTGACGCTGCACTCGGCGCCCCCGGCGCTGCCCCCTGACTCCTCGGGCCCCGCCGCGGCCCCAGACCTCTTCTGGGGCACCTACCGGCCCCACGTCTACTTCGGCATGAAGACGCGCAGCCCGAAGCCCCTCCTCACTGGTAACCGGGCCCTGGAGTGGAGGGGCAGGCAGGTGCACTCTCTTAGTCCGTGTGCCCCAGCTTCCCGCCAGCGGGGTGGGGAGGAGTGGATCAGGAGAGTTATCGAAAGACGACCCTGAAGCCCTCCGAGATCCAGAGGGACTGCGATCTCCTTAACTCACGTGGCTATTCTACTCCCCAGGACTGATGTGGGCGCAGCAGGGCGCCACCCCAGGGACCCCTAGGCTCAGGCATACGTGTGAACAGGGAGACGGCGTGGGTCCCTATGGCTGGGAGTTCCACGACGGCCTCTCCTTCGGGCGGCAACACATCCAAGATGGGGCCTTATGGCTCACCACTGAGTTCGTCAAGAGGCCTGGGGGTCAGCATGGAGGGGACTGGAGCTGGAGAGTGACAGTAGAGCCTCAGGTCAGGGCCTCAGGGTACCCTTTCCTCAGCCCGGATCCTTCCATCCTTCCCTTGAAGCTCGCAAAGGCAGTGTTAAGTGGGCTACCTCCTTGGAGTCCTGCCTTGAACATTAGTCTATGATTGTCTCTGCCTCACACCTCTAAGTCTTGATCTGTTTGTAAAGCAGAGATAATAGTAATACCCAAGTCACAAGATAGATGGTAAGGATCAAATGCGGTGCTCTTAGTTTAGGATTTCGCTCAAAAAGCACTTCCCAGAGAATCCTGAGTAAAGTACTTTAGCTTTTCCTACTGGGTGTATCTACTTGCCGGCAGTGACTTTCAACGCTGCCGGCTGTGTTCACCATGTTTCTGCCCTCTCTGATCCCCTTACCCAGTAAGGCTAATCAAAAGAGCACTAACCTAATGCTTTGTTGTTCTCTTTGGTCAGGCTTCAGGTACCTCTTTCCTCCCTTTGGTCTCCCTATTCTTCTATGTGGTGACAGATGGCCAGGAAGTCCTACGACCAGAGGTTGAAACTAAGGGACAGTTGAAGTTTATCAGTGGGCATACTAATGAACTCGGTGACTTCCGTCTCACACTTTTGCCACCAACTAGTCCAGGGGGCGCTGCCCCCAAGTATGGCAGGTAACCAGAAGAATGTGGGGTGGTGGCAGGGGTGGTATGGACCCCTACTTCAGCCCAGTTTCTATTCCCCCACCTTACCTTCTTATCAGTCTTCATGTTCCTTGAATCGCCAAGTCCTATCTCCTGGCTCCTGGGCACCTCGTTTTTCCCTTTAAAATCCCCACTCCCACTTCCTGAATAATAATTCCTCTTTGTCGTCTTCTCTTCAAGCTACAATGTCTTCTGGTCCTCTAATCCAGGACTGCCCCTGCTGACAGACATGGTAAAGAGTCGTCTAAACAGTTGGTTTCAGCACCGGCCCCCAGGAGCCTCTCCTGAACGCTACCTTGGTTTGCCTGGATCTCTAAAGTGGGAAGAGAGAGGCCCAAGTGGGCACGGGCAGTTTTTGATACAGCAGGTGACTCTGAAAGTTCCCTTCTCTGTGGAGTTTGTCTTCGAATCTGGCAGTGCCCAGGCAGGAGGGAACCGAGCCCTGGGGCAGCTAACAGGCAGCCTGCTGACCCAGGTTTTAGACAGCCATGTTGAAGCCTTTAGAAAGCGCTTTGAGAAGACCTTCCAACTCAAAGAGAAGGGCCTGAGCCCTGGGGAACAGGTTTTGGGTCAGGTTGCCCTCAGCGGCCTCCTTGGTGGGATTGGCTATTTCTATGGGCAGGGTCTTGTATTGCCAGACACAGGGGTGGAAGGGTCTGAGCAGAAGGAGGACCCCATCCTTTTCCCACCAGTCCCTCTTTTCTCTGGGGTGCCTTCCCGGTCTTTCTTTCCTCGAGGATTCCTTTGGGATGAAGGTTTTCACCAGCTAGTGGTCCAGAGATGGGATCCTCTCCTCACCCGGGAGGCTGTAGGCCACTGGCTGGGGCTGCTTAATGCTGATGGCTGGATTGGGCGGGAGCAGATACTGGGAGATGAGGCACGAGCCCGGGTGCCCCCAGAATTCCTAGTGCAACGAGCAGCCCATGCCAATCCCCCAACTCTGCTCTTGCCAGTATGGCACATGCTAGAAGGCGGTGATCCTGCAGATTTGGCCTTCCTCCGCAGAGCCTTCCCCCGCCTGCATGCTTGGTTCTCCTGGCTCCATCAAAGTCAGGCAGGGCCAGTGCCACTATCTTATCGTTGGCGGGGCCGGGACCCAGCCCTCCCCACCCTCCTGAACCCCAAGACCCTGCCCTCAGGGCTGGATGACTACCCCCGGGCTTCACACCCTTCTGCAACAGAGCGCCACCTGGACCTGCGATGCTGGGTGGCACTGGGTGCACGAGTGCTGTCACAGCTTGCGGAGCAGCTGGGGGAGGCTGAGGCCGCTGCAGAGCTGAGTCCACTGGCCGCCTCTCTGGAAGAACAGGAGACTCTGGACAAGCTGCACTGGGCTCAGGAGCTGGGGGTCTTTGCGGACTTTGGGAACCACACAAAGGCAGTACAGCTCAAGCCTAGGCCCCCTCAGGGACAGGTTCGGGTGGTTGGCCAGCCCCAACCTCGCTTGCAGTATGTGGATGCCTTGGGCTATGTCTCTCTTTTTCCCTTTTTGCTCCGACTGCTGGACCCCAGCTCACCCCGCTTAGGGCCCCTGCTGAGTCTTCTAGCGGACAGCCGCCACCTCTGGAGCCCATTTGGATTGCGTTCACTTGCAGCCTCTAGCCCCTTTTACAACCAGCGCAATTCTGAGCATGATCCTCCCTACTGGCGGGGTGCAGTTTGGCTAAATATCAACTACTTGGCCTTGGGGGCACTCCACTACTATGGGCATCTGGAGGGTCCTCACCAGGCCCAGGCTGCCAAGCTCCACAACGAGCTCCGTGCCAACGTGGTGAAGAATGTGTGGCGGCAGTATGAGGCTACAGGATTCCTTTGGGAACAGTACAGTGACCAGGATGGGCGGGGCATGGGCTGCCGCCCTTTCCAGGGCTGGACCAGCCTTATCTTATTGATCATGGCTGAAGACTACTGAAGTGGGATGGGAGGAAGGCCAGGCCACTTACGCCATTCTGGACAGACAAGGTGTGTCTGGCACTGGTCAGAGTCCTTTACACCTTTCTAAGTTCATCTCAGGTGTCTTCTGTCATCCCACAAAGCCCTGGGATGAATGTGAACCCAGTCTATTTTTCTAAATAAATTTGAAAGAACATAACTTGCCAGCTTTGCCTCCCTTAGAGATGTCATCTTAGGCTTCAGGGGTACCTGGTGTTTTTAGGAAAAGTGACAAATGGCTACAATCCGCCCATCCCCTTCAAACCCAAGTCAGGTCATGTGCCACGCAGTATGGAGGTCTATTCTACCCAAATCCACAGACAGTTGGTTCACATCTCTTTAATGAGATCAAAGGCTCCTGTGTATGTCACGGGGGAGGGGGGACTAAGCTAGCACAGTCCCCCGTACTGCCCCTCTCTTCAGAGCTCCCGCCGTCCAAGGCAGGCTCTAGAGAGGACAGAGAACTGAAGTGTGGACCAGGCTGTCCCTGGCAGAGAAGTAACATCCAGCTTTCTGCCAAAACTACTTATTGGATGTCCTGGTCACTGGAAGGCAGTCCCATGGGAGAAACCTGGAACATGGGATCTGGGGGCAGTATACAGGGGGCATGGTCCTCCAGATCTGGCAAGGTGGCACTAACCCTCGTCTCCTTGACTAGATCACCGTTACTAGGGTCAGGACAAGGGCAGAGCTCAATACCTGAGTCACCAGTTAGGCGACGATAGCGGCAGGAAGGGGGGGTGTGGGCTGGGCTCAACCCTGCCTCGGGCTCACTCTCCTGATGAGGGGGGGCACTCTGGTGAGAGGAAACACCTTCCACATTCGTCCCCTGGCAGTGGGTAGGGCAGTTGGATGCAGAGGAGCAGCAGGTGCATTCACTGGAAGCCATTGAGGGGCGGCCTAGGCCCATGGTGTAAGGAGGTGGTGGTGTGCCTGGGCGTTGAACCACATCCTCATAGGCTGGGGGTTTGAAGGCGCTGAGGAGACCTGCAGAGAAGAGAACAGCAAGGGTGGTCGAAGGCAATTAGGGGTGCTTTGAAATGTCTATAAACGGAAATGCGGCATGATTTGGGGTCCTGGTTTGGGAAAGGCCACACTGATACTGTCCAGAGCCTTAAGTCACTCACGAAGGTCAAGCAGTGAGCCTGAAGGAACAGGGCCAGTCCCGTGGCATGCCCCATGGTAGGCCAACAAGTTGATTTCACGCTGCCGCTGCTGCTGTTGCAACCGGAGTTTAGCTCGTCGGTGGCGGAAGGCGCAACAGCAGCTAAAGAGGATAAGAACAGTCCAGAGCAGCCAGAACCCTACAGGAGGAAAGGAGGGTGCATCTCAGATACCTCCCATGCAGAGAACGTTCCTTGGTGATCCCCTCAGGCCCAAGGGAGGGTGGGCAAAGGGAACTGAGAATGATCCCTTTTGGAGACTCACACCAGAGCTCATAGTAGTAAGTGCAGCAGCCAGTCTCCCCGCAGCAGTGACCACTCTCACAGAGGTAGGGCTGGTTGTTCACTCCTGGGCACAGTTCTCGAAGCTGGGGGCAAGGAGGCACTTAAGAGCTAAGGGAGATTCTAGCCCAATGCCTGGTCCACCCCCTCTGCACATATGCACTTCCACCCTGTAAGCCAACTCAGGAGTGCTGAGGGGAGCTTACAAATATCTGTAGGGCTGTCAATAATGGAAGAGGATTTGGAATAGCAAATCAGTGTAGAAAACAAAGTGGGAGATTTTCAGCCCTGCAAAACCAAGACTTCTCTCATTCAAGCCTGGTTGGGCAGGCTATTTTCTGTTAAGGGAGTCTTTAGGCAAGAACCAGAAGACATTCTTGGCTATTTCAAAAGTCTTAGAGCTAGAAAGATGGGTCAGCAGTTAAAAGTGATTGCTTACAAAGTCTTGTCTGCTTGGGTCCGATTCCCCAGTACCCACCCACCTAAAGCCAGATGCAAAAAGTGACTCATGCATCTAATCAGCTGCAGTGTCAGGAGGCCCTGGTGTGCCCATACATACTCTCTTTGCTTGCAAAAAAAAATATAATTTTTTAAAAGTCTTAGACAATGGGCAGGGATTTAGGATCATTTCCAAGGATAAAATATTTTCATCATGCCCCACAGTCTGCCTCCCACACAGCCCAAGATGGGTCTTTCCACCCCTGGGACTCATGCTCCCTAGGGAAGAGGAGAGGCAGTGTGAGACCCAGAGCAGTGCTCCCAACCAGATGGGACTGCTGCGGATGATAAAGGATGGTATCCAAGGCGCGAGTCTGGGTTCCAGCTCTTCTCCAAATTGCTCCCTCAAGAGAAGACGCTGCCGGACTCTGTTGTGACAATAGGCATAGAAAAACATCACAAATAACTGTTGCAAGGCAGAGGGAGGCCTCCCTGGGGCCTTGCTATGCCTCTGGGTTACTGGAGAGCCACTGCAGCCACGGGATGGGGTCTTTAAGAGGCTGCAGGTAAAGTCAACTGCATCTACGTTACAAAGTTTAGATAACGAGTGGAAGGGACATGTTTAGGAACTTCAAGACACCTTGGCTCCGTGAGTTCCTCCCCCACCCCACAACAAGAAGGGACAGGAAATGGGAAAGAGAAATAAATGGCTGTTGTGATAAGGTTTTGGAGCTGCTGGGATACCTGCTGTTGCGGCGCCCGATGTGCCCCCCAGGCCTCCTCGCTGCCGTTCCCGCTGCTGGCCCGAGCCATGCCTCCACCTACAGCCCCATGAAGACCACAGCCTCCTCTACCGCCAGCTGCCCCGCCCCTGCCACCTCTGCCGCCACCGCCACGGTCCCTGCCCGGCCCATCTTCGCTACGGCCACCATCACTCCGCGTCTGCGGCCGGAGCTCCCAACCCGAGGAGAGCTCCGCCAACTAGGACCCAGGTCGCCCCCGTCCAACCAACCAGCACCGCACATTGAGGGACAGACCAATAGGAACAGATCACAGGTCTCTACCTCTATCCAATCCACAGCACGGCCTCCCCCCCTTTCCCAGACAACAAGAGCTTGCACAGACAAAGAATGGGGGAATGTTTGATCCAGACTCTGAGTGACAGCAACAGTGACCAATAAGGACGAAAAACGGGCTTTGACTTATCAACCAATGAATGGTCATCCAGAAGAGCAAAGTTCCCGCCGATTGGCTCCAAATTCCGGAGCACCACAGGTAATCCCCCCAGCACAGGAGTCCAGGCACTGATCCACTGGGCTTCTCTCGCAGGGGATTCCGAGCTCCAAGCTGGGCCGGCTGTGCCTAACAGGGTGGTTCACTCACATCCCACTCCCCCAATTCTGTACAAGCTGAAGCACCGGATGACATTTAATAGGGCGGGGGAAGACACTGAAAACCCCGCATCGGAGAGGGTGCAAAGTCCGGGTTCTGCAGGAGCCTTAGGTAGCCAAAAGGGGGGAGCCAGGACCCCCGAGCCGCATCTGCAGGTTGATGCGGTAGCACTGAAGACTGCAGAGTGCTTGGCCCGTGCGGGAGCAGGCGTAGCGGCGCGGGTGAGGGCAGCCGGGGACAGAGCAGCGCGGAGGAGGGCTTGACGGGGCAGGCCTCTGCGACAGCGCGGCGGGGGATGGGATGCCAGGTGGGAACGACAGGGTCGATCCCTGAGCCCCACTGCAATAGCGCACCATAGGGGCCGGGGCTGGGGCCGCAGCCCGCCCTCCGCGCCTCTCGCCCCGCGCACCTCCCCGAGCCCCGCGCCCACTGGGCGCCGCAGTCTTGGTGAGGCGCTCGATGGTTTGGTTCTTATGCTCTTCCGCCCGCCTCGCAGCCTGCAGCCGCCTCTTGCGCGCCCGTTCCTCTCGCTTCAGCAGCATTTCCTCCGTGAGAGCCGGGGCCGGGCTGCCCCCAGCCACAGGCAGAGGCAATACGGGGGAAGGTTGACTCCGTGCCTTCTGCAGCAGAGCTCGCTGAGGAAAGACAGAAGGGGAGGCATGTGTGAACAGAGTGATGAGGACCACTGGGTCAAGGGAGAAGAGGGGACATGGGAAGCAGAGTCATGAGAAGTGCGAGCCTTCGCAGAGGTAATTAGTGCGGACCCTATTCTGGGGCCCTGAATATTGTCCCAGGTCCTCTGACTCTCAAGGGGGAAAGCATCAGTGTTGTCACCTCCCTGCCTGTATACCCAAACTCTGTCCCCAACCGTATGGTAATGCAAGCCTTTAGTCCCAGAACTTTAAGGAGGTCAAGGGAGGAAGATCACAGTGAGTTTCAGGCCAACCCAGAGCTAGAGTTTCAGGTTATCCTGGGCTAGAGTGAAACCCTGCCCCAAACTTCCAGTAGGTTTTTTTTTTTTTTTTAACATGTTCGTGATATATAGGTATGCCATGCAGGCATGTTTGTATATGTTTGAGCATGGGTACTAGTGCACTTGCATGCCTGTGGAGGCCAAAGGTCAAAGCCTCATGATCCTGCTGTCTCTGCCTCCCCAAAGATGGTACTTAGCTTTTAGGTGGGTGCTGGCGAGGTGCTGGCGATTTGAACTCATGTCCTCATGCTTGGGTAGCAAGCACTTTATTCACTGCGCTGCCTTCCTAGCTCCTTGGCATTTCTTTTAAAGATTTATTTTTATTTATTGATTGATTAGAAACAGGAAAGTGAGAGATTGAGAATGGGCATGCCAGGGCCTGAGGCCACTACAAACGAACTCCCAATGCATTTGCCATCATGTGCATCTGACTTATGTGGGATATGGAGAATTGAACCTGGATCCTTAGGCTTCACAGGCAAGCACCTTAACTGCTAAGCCATCTCTCCAGCCCACATTTTGTTTTTTTTGTTGTTTGTTCTGAGACAAGGGCTTATTATGTAGGCCTGGTTAGGCTGGAATGTAAACCAGGCTGGCCATGAGCTTGCTGCTATCCTGCCTCTCAAGTGCTGGGATTTCAGGCATGCACCAACTCACCTATCTCATCAATACCATCTTTCTATCCCTTAACCTCACTAGGATATATTCTCCACATAGAAGCCAAATTACCTACTGAAATACAAATCAGTTATATCATTTCTCATTTCTCTGCATACAACCCGTCAGTGAATTAGGGACATCACTTTCTTTCTTTACCTGGCGTGACATATGACAGTCTCAGGTCTGTGCCCTATGGGCTTCACATCTGCTAGCCTCTTTTTTTTTTTTTTTTTTTTTTTTTGGTTTTTCGAGGTAAGGTTTCACGCTAGCCCAGGCTGACCTGGAATTCACTATGGAATCTCAGGGTGGCCTCGAACTCACGGCGATCCTCCTACCTCTGCCTCCCAAGTGCTGGGATTAAAGGCATGTGCCACCACGGCCGGCAATCTGCTAGCCTCTTTAACTGAAAAGCTCCTTCTTGCCACTTATTATTCTTTTTGTCTTTTCAAATTTTTTTATTAACAACTTCCATGATTATAAACAATATCCCATGGTAATACCCTTCCTCCCCACACTTTCCCCTTTGAAACTCCATTCTCATCATATCCCCTCCCCCTCTCAGTCTCTCTTTTATTTTGATGTTATCATCTTTTCCTCCTATTATGATGGTCTTATGTAGGTAGTGTCAGGCACTGTGAGGTTATGGATATCCAGGCCATTTTGTGTCTGGGGGGAGCACACTGTAAGGAGTCCTACCCTTCCTTTGGCTCTTACCTTCTTTCATTATTCTTATTATTTCATCTGTAAGCATGAAATTCGCTTTTCTCTCCTATTAATACCCTCACTACCTAGCCAAGTGCTTGGGACATGTCAAGTTCTTGATATGTATTCAGTGAGTGACTAAAGAATGAACCAGTGGGCTGGAGAGATGGCTTAGCGGTTAAACTCTTGCCTGTGAAGCCTAAGGACCCTGGTTCGAGGCTCGGTTCCCCAGGTCCCACGTTAGCCAGATGCACAAGAGGGCGCACGCGTCTGGAGTTCGTTTGCAGAGGCTGGAAGCCCTGGCGCGCCCATTCTCTCTCTCCCTCTATCTGTCTTTCTCTTTGTGTCTGTCGCTCTCAAAGAAATAAATAAATAAAAATTTTTTAAAAAGTAGTATTAAAAAAAAAAAAGAAGTTGAGATTTATTAAAAAAATAAAAAAAGAATGAACCAGGGCTGGAGAGATGGCTTAGCCATTAAGGCATCTGCCTGCAAAGCCAAGGACCCAAGACCCTCCTAAGCCAGATGCACAAGGCACATGCCTCTGAAGTTCATTTACAGTGGCTGAAGGCCTTGGGGTGTCCATTCTCTCCTCTCTCTTTCTGCCTCTTTCTATCTCTCAAATAAATAAAATAAAAAAATTTTAAGTAAAAATAAATTTAAAAAAATAAGTAAAGAATGAACCACCTGGGCATGGTGGCACATGCCTTTAGTCCCAGTATTTAGGAGGCTGAGGCAGGAGGATCACACTGAATCCAAGGCCAGCCTAGTCTACAGAGTAAGTTTCAGGTCCACGGGATTAGAGTGGGACCCTGCCTTGAAAAAAAAAAATGAACCAACTTACCTGCCGAGCAGTAAGCAGTCGCTCATTGATCTCTTTCTTGAGGTCTCCATTGTCATCCAGCTCCCCTTTCTCCAGGGCATCTAGCCACCTCTGTTCTTCCTCTTCCTCCTGGCCACCCAGACCCCCTGACAGATCCCGAAGTGGGGAGGGTGACAGATTACTGTCTTCATCTGGGTAGGAATTTTGGAGAGAGAAAAGTAGAATTATTGTGATAGCGAACTCTAACTTGGCAAAGTTCATATTGGGACACTCAATTCTCATTCACCTTAAAACCAACCCTCTCCTTTAGCCAGATATGAGAAACCCAGTTTCCTCCACCTCCAAATCCCTCTCACCCAGCCAGGCTCGGTACTGCTCCAGGGGGACTCCTTCCATAGGCTCCTCTTCATTATCCACAACCATCAGTGGAGAGGGGGAGCGAGGCCCCTCCGGGATCACAGTGAAGGTAGGGACACTGCAGAGAAGCAGCACTGCTATGTAAAGTAGGCAAGTGTCTTTCTCAGGCCCCGTAGCTACACAGTCTTCCCGTCCTCTTGCTGCCTTAAAGCCTTGAAGCCAGTGTTCATTCTGTCTTCTAGAAAGCTCAGCCAGGTTCTCATTTCCATTTCCACCTGCCCCTAAATTCCCTCAAGTAAAACACTGGCTCTCTTGGTCTCACCTCTTGGTGCCCAGGACCTGCCCACCCAGCTTGATTTTAAGTTTAAGTTGGGGCTTGGCAGGAGTCTGCTGTGTCGGCCCGGCCTCCTCATCTTGATGATGTTTCTTCTTATGTTTCTTTTTGTGTTTCTTGTGCTTTTTCTTGTGCACTCCGTGGCCGTGGGCACCTGCCAGGCTCAACTCGAGCGCTTCCCCTGCGGAGGGAGGGCTTGTCAGCGGCGTTCCGGCGACCGGCGGCATAACCGAGAGCCCGCAGAGTCCCACTCTTCCCGCGTGACTAACTGTTGCCACACCGACCGCGCTGCCTCTCCGTCCCACCTGTGGCGACGCGCCCTGGAAGCCCCGAGCCGCAAAGGGACTCCTTTTTCGAGAAGGGCTCGGTTTGGTAGACCCGCGCTTACCCGGCTCCGGGGCCTCCATCGCTCCAGAGGTGCTCCCGCGCCGCCACAGCTTACTCATAGGGTCCTGTGAGGAAAGAGGACTGGAAATGGTTGAGATACTAGCAGACATGCCTTTTTCCGCCCCGCGGAAGAACTGACTCCAACAAAATCACCGGCCACTTCCGGTGTGTGGCAACCATGTTTGTGCGGGGCGCCCTCTTTACAGGCACATTCCTCCCTGAGAAACAATGACTCTTCCAAGAATAGTTCCGGGCTGCGGGCTGTGGTGGCGCAGTCCGCCCAACATTCGTGTGGCAGAGGAAGGAGGATCTTGAATTGAGGCCGGTATGGAGCGACGTGCGGACACTTGTTTTAAAATGCAAAACGAAAATTCGGCCGGGCGTGGTAGCGCACGCCTTTAATCCCAGCACTCGGAAGACAGAGGTAGAAGGGTCACTGTGGGTTCAAGACTACCCTGACAGTACACGGTGAATTCCAGGTCAGCCTGGGCTACAGCGAGACCCTACATCGAAAAACAGGGGGGAGACACGAAAAAGACAGAGACAGACAGACTGGAAACGTAAAAAAAGGAAGAGAGAAGATGGGAGGAAGGAAAGCATTGAGATAGTTTAGGGTAACAACTCCGGTGTCCCAAAAAAATGTAAAAGCAGGAAACGTCCTTGAGAAAGATACAGCGTCTACTTATCTCTTGCTGCCTGACCTGAATCCCTCCCCAGGAAGGAGTCCTCCTTCCTAGAATTAAGATTCCTGGAAGGATTAAATCTGATCCTGGTATTATGGCTGGTTAGCTCAGCCCCATTCAGAACCTATAAATGACCCCAATTCGGGTCTCAGGGAGGGCTTCACCCTATTCTTGCCTTCTCATGGGGAAAGGCTCTCTGTTCTTCCTCCCTCCCACTTTCCCCTCCCCCCCCCTTGTTTTGTTTTTGGGAGGCAGAGTAGGAGGATTGCTCTGAGTTCAAAGCCACCCTGAGACTACCTAGTGAATTCAGGTCAGCCTGAGCTAGAGTGAGACCCTACCTCGAAAACCCAAAAATAAATAAATAAAATAAATAATAAAAATAGCAAAGTAAATGAATAAAATAAAAACAAAATAGTTTTTAAAAGTAAACGAAATAAAGAAATGAAGTACGTAAATCTCTACAATGAGGAATTATGAAGTTAGTAAAAGAAGTGGGAGCCCAGCATGGTGGCACATGCCTTTAATCCCAGCATTTGGAAGGCAGAGGTGGAAGGATTGCCAATAGTTCCAGGCCACCTTGAGACTATATAGTGAATTCCCGGTCTGTCAGGGATACAGGGAGATCGTACCTAAAAAAAAAAAAAAAAAAAAGAAAAGTAAAAAAGAAAAGAAAAGAAAAAAGAAATGAGTCCCAGAAAGCTACCCAAGAAACTGACAACAGGAGCAATTGCTTTTGGGTGTGGTTGGAAAACTGTGCAAGAAGATATGATGGAGAACGGAGTTTCAAAGGGGAAAGTGGGGGGGAGGGAGGGCATTAACATGAGATATTGTTTACAATCATAGAAGTTGTTAATTGAAAAGAAAAGAAAATACTATATACTGTGAAAAAAAAAAAAGCCACAGAATATATTTTCTAGAGAGAGAGAGGGGAAATACCCAAGTGAAATTAGTAAATCTCAAAAGAGGAGGATTTTGTTTCTATTTTAAAAAAGTAGTACTTATATATATTTTTTAAAGTAGTGCAGTTTCTATTTTAAAAAATGTAGTACTGTTTCTATTTTATTCAAAGTAGCACTGTTTGTATTTTTTTAATAGTAGTTTCTATTTTTTAAATAAAAGTAATACTGTTTCTATTAAAAAAAGAAGATTCAGCCATGCGTGGTGGCACACGCTTTTAATCCCAGCACTCAGGAGGCAGAGGTAGGAGAATTGCCATGAGTTCGAGGGCACCCTGAGGCTCCATAGTGAATTCCAGGTCAGCCTGGGCTAGAGTGAGACCCTACCTTCAAAAAAAAATGAAGACTCAATGAGCAGTTGTTCCTGGGAATTCAGTAGTAAATCACTGTAATATAATGATTAAGATTAAGAGAAAGGACTTTGGAGTCATGCCCGTTATCAAATATTTGTTCCACCAGTTATTAACTACACCACCTTGGACTAAACATTAACATCTTTGAGCTTCAGAATCCAATTTTTGTTTGTGTTTTTCAAGGTCGTCTAACCCACGCTGACCTAGAATTCACTATGTAGGTTGCCCTCAAACTAACAGCGATTCTCCTAATTTAGCCTCTGCTGGGATTAAAGGCGTGGACCACCACACCCAGCCCAGATTCCAATTTTATAAACTAGTTCCATCTCCTCAGCCCAAATTCCAACTTTATAAATACTAATAAAATAAAATAAAAGCTGGGCGTGGTGGCACATGCCTTTAATCCCAGCACTTGGGAGGCAGATGTAGAAGGATCTCTGTGAGTTCAAGGCCATCCTGGGACTACACAATGAATTCCAGGTCAGCCTGGGCTACAGTGAAACCCTACCTCAAAATAAAATAAAATTAGTTGGTCATGCTGGCACATACACCTTTGATCCCAGTACTTGGGAGGCTGAGGTAAGATTGCTTAGTGGTTAAGGCACTTGTCTGCAAGGTCTAAGGGCCCATGTTCTACTCTTCAGATGCCATGTAAACCAGACACACAAGGTGACCCAAGTGTAAGGTTGCACATGCACACTAGGTGGTGCATATGACTGGAGTTCTACTGCAGTGGCTGGAGGCCCTGGCATGCCATTTCTCTCCCTCTCTCTTTCTCTCTTGCTGTCTCTCTCATTAAAAAAATTATGTATTTATTATTATTATTATTATTATTATTATTGGTTTTTCGAGGTAGGGTCTCACTCTAGCCCAGGCTGACCTGGAACTCACCATGTAATCTCAGGTGGCCTTGAACTCACAGCGATCCTCCTGCCTCTACCCGAGTGCTGGGATTAAAGGCATGCACCACCATGCCCGGCAGTGAAACCCTTTCTTGAGGGGGTGAGGAAGGAAGGAAGGAAGGAAGGAAGGAAGGAAGGAAGGAAGGAAGGAAGGAAGGAAGGAAGGAAGGAAGGAAGGAAGGAAGGAAGGAAGGAAGGAAGGAAGGGAAGAAAGGAAAGGAAAGGAAAGGAGGAAGGAAGGAAGGAAGGAAGGAAGGAAGGAAGGAAGGAAGGAAGGAAGGAAGGCAGGCAGGCAAGGTAAGAAGGAAGATAGGAAGGAAGGGAAAAGACAGAAAGATTAAAAGAGAGAGAGGGGGTGGAGACATGGCTTAGTGGTTAAGGTGCTTGCCAACTTAAATTTTAAAAAATACTCCCTATGAGTTGAGGTCAGCCTGGGTTGTGTGAACCCCCCCCCTCCTTTTTTTTCCCAGGTAGGGTTTCGCTCTAGCCCAGGCTGACCTGCAATTCACTATGTAGTCTCAGGGTGGCCTCAAACTCACAGCAATCCTCCTACCTCTACCTGAGTGCTGGGATTAAAGGCATGTGCCACCATGCCCAGCAGTGAAACCCTTTCTTGAGGGGGTGGGGAGGAAGAAAGGAAGGGAGGAAGGAAGGAAGGAAGGAAGGAAGGAAGGAAGGAAGGAAGGAAGGAAGGAAGGAAGGAAGGAAGGAAGGAAGGAAGGAAGGAAGGGAGGAGGGAAGGCAGGCAGGCGAAATGAGAAGGAAGATAGGAAGGAAGGGAAAAGGCAGAAAGATTAAAAGAGCCGGGCGTGGTGGAGCACGCGTTTAATCCCAGCACTCAGGAGGCAGAGGTAGGAGGATTGCTGTGAGTTCAAGGCCACCCTGAGACTACAGAGTTAATTCCAGGTCAGCCTGGACCAGAGTGAGACCCTACCTCGAAAAACAAAAACAGAAAGATTAAAAGAGAGAGAGGGGCTGAAGACATGGCTTAGTAGTTAAGGTGCTTGCCTGCAAAGCCAAAGCACCCAGGCTTGGTTCCCCAGAACCCAAGTAAGCCAGATGCACAAGGTGTGGAGCATACATCTGGAGTTCATTAACAGTGGCTGGAGGTCCTGGCACACTCATTCTCTCTCTGTCTCTCTCTGTGTCTGTCTCTCTGTCTCTCTCATATAAATTAATAAAAATAAAAAATACAAAAACGAGAGAGTGGCGAAGGCACTTGCCTGCAAAGCCCAAGGACACATATTCAGTTCCCCAGTGCCCACATAAGCCAGATGCACAAGATGACATGTGTCTGGAGTTCATTTGCAATGAGGCCCTGGTGCATCTATTCTCTCTATTTGCCTCTTTCTCTTCCTCTTTCAAAAATTAATAAATGATTATTTAAAAAAGAATAAGTTAAGAATGCATAATAATTAAGGTAGTATTGATCACAATAAAAGATGTTTCTAGAAAACAATAATATTAGGGTTCAGGTTGTAGCTGAATTGATAGAGTGCTTGCCTAGCATACACAAATGTCTGGATTGGATGGCCAGCTGCAATGTAGAACACTGAGCATGGTGGTGCACAGCTGTAATCCCAGCACTGGGGAGGTGAAGGCAGGAGGATCAGTAGTTCAAGGTCATCCTCAAGTACATGTATTCTGATCTAGGCCATCCTGGGATGTCACAAAAAAAAAATAGGAAAAATAGTAATAATAAAAATAATACTGTTATGTGTGAATACCATGTCAGCCTATCTAGAGGGAAACCGTACCACAAAAAAAAATATTAAAAAATAGACTTCCAGGTAAGATGGTGGCATAGTAGCCATGACAAAGCAGCCTGGGCAGGGAGGGGGGGTAAACCTAAAAATAACAAAATAGACTCTTCTACCAAAAAGTGAAGATGCATAAGGAATTATCAAACTCAGCAGAGAAGCGGGAGAGACCCAGAGCTTCTATCAATCAGGAAACAAACCAGAATTGGCCCTTGCCATGGCGCTGGCAGCCCCTGTCTGTGAGCCTGCCCTTCTTGACACAGAGTCACAGGAGCAGAAGCCAGGTGCCTCACAAGTCAATAAACCCAAAGGGGCAGATAGCAGGGACCAGCCGAGCAGCTGCTGAAGGAGAACACAAATAGGACCAGATGAGCAGCTCTGCTCCAACTCCAGGTACCCCAAACAGCTGCTCTTTCCCCAACCACCAGTTCTACAAACCACAGAACTCATCCAACCCCTGGCCACACAACATCCAGCACAGCCAATCAGAATACCAGATCCAGCCACTCAAGTAGCCTAACTTAATCTACAGTGCAACATAGAGAGACAGAGGTGGGCACTCAGCATGGGTGAGATTGGAAGCCATCCCAAAAGATAATAGGGCCTACTTGCACAAAGCCCAGTATATAGGCCTGCATTGGAAATGCTAATCTCACCTTCCATGTCAGGGCAGATTATGTATTAGATTTGATTGATGTATTCTTTGTTGGCTTTACCATTCTCAAGATGTTTATTGGTGTTGACTATTGGTGCCTTTGAAATTTCCTGATTTATAAGGCCTTTGTCCTATTCATCTGTCATTATTGGGGGCAGGGTTTTATTTTGCCCCAGGCTGACCTGGAACCCATTTCAGATCAGAAATCTCAGCCTCCCAGTTGACAGTATTAAAGGTGTGAGACAACACACATCCTTAGGGACTTTGACTTTATTAGATTATCTGTTTTTTTTAATCCCCACTCTTGCATAAATGCTCTGTGCTGGTTTTGATTGAATGTGTATATTGCTCAATTGAATTTTAGGATTTGCCAATAATTTGCTCCATCCAGCCTACTAGAATACTTGCATAGAAGGCAAACTCAACACCTAGGGTCACTTCTGCTATTACTTTGGGAGTAATAGAAGAGCCACACCTATCACCATAAGCTCCTTCCCTGAAGACATATAAAGTCGGATTTACATGTCTAAGAATACTGCGGATAATAAGAAAACTTAAGCATCAAATTAACTCAAGATGCAAAAATCTCTACATTATAATACAAGAAACACAAAAAATTAATATAATTTTAACAAAAATTATAAGTCCATCAGAAATGACATCTAGTGAGACTGATTTAGATGTAATGCTTGAGAAATGAACTCAAAAAAATGATTATACCTGTGTTCAAAGAAATCAAAGAAGAAAACCAATTCCTGAAGGAATCCAAAGAGGACACAAGAAACCAACTTAATGAAATTAGGAGGCCAATACAGTAGACATGGATAAGGAAATAGAAATAATGAAAAAAAATAAAGAAAAATAGTAGAAATGCAAAACAGAGTAAGTCAAGTAGAAAACTCTGTAGAAGTCTCACCAGTAGAATGGATCAAGGAGAGGACAGAGTATTTGACCTAGAAGACACAGTGGAAGATCTAATATGGTACAACAAAGAGAAAGACAAAGTAATAGGAAGACATGAATGGGAATTTCAAGACATTGGGGCTGGAAAGATGAAAGACATTCAGGACACTATGAAGAGATCAAGCAAAAATTCAGGGTATAGTAGAAGGAGAATTTTACTCCAAAGGCATAGTAGGTATTTTCAACAAAATCTTAGGAGGAAATGTCCTCCAAATAGGGAAAGAAATGCCAGTAGGGATACAGGAATCCTTTAGAATGCCAGTCAGACACTATCAGGAAAGAACCTCTTACCACCATATTATAATTAAAGTACTAAACACACAAACCAAAGATATATTGAAAGCAGTTAGAGAGAAAAATCAAGTCACATACAAAGGTGCTCCCATCAGGATAGCAGATTACTCAACACAAACTTTAAAAGCCAGAAGGGCTTGGAATGATGTATTCCAAGTTCTGAAAGATAACAACTGTCAACCATGATGAATTTATCCAGCAAAGCTATCCAAATTGACAGAGAAAGAAAGACATTCCACACAAAAACAGGTGAAAGAAAGTATTTCCACTAAGCCAGATCTACAGAAAATACTTGAAGGGATCCTTCATGATGAAGAGAAAGAAAAGCACACACATAAGGAGACTGAAATAATAGTTAATACAAGAGAGTAAAGGAAAAATCAACAGCAATAAAAGCTATAGAGCATAACACAAAATAATGGAAACTAAACAGTACACTACTGAATGATGAACGGGTCAATGAAGAAATCAAGAAGGATATCAAATATTTATAGAATCAAATGATGATAATAATGCAACATACTCAAAACTTTTGGACATAATGAAGGCAATTCTAAGAGGGAAAATTGTAGCTTTAAGTGCCTATATTAAGAAATTACAAAGTTGCAAGGAAACAATTTAATTATTCACTTTAAGGTCTTGGAAAAAGAACAGCAGGCAAACCAAAAAGCAGTAGAGAAGAAGAAACATTAAAGATTAGATAGAAATTAATGAAATAGAAACCAAAATCACAAAGCAAAGAATCAATGAAACAAAGAGTAGGTCTTTGAAAGGATACAGAAAACTAATAAATACCTAGCAAATCTCACCAAAAGGCAGAGAGAAGAGCCAGGCATGGTGGCCTACCTTTAATCTTAGCACTAAGGAGGCAGAGTTAGGTGGATCACTGTGAGTTCAAGGTTAGCATGAGATTACATAGTGAATTTCAGGTCAGCCTGGGCTAGAATGAGACCCTACCTCAAAAGAGAAATAAAAAGGACAAGAAAAAAAAAAAGAAAGTGAAAAGAGACAAAAATTAACAAAATTAGAGATGAAAAGCACCATTACAAAAGATACCAAAGAAATTCAGAAAATCATAAGGACATATTTTAAGAACATATATTCAACTAAGTTTGAAAATCTGACAGAAATGGTTGATTTTCTGGATTTATATGACCTACCGAAATTAAATCAAGATGAGATTAACCACTAAATGAGCCCATGACAAGTACAGAGATCCAAACAATTACAAAAGAAAATCCCAACTAAAAAAAGTTAGGCCCAGATGAATTGACAGGTGAATATTGCAAGACCTTCCAGGAAAAACTAACACTAATGCTTCTCAAAGATTTCCATAAAATATAAAAGGAAGGGGTACCACCAAATTTCTTCTATGAAGCCAGCATTACCCTGATACCCAAACCAGACAAAGACAGAACAAAGAACAAAAAAAGAAAATTACAGACCAATCTCCCTCATGAACATAAATGCAAAAATTCTTCACAAAATAATACAAACAGAATACAAGAACATATCAAAAATTTCATTCACCCAGAACAAGTAGGCTTTATCCAGAGATGCAGGGATGGTTCAAAATACACAAATTGATAAATATAATTACTATATAAACTGACTGAAAGAGAAAACATTAATGATTGGATGGAGAGATGGCTTACCAATTAAGGCACTTGCCTGCAAAGGCTAAGGACCTAGGATCAACTCCCAAAATCCACATAAGCCAAATGCACATGGTAGCACATGCATCTGGAGTTCTTTGCAGAGGCTAAAGGCTCTGATGTGCTCTCTCTCCCGCTCCTTCCCTCCCTCTCTGTAATAAATAAATAAAAACAAAAGATATTTTAAAATCACATGAACATATCAATATATACAGAAAAGGCATTTAAAAAATGCAACATCCCTTTATGGTAGAAATTCTAAAGAAATAGGAATAAGCCAGGTGTGGTGGTGCACAGCTGTAATCCCAGCACTTGAAGGCACAGGTAGGAGGATCACTGTGAGTTTGAGGCCACCCTGAGACTACATAGTGAATTCCAGGTCAGCCTGGGCTAAAGTGAAACTCTAACTTGAAAAAAAAAAAAAAAAAAAAGGCGGGGGGGAGGAATAGAAGGAACATATCGCAACATTACAAAGGCTATTTATGACAAATCTACAGTCAACATAATACTAAATGTGGAAAATCTAGAAGCTTTTGCACTAAAATTAGAAAAAAGACAAGAGTGTCCATGGTCCCCACTTTTATTTAATATATAGTACTAGAAGTCTTAGCTAAAGCAATAAGGCAATAGACACACATAAAAGGAATCCAAATTGGAAAGGAAGAGATCAAATGATCATTATTTGCAGAAGATATGATTCCATGCATAAAGGTTTCTAAAGATATCTTCCAGTGAATTGTTAGCCAGGGAGGTCACTGATGCCCCCAAAACATTATAGGCCATTGCCGAGGCCCTTGGTTTCCCACCAGGAATAGATGGTAAGACACTATTGCTGAAGACTCCACATACTTGGGCTGCAAGGTCAATGAGAAATCCTGCTGGTACTGAGCTGATAACCTCCTTCATGTAGACCAGCTGCCAGAAATCTGGAAGAAGCCATTCTTCATGTAGGTCAATGGGAGAAAGAGACATCACCAGTAAAGATACTCAACAGTGGACACTGCAAGCCTTATATTTGGCCAGCCAGGCAAAATGAGCCAACTGGTGCAATAGTGGCACGTCATCATGATGGAAACCAACTGCCCTCTAATTGGACTGGAGGCCAGATCCATGGGAGGGAATGCATCCTTGATACTGAAAACCTACAACAGAGGTACCCATGAGCCCTAGGGATGTAACATGTGCTGCTGTCTGGCTAAAAGTATATACTACGCTCATCAAACTACGTAGTAAGCACTTCTTTTAATGTTCATACCCATATATTAATGCTACTCTCACTTTTGGTAGAGAACCTTCTCTTTTCAGATGGCAGTGACCTTGGGATGACTCAGAAGGCATCACGGTGCTGGGAAGAAGTGACAGAGGAGTGCTCAGCACTGTAATATCTCTTATCACACCTTCCAAGGCTCAGAGTCCATTGTGGAAGAGGTGGCAGAAAGAATGTAAGAGCCAAAGGAAGGGTAGGACTCCTTACAACATGCTCCTCCAGACACAAAATGGCCTGAATATCCATGACCTCACAGTGCCTGACACTACCTACGCAAGACCATCATAACAGGAAGAACAGATCATGACATCAAAATAAAAGAGAGACGGATTGACAGGGGGAGGGGATATGATGGAGAATAGAGTTTCAATGGGGTACATGGGGGAGGGAGCATATTACCATGCGATATTGTTTACAGTCATGGAAGTTGTTAATAAAAAAATAATAATAATAAAAAGAAAGGAAAAAAAAAGACCCTAAAGATTCTACCTGCAAACTGTTAGATGTGATAAATACTGTTAGCAACGTAGCAGGATACAAATAAACACACATAAATCAGTAGCTTTCCTATATACTAACAACAAAATATGCCAAGGGTTAAATCAGAAAATCACTCTCATTCACAATTGCCTCAAAAAAATAATCATAAAGTACCTTGGAATATACCTAACCAAGGAAGTGAAGGATCTTTTTTTCCCCCCCTCGGATCTTTACAATGAAAACTATAAAACACTCAAAACAGAAATTGAAAAAGACACTAAGAAATGGAAATTGTATTGGAAGAATCAATATTGTGAAAATAGCAATCTTACCAAAAGCAATCTACACATTTAATGCAATTCCTATCAAAATTCCAATGGCATTCTTCATGGAAATAGAAAAAAAAAAATCCTAAAATTCATTTGGAAGCACAAAACCCCTCAAATATCTAAAACAATTTTGACCAACAAAAATAAGCCTGGTGGTATCACCATACCTGATTTTAACCTATATTACAGAGCCATAGTAACAAAAACAGCATGGTACTGGCACAAAAACAGACATGTAGATCAATGGAACAGAATAGAGGACCCAGATGTAAATCCAGGCAGCTATAGCCATCTGATCTTTGAAAACAATACCAAAAATACTTATTGGAGAAAAGACAGCCTCTTCAACAAATGGTGCTGTGAATACTAGATATGTATCTGTAAAAGGATGAAAATAGATCTTTATCTCACTCCATGCACAAGAATTAAGTCCAAATGGATCAAAGACCTTAATATCAGACCCAAAACTTTGAAACTGCTAAAGGAAAATGTAGGGGGAAACACTTCAGCATATTGACATAGCCAGTGACTTTCTGAATAAAACCACAGTTGCCCAGGAAATAAAACCACTAATCAACCACTTGGACCTCATGAAATTTCAAAGCTTTTGTATAGCAAAGGACACTGTGAATAGAGGAAGAAGCAACTACAGAATGGGAGAAAATCTTTGCCAGCTATACATCTGATTAATATCTAGGATATACAAAGAACTCAAAAAACTAAATAATAAGCCCCTGCCTCTGGCTGGGCTGGGCCATTGCAGCCCAAGATGGCGGACTTTGAGGATTGGGTGTCAGATGAGGAGAAGGTTTGCATAGCTGCTAAATTCATCACTCATGCACCCCCAGGAGAATTGAAGTGTTCAATGATGTCCAGCTACTACTTAGTAATGACAATCTTCTCAGGGAAGGGGCAGCATTTGCCCAGTATAACATGGATCAGTTCACATCTGTGAAGACAGAAGGATATGATGATCAGGTCTTAATTACAGAGTATGGTGACCTGGGTAATAGCAGATTTTTAGATCCAGTAAACAAAATTTCCTTTAAGTTTGATCACTTATGGAAAGAAGCAAGTGACCCCCAGTCAGAAGATGTAGACAGGGGATTGAAGTCCTGGAGAGAATCCTGTGACAGTGCTTTAAAAGCTTATGTGAAAGATCATTACTCCAACGGCTTCTGTACTGTTTATGCTAAAACTATAGATGGGCAGCAGACCATTATTGCATACATTGAAAGCCAGCAATTTCAGCCCAAGAACTTCTGGAATGGCTGTTGACAATCAGAATGGAAGTTCACTATCACACTACCTACAGCCCAGGTAGTTGGAGTGCTCAAGATTCAGGTTCATTATTATGAAGATGGCAATGTTCAGTTAGTCATAAAGATGTACAAGACTCACTGTTTCTAATGAACTCCAAACTGCCAAGGAGTTTACTAAAATAATAGTGAGCGCAGACAATGAATATCAGACAGCCATTAGTGAAAACTATCAAACAATGTCAGACACCACATTCAAGGCATTGTGCCGGCAGCTTCCAGTTACCCACACCAAAATCAACTGGAACAAGATAATCAGCTACAAGATTGAGAAAGAAATGCAGAATGCTTAAAGGCTGACTGTATGAGTCTTCAGTATATGGAAAGGATTCAACATAGTGTGGTCATATGATAAATAAGTGATTTATAAACAAGAGTGATATTTTGCTAGTTAACAAACTTAACAGATTTTCTAGCCTCATGGGATACTGTTGAACCTATAGCATTGTCTTGATTTTTTTTTTTCTTTTTTTTGTGGTCTCTGCCTTGTAATTTTCTATTATCGCTATATCTACTTGTAAGTCTTTTTGTTGTTGTTAATTCTGATACATTTAATGTTGAGAGATCTATCCTGTTAGAACATTTTCCTAGTCATGAAGTCCTGTTATTGATTTATACAGATAATCTGTGCAGTACTTTTTTAACCCCTATGCTTCAAAGTACTTCCGGTACTTCAGTGGTTTTTTTTTTCACTGATCCACTGACTGCTTAAGAAGCTATGCTACAAAGTGTAGCTGAGGAAGACACGTTTATCCTTCGTCCTCTAACTGCTTTGATCAATTATACTATATATTTTGTAGCACCTCATAACTGTCATTTCAAAAGTCTGGATTGGAACTTTTCGGGTCCATTTTGAGAGACACAGAAGTTTCCTGGAAACTGTAATAGCCAGCTTCTCTGGAGGAACTTATTTTTAAATCCAAAGACTTGAACCACATTCCGTGCACACGAACATTTGCTTTCTCTCCTTCCCCGTGTCTCCTTCCCACCTAGAGCTACTGTGCTCTGGTTACGCACACCTGCAGCTCAGACGAGTTCTGCCCATTTGTGTTTCTGCTTCATATTCAAGAACTGCTGACACACTGTGGATACAGTATAAAACTTGAAAAATGCAGATTTTGAAGGAATAAGAGGTGTCTTGTGCTTTAATACTTTTTGCAGGCTTATTCTTTAGGCAGATGAATCAAACAATTATGTAAATCATAAAAACTGAAAAAGAAACAAAGTGAAAAGGAAAACTTCCAGGAAGTATCTTTCTGTTGTAGCCTGTCATTGAAGAGAATAAATAGGACACAAAACTCATTCCAGATTACTCTTTCTCTGACAGTCCTGCCTACCAAGAACTCAGATGTAACTGATATAGTGACCCTTCCCAAGTATATTGGCAGGTGTGTGTGTGATCTCTGAATGCACAGGTAACATGGATATGATATGTCAGCTGGTAATGGTGGATTCATTTACATTGTTTACACTTCTATGACCAGGCCTTAGGGGAGGTCAGTTTTTTAAAAAACAAGTAGTGTCTTCCTACCTGTCTCCAAATACATGTCAAAACAGAAGGGTGTTTTCTTCAGCTTTGTTTTTGCTCAGTAATACAGTCAAGCAAGAGTTTGTTTGCAAGTGAGAGCTGTGTAAAATTTTTTGTTTATTTCAATTAAAAAATATTTGTATTATTTGTCATTCATATTAAAAAATAAATAATAAGAAATCAAACAATCCAATTAAAAATGGGCTATGGGACTTCCAGTTAAGATGGTGGCTTAGGAACCACACCAAAGCAGCCTAGGAGAGAAAAAGCCAAAGAATACCCAGCAAAATACACACTTTTACTAAAAAGTGAGGTGTATAAGAAATTAAAATGGCAGCAGAGAAGTAGGAGAGATCCAGGGCATCCAGAACCCACACAGGCAGGCCTAGGTGGACCCAGCAGTGTCAGCTCTGGCTTCGACTCTGGCATTGGCAGCGCCAGCTCTAGCTCTGGTAGCAGCATCAGTGACTCCAGCAGCAGTGGATTCAGCAGCAGCAGCAGCGGCAGTGGGGGCTCCAGCAGTAGCACCTCCAGCAGCGGTGGAGCCAGGTCTGTGGGGCCACAGCTTCCAGGCTCAGCTTGCCCCACAGGAAAAGCCAGTGCCCAGCTCCAGAAAACAGAACAGCGGTCTAGGAATCCAGCCAGCCTACTTGAACCCACAGGGCACCAAAGAGGGACACAAGCAGAGCACAGCATAACTGAGACCAAAATCATCAAAAAAAAAAAGTAACTGGGATTGCACCAGGAAAGGGTCTTACTTGGTTACAAGCTGACTTGGAACCATCAACAGACCAGAAATCTTAACCTCTTTGTTGACAGAGGATCTGGTCGTTATAATACTATTCTTGCATAAATACTCACTGCTGATTTTCATTGAATGTGTACATTGTTTAGTTAAATTTTAGAATCTATCTGTATTTTGTTCCACTCAGCCTACTTGAATACTCCCATAGCAGGCAAACCCAACCCCTAGGAACACCTTTGTAGATACTCTGAGAGTCTTAAGAGCCAAACCTAGCACCTTAAACTCCTACCCTGAAGATATATAACATCAAATCAACTGATACAGCTAAGAATACCCAGGTAACTAGAAAATCCAAGCATTAACTTAATCCAAGATGCAAAAATATATACATTATAACACAAGAAACACTAAAAATCAAGACAATATATATCCACCAAAAAGTATTAATGCATCAGAAATGGCCTCCAGTGAGAATGAGTTAGAGGAAATGCCTGAGAAAGACTTCAAAAGAATGATTGTAAATATGTTCAAAGAAGTCAAAGAAGAAATCAAAGGAATCAAAGAAGACACAGGACACCAATTTAATGAAATAAAGAAGTCAATACAAGACATAAATAAAGAAATAGAAATAATAAAGAAAAACTAGTCAGAATTACTAGCAATGAAGAACACAGTTAATGAAATAAAAAAAATAAAAACTCTGTAGAAAATCTCACCAGTAGAATGGGTGAAGGAGAGGACAGAATATCTAAGCTAGAAGACCAGGTGGCAGATCTAATATAGTCCAACAAAGAGAAAGACAAACTAATAGAAAAGTATAAATGGGAATTTCAAGATATTTGGGACACTATGAAATGATCAAACATAAGAATTCAGGGCATAGTAGAAGGAGAATTTCAGTCCAAAGGCATAGTAGGTGTCTTCAACAAAATCATAGAAGAAAACTTCCTCCAAATTGGGAAAGAGGTGCCAATGCAGATACAGGAAGCCTTTAGAACCCCAGCCAGACAAAACGTGGAAAGAACCTCTCCTCTCCATATTATAATCAAACTACTAAACACATAATCCAAAGAAAAAATATTGAAAGCAGTTAGAGAGAAAAATCATGTTACCTACAAAGGCAGGCCCATCAGGATTACAGCAGATTATTCAACACAAATTTTTAAAGCCAGAAGGGCTTGGAGTGATATATTCCAAGTTCTGAAAGATAACAACTGTCACCCAGGGTTACGTTATCCTGCAAAGCTATCCATTCAAATAGACAGAGAAATAAGGACATTCCATGACAAAAGCAGGCTAAAGAAGTATTTGAAGACAGAACCAGCTCTATCTACAGAAAATATTTGATAGAATACTCCATGCCAAAGAGAAGGAAAAGCACACATATAAGGAACTGAAAAAAACAAACAATACTCAAATACTACTTAACACAAGAGAGCAAAGGTAGAACCGGAACTACAAAAAAAAAGGCAAACATAAATACACACCTTTCAATAATATCTCTTAATATCAATGGCCTCACTGCCCCTACCAAAAGACATAGGTTTGCAGACTGGGTTAAAAAGCAGGATCCTATAATTTGTTGTCTCTAAGAAACTCACCCTTCTACAAAGGATGGACATTATCTTAGGATGAAAGGTTGGAAAACGGTGTTTCAAGCAAATGGGCCTAGAAAACAAGCAGGGGTTGCTATCCTAATATCTGACAGGTAGACTTCAATCCAATGTTAGTCAAGAAAGATAAGGAAGGTCATTATATTGATTAAGGGCACACTCCCACAGGAGGACATTACAATCCTAAACATATATGCACCTAACATGGGGGCTCCCAAATTCATCAAACTAATGCTATTAGAACTAAGGTCACAGATAACACCAAATACAGTGGTAGTGGGTGATTTCAACACCCCACTCTCATGAATGGACAGGTCATCCTGACAAAAAATAAACAGAGAGGCATCTGGACTAAATGAGGTCATAGAAGGAATGGACCTAACAGATATATACAGGGCATTTCATCCAAATGCTGCAGAATTCTTTTCAGCAGCACATAGAACATTCTCTAAATATATTAGGACATATATTAGGACACAAAGCAAATCTTAACAAATACAGGACAATTGAAATAATTCCTTGCATTCTATCTGACCACAATCGAATCAAACTACAAATCAATAGCAAGAAAAGCTATAGATCATACACAAAATCATGGAAACTAAACAATACACTATCAAATGATGAATGGATCAATGAAGAAATCAAGAAGGAAATCAAAAAATTCATAGAGTCAAATGATAATGAGAACACAACATACCAAAATCTCTGGGACACAATGAAGGCAGTTCTAAGAGGTAAATTTATAGCTTTAAGTGCCTATATTAAGAAATTAGAAAGGTTGCAATTAAATGACCTAATGCTTCACTTTAAAGCCTTGGAAAAAGAAAAACAAGGCAAACCAAAAATCAGCAGATGGGAGGAAGATAAAGATTAGGGCAGAAATTAATGAAATAGAAACAAACAAACAAATCCAAAGAATCAATGAAACAAAGAGTTGGTTCTTTGAAAGGATAAACAAGATTGCTAAACCCTTACCAAATCTTACCAAAACAAAGAGAGAAGAGACAAAAATTAGTAAAATTAGGGATGAAAAAGGCAACATCACAACAGATACTAAAGAAATTTAAAAAATCATAGGGACATACTATAAAAACATATACTCCACTAAGCATAAAAATCTGAAAGAAATGGATGGTTTCCTTGATTTATATGACCTACCTAAATTAAATCAAGATGATATTAATCACTTAGACCTATAACAAGAATGAGGATCTGAGCAGTTATCAAAAATCTCCCAAATAAAAAAAGTCCAGGCCCAGATGGATTCACTGCTGAATTTTACCAGACCTTCAGCGAAGAACAAATGCCATTGCTTCTTAAGCTTTTCCATAAAATAGAAAAAGAAAGAATCCTACCAAACTCCTTGTACAAAGCCAACATCACCCTGATACCAAAACCAGGCAAAGATAGAACAAAAAAAGAAAATTACAGACCAGTCTCCCTCATGAACATAGATGCAAAAATTCTCAACAAAATATTGGCAAACAGAATACAGGAATATATCAGAAAGATCATTTACCCGGACCAAGTAGGTTTTATACCAGAGATGCAGGGATGGTTCAACATACACAAATCAGTAAATGTAATACATTATATAAATGGACTGACAGGCAAAAGTCATATGATCATCTCATTAGACGCAGAGAAAGCATTCAACAAAATCCAACATACCTTCGAGATAAAAGTCCTACAGAGACTGGGAATAGAAGGAACATATCTCAATATGAAGGCTATTTATGACAAGCATATAGCCAACATATTACTAAATGGGGAAAAACTGGAAGCTTTTCCACTAAAATCAGGAACAAGATAGTACTGGAAGTCCTAGCCATAGCAATAAGGCAAGAGATGCACATAAAAGGGGTACAAATTGGAAAGGAAGAGATCAAGTTATCATTATTTGTAGATGACATGATTCTCTATATTAAGGACCCTAAAGACTCCACCAGCAAATTGTTAGAGCTGATAAGCACCTACAGCCACACAACAGGATATAAAATAAATACACAGAAATAAGTAGCATTCTTATATGCTAACAACAAACACACAGAGAATGAAATCAGAGAATCACTCCCATTCACAATTGCATCAAAGAAAATAAAGTACCTTGGAATAAACCTAACCAAGGAAGTAAAGGATCTCTACAATGAAAACTATAAAACACTCAAGCAAGAAATTGCAGAGGACACTAGGAAATGGAAAAACATCCCTTGTTCCTGGATCAGAAGAGTCAATATTGTGAAAATGGCAATCTTACCAAAAGCAATCTACACATTTAATGCAATCCCCATCAAAATTCCAATGGCATTCTTCACAGAAATAGAAAAAACAATCCAAAACTTCATTTGGAATCACAAAAAAACCTTGAATATCTAAAATAATACTGAGCAACAAAAATGAGGCTGGTGGTATCACTATACCTGATTTTCACCTATACTATAGAGCCATAGTAACAAAAACAGCATGATACTGGCACAAAAGCAGACATGTAGATCAATGGAACAGAATAGAGGACCCAGATGCAAGTCCAGGTAGCTATAGCCACCTGATATTTGATAAAAATGCCAAAAATACTCATTGGAGAAAAGACAGCCTCTTCAGCAATTGGTGTTGGGAAAACTGGATATTTATCTGTAGAAAGATGGAAATAGATTCTTCTCTCTCTCCATGCACAAGAATTAAGTCCAAATGGATTAAAGACCTTAACATCAGACCAGAAACTCTGAAACTGCTGGAGGAAAAAGTAGGGGAAACCCTTCAACATATTGGTCTTGGCAAAGACTTTCTGAATACAACCCAATTGGTCAGGCAATAAAACCACAGGTTAATCACTGGGACCTCATGAAATTACAAAGATTTTGCACTGCAAAGGACACAGTGAAAAAAGCAAAGAGGCAACCTACAGAATGGGAAAATATCTTCGCCAGCTATATATCTGATAGAGGATTAATATCTAGGATATACAAAGAACTCAAAAAGTTAAATAATAAGGAATCAAACAAGCCAATCAAAAAATGGGCTATGGAGCTAAATAGAGCATTCTCAAAGGAAGAAACACGAATGGCATACAAGCATCTAAAAAAATGTTCTACATCACTAGTCATCAGGGAAATGCAGAGTAAAACTACATTGAGATTCCACCTCACTCCTGTCAGATTGGCCACCATCATGAAAACAAATGATCATAAATGTTGGCGGGATGTGGAAAAAGAGGAACCCTTCTACATTGCTGGTGGGAATGCAATCTGGTCCAGCCATTGTGGAAAACAGTGTGGAGGTTCCTAAAACAGCTACAGATTGATCTACCATATGACCCAGCTATAGCACTCCTAGGCATATATCCGAAGGACTCATCTCATTTCATTAGAAGTACATGCTCTACTATGTTTATTGCTGCTCAATTTATACTAGCTGGGAAATGGAACCAACCTAGATGTCCCTCAACTGATGAATGGATAATGAAGATGTGGCACATTTATACAATGGAGTTGTACTCAGCTGTAAAGAAAAATGAAGTTATGAATTTTGCAGGAAAATGGATGGATCTGGAAAGGTTTACTAAGTGAGGTAACCTAGGCCCAGAAAGCCAAGCGTCACATGTTCTCTCTCATATGTGGATCCTAGCTACAGGTGACTGGGCTTTTGTGTGAGAAGGGAAAAACTCAGTAGCAGAGGCCAGTAAGCTAGAAAAAAGATACAAAGGGAAGAGAAATGAAGGGGGGGGTGCTTAATAGGATGATATTGCATATATGTAAGTAGAAGAATAGATTAATGGGGGTGAAAAGGCCCAAAATGAGTGTGGGGAAGAGATGGAGTAAAGGAAAGGTGGAGGGACAGCTAATCATAATCTAAGAGGATACAAATAAAACATATGTAATCCTATTTTTTTGGACAATGGAACACTCAGGAGCTGTAGATTTTGGCTAGAAAATTTTCAGTGCCACGGATGGGATATCTTCCAGTGAGTTGTTAGCCAGGGAGATCCCTGATGTCCCGAAAACATTATAGGCCATTGTCAAGGCCCTTGGTTTCCCACCAGGAAAAGATGGTAAGACCCTAGTGCTGAATACTCCATATACTTGGGCTGCAAGACCACTGAGAAATCTTGCTGGATCTGAGCTGATAACCTCCTCCATGCAGACCAGCTGACAGAAAGCTGGAAGAAGCCATTCTGCATGTAGTTCAATGGGAGAAAGAGATACCATCAGTGAAGATACTCATCAGTGGACACTGCAAGCCTTATAATTGGCCAGCCAGTCCAAATGAGCCAATAGGTGCAACAGTGACATGTCTGTTATAGGGGAAACTAACTGCCCTCTAAATGGACTGGAGGCCCGCTACATGGGTAGGGAATACATCCCTGATACTGAAAACTTAAAACAGGGGTAGTCATGAGCCATAGGGGTGTAATGTCTCCTGTTGTCTGGCCAAATATATATACTATGCTTATCAAGCTGCCCAGTAGGCACTTCTGTTAGTGTTCACACCCTTATATTAATGCTACTCTCACTTTTGGTTGAGAATCTTCTCTTTTCAAGATGGCAGTGACCTTGGGACGACTCAGAAGGTATCATGGTGATGGGAGAAATGACCACAATGCTCAGTACTGCAATATCTGTGTCACACCTTCCAAGGTTCAGGGTCTAATGCGGAAGAGGTGGTGGAAAGAATGTAAGAGCCAAAGGAAGGCAGGACTCCATACAACATGCTCCCTCCAGACACAAAATGGCCTGGATATCCATGGCCTCACAGTGCCTGATACTACCTGCATAAGACCATCATAGGAGGAGGAAAAGATCAAGACATCAAAAGTAAAAGAGAGACTTATTGAGATGGGGAGGTGGTATGATGGAGAGTGGAGTTTCAAAGTTGTAAGTGGGGTATTTTTTATATTCATGGAAGTTGTTAATAAAAAATTAAAAAATTAAAAAAAATCTGTCTCCAGGGGAAAAAGAAAGGGCTATGGAATTAAATAGAGTTCTCAAAAGAAGAAATACAGCTGGTATAGAAATATCTTTGGTGGTGGTTTGATTCACATGCCCCCCATAAACTTAGGTGTTTGGAATGCTAAGTACCAAACTGATGGAGATTTGGTAATTAATGCCTCCTAGAAGCAATGGGGGTGGGCTTATGGGTGTTATAGCCAGTTTCCCCATACCAGTGTTTGGCACACTCTCCTGTTGCTATTGTCCACCTTATGTTGGCAAGGGAGTGATGTCCACCCTCTGCTCATGCCATCATTTCCCCCTGCATCATGGAGCTTCCCCTTGAGTCTGTAAGCCAAAATAAACCTCTTATTCCCAGGAGCTTCACTTGGTTGGGTGATTTCTGCCAGCAATGCAAACCTTATTGCAACAGTAAAGTTGGTACTGAGAGTGGCATTGCTGCTAGACACCTGACTTTGTGACTTTGGCCTTTTAATGCTGATTTTCAAGAGGAATGTGGGAAGATTTGAAACTTTGGCCTAAGAGACACCTTGCAGTGCTGTAACTTAATGGACTATTCTGGTCAGAGTTAAAAGACCTAAATGTAGTAAAAACTATGGACTGTGATGTTGGGCTTATGAGGTAAGAAAAACTTTTGCCTGGACTAGGCTAGAAGCATTTTGTGTGAGAGGCTTGCTGTTATGCCTGTATCCTGAGAATTTGTGCAAGGTTGCTTTGCATAGAAATGGACTGGTGTGAGCAGAGTTATATGGCACAGAAAGAAACCTTTGGGCCAAAACTGCTGCCTGTTCAGTTGCAATTATATGAGAGCTAACAACCTTTGAGATTGGGCCATCTGACCTATATTGGGGCATCAGGAAGAGTGTAGACTCTTTTGAAGAGGCCTCAGTGTTCAAGGAGTGTCCTGTTCTTCAAAGTCTGTTTTATTCCTCCCTGGATTAACAAATTGGCATCCCACCTGGTATTATGGAGTATAAGAAATGCAGGAAAGAGAAGGTCATTGAATTTTCAGCACAGTCTTGTGTTTTGGAAATGGCCATGCGCAGTGTTAAGCAGGTTTGGATGCCTTCATGAAGACCTGATGGAGCTGTGAAGATGGACCATGGATTGCAATGAAGACCCAGTGGAGATTCTGGGACCACTAGATGGCTTCTGAGGAAAGCTGAAACCCTGGATGAAGTTTTCCAGGACTGTGAGTAGTCTAGCTGGAGGGGTAGAATTTGAATTTCAGAGACTTCTCAGTGGTTATAATTATTAGACTTGGAGATTTGTAACTGATGAGAATTGTTGGACTTGGAGTTTGATATTTGCCCTGATTAAATCTTCTTCTTCTTCTTCTTCTTCTTTTTTTTTTCCAAGGTAGGGTCTCCCTCTAGCTCAGGCTGTCCTGGAATTCACTATGTAGTCTCAGGGTGGCCTCAAACTCACAGTGATCCTCCTACCTCTGTCTTCCAAGTGCTGTGATTAGAGGCATGCACCACTACCCTGTTTACATCTTGTATTATTTGAATATTTCTTTGCTATGCCCAATGCCATCCTTTGTAGTGTGAATGTGTATTCTGTGCCATCATTGGTTTTTCTTACAGGGAGGGTAATTTTTGGTATTATAGCTCAATTAAAAGACCTTGCATTATGGGGATGTTTAAGCATCATTAGGATTGATTTAAAACTATGGGGACTTTTAAGGTTGTGCTGAGTACATCAGTTTATGGGGGCCAGGGACAGAATTTGGTGGTTTGATTCAGGGGTCCCTCATAAACTTATGTGTTCCCAATGCTATGTTCCCAGCTGATAGAGAGTTGGGAATTAGTGCCTCCTGGACACAGTGTATTGTTGGGGGAAGGCTTATGGATGTTATAGCCAGCTCCCCCTTGTTTGGCACACTCTCCTGTTGCTATTGTCCACCTGGTGTTGGCCAGGAGGTGATGTCTACCTTCTGCTCATGCCATCATTTTCCCCTGCCATTATGGAATCTGTGTGCCAAAATAAACCTTTTTGCCCCCCCACCCAAAAGCAGTTTTTGTTTGGGTGATTTCTACCAGCAATGCAAACCCGACTGCAACAACATCTAAAAAAAATGTTCTACATCCTTAGATATCAGGGAAATGCAAATGAAAACTACTTTGAGATTCCATCTCACTCCTGTCAGAATGGCTACCATCAAGAAAACAAATGACAATAAATGCTGGCAAGGATGTGGAAAAAGAGGAACCCTTTTACACTGTTGGTGGGAATGCAAACTGGTACCACCATTGTGGAAATCAGTGTGGAGGTTTCTGAGACAGATAAAAATAGATTTGACCATATGACCAAGCTTAGTCCTCCTTGGCATATATCATGAGGACTCGTCTCACTACCTTAGAGGTACGTGCTCAACCATGTTTACTGCCACTCTATTCACAATAGCTAGGAAATAGAACCAGCCTAAATGTCCCCCAACTGATGAGTGGATAATGAAGATGTGGTACATTTACACAATGGAGTTCTATTCAGTGGTAAAGAAAAATGAAATTATGAAAATTTCAGGGAAATGGATAGAACTGAAAAGGACTATACTTAGTGAGGTAACCCAGGACCAGAAATCCAAGTGCTGCATGTTCTTTCTCAGATGTGAATCCTAGCTACAACTGGACTTGTTTATGAGTTGGAATAAAACTTGATAACAGACGCCAGTAAGTTAGAAAGGGGCAATAAGGGAGGGAGGAGAGAAGAGGACTTAAGGAGATGGTACTGTATATATGTAAATCAAAGAACAGATTACTGGGGGTGGAAAGGCCTAAGTGCAAGCCTTTAGTTGGGCCAGGCAGGCCAAATGAGCCAATGGGTGCAATAGTGGCATGTCTGTTATGGAAGAAACCAACTGCTCTCTAATTGGACTGGAACCCATACCACAGAAGGGAATGCACACCTGGTACTGAAAACCTATGACAGAGCAAGTCATGAGCCCTTAAGGGTGTAATATCTTTTGGTATCTGGCTAAATGTATATACTATGCTCACCAAACTTCCCAGTAAGCACCTCTCTTAATGTTCATACCCATATATTAATGCTTCTCTCACTTTTGGGTAGAGAAGCTTCTCTTTTCAGATGGCAGTAACCTCTGGGATGACTCAAAAGGCACCATGGTGCTGAGAAGAAGTGAAAAAGGAGTGCTCAGCACTAAACTATCTCTATCACATCTTCCAAGTGTCAGAGTTCATAGAAGAGAAGTGGCAGGAAGAATGTAAGAGCCAAAGGAAGACTCCTTATAATTCACTCTTCCAGACACAAAATGGCCTGGATATTCATGACCTTGCAGTGCCTGGTACTACCTATACAATACCAGTATAATAGGAGGAAAGATGATGACATCGAAATGAAAGAGAGATTGATTGAGAGGGGAAGGGGATATGATGGAGAGCTGAGTTGTGAAGGGGGAGGGAATTATCATGGTTTGTCTATAATTATCAAAGTTGTCAATAATAAAAATTTTAAATATATTGTAAATAAATAAAATTCAATTTACCTAAAAAATACTGTTGTCATACTAAATAACTTGTAGGTTTCTACCCCAAGTATTTAGAGGAAAGGTGGTATTTTCAATAAGAACAAATACAAAGGAAGAGAAGCAAGTAAGTATAAAGGAATTCTTTGGTTCCTTTCAAGTGTCTGTGTGACTTCATGTGGTGGTGCACACCTTTAATGTCAACACTCAGGAGGCAGAGTTAGGAGGATCTCTGTGAGTTCAAGGTTATTCTGTGTTGCAGTCAGGTTCACATTGCTGGCAGAAATCACCCAACCAAGAGCACCTTGTGGGGAAAAAGAGGTTTATTTTGGCTTATAGTCTCAAGGGGGAAAGCTCCATGATGGCAGAGGAAAATAATGGCATGAGCAGATGGTGGACATCACCCCCTGGCCAACATAAGGTGGACAATAGCAACAGGAGAGTGTGCCAAACACTGGGATGGGGAAACTGGCTATAACATCCATAGGCCTGCCCCCAACAATACACTGTCTATCAGCTGGGAACCTCACATTCAGAACACCTATGTTTATGGGGGACCCCTGAATCAAACCACTACAGCCTGAGACTACATAGTAATTTCCATGTCAGTCTAGGCTAGGGTGAGATCATACTTTTTTTGGGGGTGGGGGGTAAATCAAATGTCTATGTGAATATGACTAAGAATGCCACCAGAATAATAATTGAGGTTCCTAAAGGAATGGGCTGATGGGATACTCCAAGGAGAACAAAGGAGGGGCTGAAGAGATGGATCAGTGGACAAAATACTTACTGCATATACAACTTTGAGTATCTGAGTTTGAATCTCTAAATCCCATATAACAGATTACACTTACAAACACATTAAACAAATATATTATTCACATATATTATTTATTCATTTGTATTAGGTAGTATTTATAATATGTGGTTTATATATAATAAATTATAAAATAGATAATTATAAATAATAATGTATTTTAAAGTTTTTTTTTTTCTTAAAATGGTTGTACTCTTAGACCCCCTCCATCCCCATTCCAATTCTGCTGAGGATCTTCAGTGGGGTTATTGGTATTCATTGTGGGGACCAAGAAACCTCAGTCTCTGGGTGGGGGGCTTGGTGCCTTAAGCAATTCCCACCCACCCTCAGGCTCTTAAAATATTTCCACCCCTCTTCTGTAATGCTCCCTGGCCCTTAGAGGAAAAGATAGAGATTTGATTTAGTGTTGCTTTCTCTGTAGCCCCTGGATCTCTTTTTGTTGTTGTTGTTTGTTTGTTTTGTTTTGTTTTTTGAGGTAGGGTCTCACTGTAGCCCAGGCTGACCTGGAACTCACTAAGGAGTCTCAGGGTGGCCTCAAACTCATGGCGATCCTCCTACTTCTGCCTCCCAAGTGCTGGGATTAAAGACATGAGCCACCATGCCTGGCTTGGATCTCTGTTTTGATGAGGTTTTTTGAGTGACTATAGTGTTTGTCACCATCTCCTTGGAACTAGTTTTCAGGCTAACAGTGCGAGCAGGTGACACAACTACTATATTTAAGGTTGAATAATAATAATAATAATAATAATAATAATAATAATAATAATGATAATAATATAGGTGATAGGTAAGGAAGAAGGAATTGTTAACTTGGATGGGAAGTTAATTGGAATTTGTGGAAATATAAAGATTTGGTTTAGGTAAGGTAGGAAGTATAAAAGATTAGTATTTACAGGGTGTCATGGTGCACACCTTTAATCCCAGGACTTGGGAGGCAGAGGTAGGAGGATTGCCATGAGTTCAAGGCCACCCTGAGACTACATAGTGAATTCCAGGTCAGCCTGAACTGGAGTGAGACCCTACCTTGAAAAAACAAACAGAGAGAGAGAGAGAGAGAGAGAGATTAGTATTGAAACAGTATTTGAACTATATGATAGAGATTAAGAGGTTAACTAATTTTTTTGTTGTTGTTTTTTCAAGGTAGGGTCTCACTCTAGCCCAGGCTAACCTGGAATTCACTAGATGATTTCAGGGTAGCCTCGAACTCACAGCAATCCTCCTACCACTGCCTCCTGAGTGCTGGGATTAAGGGTGTGAGCCACCATGCCCAGCAAGGTTAATTAATTTTGAAGTTTAGGTTTAAAGTTTTCTTTTTGTGTCAATCTTTAATATAAAAGGTGCATGATCATTACTTGGTCTAAACATCAAGTCTTATCTTTAGGAGAACTAATGAACTAACTATGTTCGACCTAAAGTTTGATTAGTCTTAATAATTTGTTATTACCAGTTGTTTATTTTATAAACATAATCAAACTATGTTTTATATAATTATATTGGTTATATAATACAATGAAATATATCTTATATAATTAGGCCCACTTTTATCTATTAGAATAAGTTTATAGAAAATAAATAAAAGTCTTACCCAATAGGAAAACATATAACAGTAGAACACTTAAGAAACCTATTGTGGGCTGGAGAGATGGCTTAGCGGTTAAGCGCTTGCCTGTGAAGCCTAAGGACCCTGGTTCGAGGCTCGGTTCCCCAGGTCCCATGTTAGCCAGATGCACAAGGGGGCGCACGCATCTGGAGTTCGTTTGCAGAGGCTGGAAGCCCTGGCGCGCCCATTCTCTCTCTCTCCCTCTATCTGTCTTTCGCTCTGTGTCTGTTGCTCTCAAATAAATAAGTAAATAACTAAATAAAAAAGAGTAATGAACTACAAGCCTTTCTAGTTGAGAATCAACTTGTTTAAAAAAAAAAAAAAAGAAACCTATTGTATCAAAGGTGTGGGAAACACAAATATAGACCCAAACGGCAATGGTACCATAAAATTCTACTTCCTAAAAGGCAGATCAAATGGCTGAACCTTCACCAGGCTCTCACAGGGAACACCTGAACCACAAGACAGTGGAGAGGATAGGATCAAGGTTAACTAATCTACATCTTCCCTCCTTCTCTCTTCCTGTCTCTCTCTCTCTCTCTCTTCTCTCTAACTCTTGTATATTAGTTATCTTTTTTCCTCATTTTCTTAGTGGGCACTGACCTGTAATTCCCAGTACCAGCATGGGGCTATCATCCACAATGAGCTTTTGATCAGAGAAACCTACAAAGTTTCCTCAAAGACAGACAGATTTCTGTCAGAGTACTTGATGACCCACCAAAGGTTAGTGGTAAGACCTTACTGCTGAAGACACTATATGTAGTTGACACGTAAAATGGAATGGCATGGCTGGAAGCTAGAAGAGAGTCAGTCCCCAGATAGTCAGCGCGTCTAGTGCCAGAAGGTGCTACATGGGTGACCGGGGGAAAATAACCAATATCTGTCCAAGCAACTCATGGTCCAACCTACTTAGCAGCAAATAGCCGGTTGTGATGCCCACACAAGTGCAATAGTGGCACACAGCCATGGTGGGGAACCAATTGCTCTTGATTTGGCTAAATGATCCCCTCAGTGGTATGGGCCCCATAGCTGGAGCTGGGAAACAAGTCAGAATCAAATCCAAATATAAGTCCACTCTCCAATATCAAGCTACCATCAATCATGGGCTACAAGAGGGCCTACACCTATTAAATTCTCTATTAAAAAAAAAGTAAAAGGGTTATCTCATTTGTCTGGTGCTAACTTACTCTCCATTGGAGAATCTGCTTCTCTTTTTCAGATAGATGTAGATCCTAAGGAGGGAGCCACCCCATCATACCTCAAAAGGGCCCTGGCTGAAACTAAGAAAAATTGGCGAAACAAGCAAGGGTGCTGTTTTCCTGATGAACCGGATACCAGCACAAAGGGGAAGGAGACCAACACAGAGAAAAATCAACTCCTACCAAATCAGAGAGCCAGAGCCTCAGAGGCCCCCAATACCTTATCACTGAAGCAGACCGAAAATGAACCCAACATGGCTCAGGGAAATTTTGTGGAAGAAGGGCCAGAAAGAATGTCAGAACCATATGTTGGGTCATGATATGCAGAGACATTTACCTTACCTGTAACTGTGGGCTAACTCCACAATGCATGACTCATATACCTCAACAAGGAGGGGCCAACGGGGAGGGGGTAGGTCACGGATGAGCCTAATAATGGTACCAAATGTACTGTATTTGCTGAATACAAAACTAATAAAAATTTTTTTTTTAATTTGATTGACTAATGGTCTAAAAAAAAAGAAACCTATTGTAAACATGTGTCCTATGCAACAAAATAAAGGCTTAGTTTTGATTTTTATGTCACATTTAGACAGAGCTTAGATAAATAAACATAACTAGTTAAGGGCTAGAGAGATCGCTTAGTGGTTAAAGTGCTGGCCTGCAAAGCCAAAGAACCAAGGTATGATTCCCCAGGACCCACATAAGCCAGATGCTCAAGGTGGCATATGCAACTGGAGTTCATTTGCAGTGGCTGGAGGCCCTGGCCATATCCATTCTCTCTCTCTCTCTCAAATAAATAAACAAAATTTAAATTAAATTAACCTAGTTAACATATCTTGAACTTGTAAACCTTTATATTGATATGGGAAACTAGGGCTTACAGAACGGCCACCACACAGGGAATGGAGAATCAGTCTATTTTCACATCAGCATGAGTCCAGGGGAATCCTTCCAAAGCCTGAAAAAATGGTAAATTAGTAGAGAGATATTTGTGGTTTTGTTATGGAGGTAAGAAGAAATACAAGATAACTTTAGAATTGGCCAGAAGTTGTAATACAAACTATGGCTTTGAAACAGTACAAAAACTACAGTGTCAAGACAAAAGACTATGTAATATGGGACATAAATAGCATAAAAGGTTATTACAGGACAAGACATAACTTTGGGCAATGACCTTTTAAATCTTATTTTGTCATAATATGAGTGCTGAGCACTCCTCTGTCACTTCTTTCCAGCACCATGGTGCCTTCTGAGTCATCTCAAGGTCACTGACATCTTAAAAGAGATGGTTCTCTAACCAAAAGTGAGAGTAGCATTAATATATGGGTATGAATATTAAGAGAAATGCTTACTGGGCAGTTTGGTGAGACAGCAGCAGACGTTATACCCCTAGGGCTCATAACTACCCCTGTTGTATGTTTTCAGTATCAGTGATATACTCCCTCCCATGGAGCAGGCCTCCAATCCAATTAAAGAGTGGTTGGTTTCCCCCATAACAGACATGCCACTATTGTGCCTATTGGCTCATTTGGCCTGGCTGGCCCAACTTAAGGCTTGTAGTTTCCACTGTTGAGTACCTTCACTGGAGATTTCTCTCTCTCTCTGATTGACTTGCAAGCAGCATAGCTTTTTCCAGCTTTCTGTCAGCTGGTCTACATGGAGGATGTTTTCAGCTTAGCTCCAAGCAGAATTTCTCAGTAATCTTGCAGCACAAGTATGTGGAGTGTTAAGCAACAGGGTCTTACCATCTATTCCTGGTGGGAAACCAAGGGCCTCAGCAGTGACCTGTAATGTTTTGGGGGCATCAAGAACCTCCCTGGCCAACAACTCACAGGAAGACATTCCATCCCTGGCACTGAAAATTTTCTAGTAACAATCGATGGCTTCTGGGTGTTCCATTGTCCAAAAAGTAGGTTTCTATATAAATTATTTATATACCTTTAGATTTTGATTAGCCCTCCCTCTACCTTTCCTTTACTCAATCTCTTCCCCTGACCTCATTTAGGCCTTTTCAACCCCATTAATCTGTTCCTCTACTTACATATATACAATACCATCCTATTAAGTAAACCCCTCCCTTTCTATTCCCTTTATATCCCCTTTCTAGCTTACTTTCCTCTGCTATGGAGTTTTATTCTTACTCACAAAGAAGTATAATCATTTGTAGCTAGGATTCACATATGAGAGAGAACATGTGACATTTGGTTTGCTGGGCCTGAGTTACCTCACAACATATAATGCTTTCCAGATCCATCCATTTTCCTGCAAATTTCAAAACTTCAGTTTTCTTTATTGCTGAGTAGAACTCCATTGTGTAAATGTGCCACATCTTCATTATTCACATATCAGTT